>NC_092340.1:135752500-136352500 GCF_046630445.1 Rutidosis leptorrhynchoides | reverse complement strand
GCATTAGTGTCAGCAAAATCATCAATCAAAATAATTACAATGACATTATCAATTTATATCAAACTTAAGTTCATTTTCACATTTTTATCAAATCTACACTTTTTCAAATAAGCATATACGAAAATGTTCGCCAAGTTCATAAGCATTCAACTCAAATAACATGTCAAAATAATTATTACTAGCAATTAAACAAGTCTCAAATGGCATTATCTTTCAAAAATCAAGTTCATGAATTTTAGACTTGAAAAAGTCCACTTTAATTCTCAAAATCATGTTTAGGCTCAAAGTTTGGATCATTTAACTACCTAGACATGTTACACTACTCAATTTAGCAACAATTCATGACAAAAATCGGCCATAACCTGTTTATATCAAAAAGCCCCAAATTTGCTCAAGAACACAAACCCTAGATTATTCAAAATTTGAAGTTTAAGGCTTCTAATCATGTTAAACAGCATCAATCTAGGTTATACAAGCATAATACATAAACAATTTAAGCCTAATTACACTAAAAAGCATCAAAATCAAATTGGGGAAAAAATTGCTCAAGAACATCAAATTTCGGATTAAATGGTGTTTAGGTGTAGAAATTTACCGTTTTTCTTGAGTAATTCTTAGATAGCATCCTTCTCAACATGATTTTAGCAAAAGATTTGGTGATTAACGGTTAAAAATTGTGATTTTTGGGGTTTTTTCTCGGGTTTTTCGGGTGCAGTTTTCGCAGCTATTTTTCTGTTTTTGGGGTTGAAACTGAGCTGTTGCAGCTCTTTATTTTTTTTCTGTAATCCGACTCCTCCGCGAGTCGCGGGGATTTACCCTCCAAACTCCGCGAGTCGCGGAGTTTGGTATATTTTTTTTTTTTTTTTTTTATAATCATTAACTTATTAAAACAATTAAGTAATTAATTTTAAAATTTTGTTTCCCTTGTTATTTAGGACGAGGTCGTTTCGGATCGATGTCCTAGTCCGTCCTTCGACAAAATTTTAAAATTTGTCTTTTTGTAGCGATTGTTTTAAAAGCTAAGATTTTTGGGTTTTTTCAATGTTTTTGGCATACTTTAATTCAATAAGATTAAAAATAATGATAATAAAAGTTCTCGTCCCTCCCTTGGGTAAAGCAATTTCGGTTCAAAGACCTAGTCTTCAACTTACGACAAATTTTAAAAATCATATTCTTAACTTAATGAGATAAAGTAAGTTTTTGTTTTTAAATTCACACAACTTAAATATGAAATTCAAAATTATTATTAAAAATTCACACCAAACTTAAAATTTGAAATGCATAAAATTAAAAATTCATATTTTAAAAATTAAAAGTTCACACCAAACTTAATTTAAAAATTCACATTATAAATTCATACCAAACTTAATTTTTAAAAATTCATATTATAAATTCACACCAAACTTATATTAATTTTTCAAATATTTACAATTTTAAATATATTGTTTTTACAAAGTTTACAATATTAATTTAAGATTTAAATATTAATATTAAAAATATGGTAAAAATAAAATTAAAAATCTTTTTGTCTTTTTATCCCACTTTAATCAATCAAATATTATCAAAAATATGCGCCCCTCTTTTCGGTAAAGTAATTTCGGTTCCAAGACCTAATTTAACTCATGACGAATTTTTGAAATATTTTGGTTTGATTGATTAAAGATATTTATACCTTAAGAATAAACGTTAAATTTCGCAGTGATGTAATAAATTTTTGAATGATATCAATAATTTCGGTCGCCAAACCTAATTTTATTCAATACCAATTTAATACTTTTTAGCGAACAAATTAGCGTTTATTATCAAAAGGTTAAAAATAAAAAATAAAAATAAAAACTGTACAGACATACCTGTGAAATAGATTTCTTAGTTATATGATCTATCCCATTCATAAGATAGTCGGTTTAATTGGTTTTCCATGGCTACATAGGCGTAACCTCGAGCATTCAGTATCTTTTCTTCTAAACATATGAACGGTCCGTCTCTGCATAAAGTAACAAATTCGGTATTTGAATAGGTTTGATTATTTGAACATTTACCTCCATGTGACCATTTTCCGCATTTGTGACATCTTTCTAGGTGTCGTGCTCTTCTTTTCGCTGCGGATTTTGATTTTCCTTTACCAAATTGTAACTTATTATTTTCGCATCTGGATTCTTTTCTAACTCCGTCCATTCTTTCTCTGATTACTGATACTATTTCACTCGGGAGTATGTCATTATTACGTTTAGTGATCAAAGCGTGTAGCATTAGACCATGGTTTAGTTCACAGGCAGTCTTCATTTCGTAAAAATCTAAAAAAAAATAAAAATTCAGAATGGGGGGAGAAGACTAGTTCTTTAGGGTCTGCTAGGGAAAGACCATTCGGGTTCCATTTTCGAGAACTACACGAAAACAGACAATCTAACTCTAACAGAAATACATATTATCCTTTAAAGACTTGATTCTTCCCACACTTAGTTAGCTGTGGTGTCGAAATTGTGATTTACTTCGTTGTCGACTTCCATCGGACCATGTATGTAATGTTTAACTCTGTGACCATTAACTTTAAATTCAATCCCATTTGAATTTATTAATTCTATCGTTCCGTATGGGAAAACTTTTTTGACTATGAATGGTCCAGACCATCTTGATTTCAATTTTCCAGGAAATAGCTTGAATCGTGAATTGAAAAGAAGAACTCTATCTCCTTCTTTAAATTCTTTTGAACTTCTGATTCTTTTATCATGCCATTTCTTCGTTCTTTCTTTATATATTAACGAATTTTCGTATGCTTCATGTCTTAATTCTTCTAATTCATTTAGTTGAGTTAATCGTAGACGTCCGGCTTCATATAAATCAAGATTACATGTCTTCAAAGCCCAAAATGCTTTGTGTTCAATTTCTACTGGAAGATGACATGCTTTTCCATAAACAAGTCTAAAAGGTGTGGTTTCAATTGGAGTTTTGTAGGCTGTTCTAAAAGCCCAGAGTGCATCCTCCAATTTAATGGACCATTCCTTCGGATTTGATCCTACGATTTTCTCTAAAATACGTTTTAAAGCTCGGTTGGTATTTTCAACTTGTCCACTTGTTTGTGGATGATATGCGGTGGAGATTTTATGAGTTACTCCATATCTTTTAAGAACTTTCTCAAGTTGATTATTACAGAAATGAGTACCCCGATCACTTATTAAAGCTTTCGGTGTTCCAAACCTTGCAAAAAGACGTTTTAAAAAGTTGACTACAACTCGTGCATCGTTAGTTGGGAGAGCTTGTGCTTCCGCCCATTTAGATACATAATCAATGGCTACGAGTATATATAGATTATTATGAGATTTTGGAAATGGACCCATAAAGTCAATACCCCAAATGTCAAATACTTCACATACTTGGATGACATTTTGTGGCATTTCATCACGTTGACTTATTTTTCCGACCCTTTGACATGCATCACAGGATTTGCAAAGAAGGTGTGCGTCTTTGTAAATTGTAGGCCAATAGAATCCAGCTTCATAAACTTTTCTTGCTGTTAGTTGAGGCCCATAATGCCCTCCTGTTGGTCCTGTGTGACAATGGTTTAAAATTTTACTAGCTTCATCTCCAAATACACATCGGCGTATTATTCCATCGGGACAACTTTTAAACAGATGTGGATCTTCCCAAAAATAGTGTTTTATATCACTGAAGAATTTCTTTCGTCTTTGGTACGATAATCCTTTTTCAAGGAATCCACCAACTAAGTAGTTTGCATAGTCTGCAAACCATGGGATTTCTTTATAATCTATCTTCAATAGATATTCATCAGGAAAGTTGTCTTGTATGGCCGATTCATTTAGAACTTCTAATTCGGGATTTTCAAGACGAGAAAGATGATCAGCGGCGAGATTTTCTGCTCCTCTTTTATCTCGGATTTCAATATCAAACTCTTGTAAGAGTAAGATCCAACGGATTAATCTTGGTTTAGCATCTTGTTTTGAAAAAAGGTATCTAAGAGCAGAATGGTCGGTATAGACCACCGTTTTTGCTAGAACGAGATATGATCGAAATTTGTCAAAAGCAAAGACAATAGCAAGGAGTTCTTTTTCAGTAGTTGTATAGTTTGTTTGTGCTCCTTGTAACGTCTTACTAGCATAATATATAGGTTGAAATCGTTTTTCAATCCTTTGTCCTAAAACGGCTCCCATTGCAAAATCACTTGCATCGCACATTAGTTCAAATGGTAGATTCCAATTTGGTGTTATCATGATCGGCGCATTAGTGAGTTTTTCTTTAAGAATATTAAAAGATTTGATACACTCATCCGAAAAGATGAATGGAGCATCCTTTTCTAGGAGTTTATTCATAGGAGTGGCAATTTTAGAAAAATCTTTTATGAAACGTCGGTAAAAACCGGCATGCCCTAGAAAATCCTAACTCCTCTAACTTTGGTGGGATGTGGAAGTTTAGCAATTACATCTACTTTAGCTCTATCCACTTCAATTCCTTCTTTTGAAATTTTATGTCCAAGAACGATGCCTTCTTTAACCATGAAATGGCATTTCTCCCAATTAAGTACTAGATTTGATTTTTCGCATCTAATTAGCATTCGTTCCAGATTAACTAGACATGATTTAAATGTATCACCGAAGACTGAAAAGTCATCCATGAAAACTTCCATGCATTCTTCTATCATGTCGTGAAAAATCGCCATCATACACCTTTGAAAGGTTGCAGGGGCGTTGCAAAGTCCAAATGGCATGCGTTTGTAAGCAAAAGTACCATAAGGGCACGTGAATGTGGTTTTCTCTTGGTCTTCGGGTGCTATTGGAATTTGAAAATATCCAGAAAATCCATCTAGAAAACAATAGTAACTATTTCCGGCTAATCTTTCCAACATTTGATCTATGAAAGGTAAGGGAAAGTGATCTTTTCTGGTGGCGTCATTTAATTTTCTATAATCAATACATACACGCCATCCTGTTACAGTCCTAGTAGGAATAAGCTCATTTTTCTCATTTGTAATGACAGTCATGCCACCCTTCTTCGGCACGCATTGAACTGGGCTTACCCATGGGCTATCAGAAATTGGATATATCAAACCTGCATCTAGCAGTTTAATAATCTCTTTTTTAACTACATCTTGCATATTAGGATTTAGTCTTCGTTGGCGTTGCACATACGTTTTATGACCTTCTTCCATAAGGATTTTATGTGTGCAATACGAAGGACTTATTCCTTTAATATCATGAATCTTCCATGCAATGGCTGGTTTATGAGCTTTCAACACAGAAATGAGTTGTGATTTCTCATTTTCAGTAAGAAAAGACGATATTATTACAGGTAATTCAGATTCACCATGTAAATAAGCGTATTCCAAATGGTTTGGAAGTGGCTTTAACTCTAATTTTGGAGGTTCTTCTATCGATGATTTATATCGATATCTGTCTTCTTCTTTTAGCATTTGAATTTCTTCTGTTGTTGGTTCATATCCATTAGCTATAAGTGTAGCTAACATTTCAGCTTCATCAATTTGTTCATTACCTTCTCCTAAAGAACATTCTCCTGTTCCTTGTAATTCTGGAAATTCTTCTAATAATTCTGCATGTGCATCTATAGTTTGAATATAATAACATGTATCATCTGCAGATTGTGGCTGTTGCATTGCTCTATCAACTGAAAAGGTAACACTCTCATCCTCTATACTTAGGGTCAGTTTCTTACCGAACACGTCTATCATTGCTTTAGCCGTGTTTAAGAATGGTCTTCCTAATATGAGAGGAACTTGAGAATCTTCTTCCATGTCCAAAACAACAAAATCTACTGGAAATACTAAATTACCAACTTTAACTAGCATATTCTCCATTATCCCTCTAGGATATTTTACTGATCGGTCGGCTAGTTGTATACTTATTCTTGTTGGTTTCAATTCTCCAAGGTCTAGTTTAGCGTATAGTGAATACGGCATTAGATTTATACTAGCACCTAAGTCTGCCAATGCTTCTATTGAACTAAGACTACCCAAAAAACATGGAATTGTGAAACTTCCTGGATCAGATAGTTTTTCTGGTATCTTATTCAACAGCACTGCTGAACAATTAGCATTCATAGTAATAGCCGAGAGTTCTTCCATTTTCTTTCTATTTGAGATTAGATCTTTCAAGAATTTAGCATATCTTGGCATTCCTGAAATCACATCAATGAAAGGATGATTTACATTTATCTGTTTAAACATATCCAAGAATTTGGATTGCTCGGCTTCAAGTTTCTCTTTCTTCATTTTACTCGGGTAAGGAAGTGGTGGTTGGTATGGTTTAACATAAGGTTTATCCTTAACTGTGTTATTTTCATTAACCTTTTCAACTACCGGTTCTTTTTCCTTATCTTAATCAGGTTGTGGTTCTTGTGGAGTAGGAATAGTTTCATCAGAAGTTACAGGTATTTCAGGTGGTTTAAGTGTTGTACCACTTCTTGTGGTAATAGCTTTAGCTGTTTCATTCCTAGGGTTAGCATTTGTATCGCTTGGTAAACTTCCCGGTTTTCTTTCACCTATTAACCTTGCTAGGTTACTTACTTCTTGTTCCAGATTTTGAATAGAAGCTTGTTGATTTCTAAATGCTTGAGCATTTTGTTCATTAGTTTGTTTCTGAGACGTGAAAAACTGCGTTTGAGTTTCAACTAGCTTCGTCATCATATCTTCTAAATTCGGCTTTTTATCATCGGTTTGTTGTGGTGGTTTGTTTTGAAAATTAGGTCTTTGCTGATTGTAAGTATTATTGGATACTTGTTGATTGCTAGGACCTTGTTGGTTGTTGTATGGAATATTTCGGTTATAATTCTGGTTTTGATTGTAAATCGGTCTTGGCGGTTGATAATTATTCTGATAATTATTTCCAGGCCTTTGGTTTATGTATGAAATATTCTCTCTTTGTGCCATTGTTAATTCAATACTGAGACAATCTTTTGTCAAATGTGGTCCTCCACACTGCTCACAACTAATTCGTATTGAGTGAATATCTTTAGTCATCTTTTCCATTCGTCTCTCCACAGCATCTATCTTTGCGGAAATGGAATCTAAGTCATGGCTAGAATCGGCTCTAGCTGCTTTAGATGATCTAATGATATCTTTTTCTTGGTGCCACTCATGTGAGTGGGAAGCAGTGTTATCAATAATTTTGTAAGCATCAGTTTCGGTTTTCTTCATAATAGAACCACCAGCTGCTATATCTATGTCTTTTCTTGTAGTGATGTCGCATCCTTGGTAGAATATTTGTACTATTTGACAGGTGTCTAAACCATGTTGCGGACATCCTCTTAATAACTTTCCATATCTTGTCCACGCCTCATATAGAGTTTCATTTGGTTTCTGTGTAAACGTAACAATTTCTGCTTGAAGTCTTACGGCTTTAGATGCAGGAAAGAATTGTTTAAGAAATTTGTCAACTAAAACATCCCATGTATCGATCGCCCCTTCAGGTAACGATTCCAACCAATCTTTGGCTTCTCCCTTTACAGTCCAGGGAAATAACATGAGATATATCTGTTCATCCTCCACTTCTCGGATTTTAAATAGTGTGCAGATCCTATTAAAGGTACGTAGATGTTCATTTGGATCTTCCTTCGGCGCACCACTAAATTGGCATTGATTAGTCACCATGTGTAGAATTTGTCCTTTGATTTCATAATCTGGCGCATTAATGTCTGGATGAGTAATTGCGTGACCTTGGCCAGTGCGTTTAGCTCTCATTCGGTCTTCCATACTTAAAGGTTCCAGATTCTCCATAATTGAATTTGTTGAATCGGTATCACTAGATGATTCTGATTTAATGGTTCGTTCCTCAACAATCTCTGTTTGAATAATTGGTGGCTCCGGAGGAAAGTTTAATGGTTCAGGATTTACGAACCGTTCCTGAATATTCTCCGGATTCTCAATTGTGATGTTGGGTTCAAAAAATGGATTATCGAAAATTTGAACTGAAGTACTTGGTTGACTGGATGACGATTCTAAAGAAAAATCAACGGCGGTTATATTTGCTAAATGTCTTGATCTAGTTACAGGTGGTGAACGTACAAAAGGTGATGAACGTCTTGCTCGGTGCATTCACTGAATATCCTATTAGTTTTTAAAAAGGAAAGAAAAATTATAATAAGTTATCCAATCAATAGACTTTTCTAATTTTGCCCACGTTTCGAATAGCCAAAAGATGCAGCAGAGGGGCAGGATTCGTTTGGTCTCAATATAATTGAGGGCTGTTTGGCTCCAATAACCCGGTCCACGTACAAATCCAACTATTACTACGAACCAGAAAATTTTGATGTCTATTAATTTAACCACTTAAAATAAATTTTCGTAATTTTAAGAAAGTTTAGATAAGAAGTAGAATAAAAATCTATGTCCTAAAACTAGAATAGCGAGAAATAAGAAAGAAAAAGAGTTCGTCGAAAAAGGTCGAAAAAGAAAAAATGGTTGAAAAATAAAAGGTGACGGAAAAATAAAGAAACTTATAAAAACTTAAAAATACTTGACTAACCTAATCTTATTACTACAACTAACTTAAAATTATAATCGCAAATTGAAATTACTAATTGGAATGATAATTGATACATAGTAAAAGGTCTAAAAATATTAAAGCTTACAGGAAAAACTTAATCCCAAATGGAAATAACTTAAAAATAAACTAAAACTTAAAAAGGCGTCGCAAAATTCTAAAGCACCTAAATCTTAGTCTAAAGAAAAAGCACTTAAAGAATTCTACGGCAAAGCCTAAAAATCTAGGAGTAAAAATAACTATAGCAAAAACTAAGTTTAAAATTAAATATGAGCTAAAAATACAAATATTACGCTACAACGATTAAAAAGGGACAAAATATAAAAATATACAAAAAGTTGTAAAAAGTACAATTTTTATAAAAATATTATTTTTTATATTATTTATTTAATAAAACTATTAATTTTATAATTTAATTAAACTTATTTAAACAAAATAAAACAAATTAAATAAAAAGTAAATCTTAAAATAAAACTAATAATAATAATAATAATAATTAGGGTTAAATAATAATAATAATTAATTAAAACCCGTAATTAATGCTGAATTAGGGCTTCTGTCCGTGTGTCAGGTACCCTCCGCGAGTTACGGTATATAAAACATCAAACCCCGCGACTCGCGGGGTTCAGAAATTCAGTTGACAGATTTAATCTTCGACGCGTTTTTTTCTTTATTTATTTATTTTTATTTTCTGTTTTCTATTTTTATATAAATAAAAGATATTAAAATAAAACTTATATTTTTATAAACTAAACTAAAAATAAAGAAACTTATAAAACTTAAATATTTAACAAAATCTTAAAAATACTTATATTTTTGTTTTTCTTTTTATATTTTTGAATAATTAAAACGTATTTTTACAAAAACGAATTTTAATAAAATACTATTAAAAATCTTCTTTTTTTTTATATTAGCGTTGCGCTTCCGGCGTTTAAGAGTGTCCCCGGCAGCGGCGCCAAAAATACTTGATGTAGTGCGAGGTGTATACAAAATAGTTTATATTTTACTAGGAAAAACTATTAAATATGATACAATTTTACACAAGATATTTATTTATTTATAGAATGGATATACTTAAACCTTGCTACAACACTTATAGGCAGTGTACCTAATCGTACAGTAGTGTAGTTTTTAGTAAGTTCGGTTCGTTCCACAGGGAAATCTTTAAACAAAGCTCAACGCTATATTAGTTTACTTTTATAAAAATACAAACATATATATAAGTAATATTATTATTATAAAGGGGGGTTTTTACCGTTTAATGACCGGTTTGTCGATTTTAAAACTTTAGTCGCAGTTAAAACCTAATGTAAAATATTAAATAAATAAAAGACTTAAATTAAAACTTAAAGTAATTAACGATAATGAAATTGCGAATAATAAAAGTGCGATAAAATAAACTTGCGATAATTAAAAAGTACGAATATTAAAAGTGCGATTAAATAACAATAAATAAAAGTGCGATAATTAGAAGTGTAATTAAATATAAAATAAAGGAAATTAAATATGAAATAAAAGAATTATGCTTATTTAAACTTCCGTAATCATGATGTTTGACGTGTTGATTTTAGTTTTATGCCCATGGGTTAATTGTCCTTTGTCCTGGATTATTTAATCTGTCCGTCTGGTTTTTGTCCATAACAGTCCATCAGTCATAAATATAAAGTGCGAGTGTCCTCGTCAAATTATTATTATACCCGAAGTTAAATATTCCAACTAATTGGGGATTCGAATTGTAACAAGGTTTTAATACTTTGTTTAATGAATACACCAGGTTATCGACTGCGTGTAAACCAAGGTTTTACTACTTTGCTAACAATTACACCAATTACCCTTGAATGTAATTTCACCCCTGTTTTAATTATTCTAGTGGCTATTAATCCATTCCCGTGTCCGGTTAAATGAACGATTATTCGTACATATAATTACCCCGCCCATCGTGTCCGATTGAGTGTATATGGTAATTTATAGGGACGCCCAATTGTAAATCTTTATATTAACATTAACAAACTTTCATTTAGTTAAACAAATATAAAGCCCATTAATAGCCCATAGTCTAATTTCCACAAGTGTCGTTCTTTTGTCCAAACCCCAATTATGGTACAAAGCCCAATTACCCAATTTTAGTAATTAGCCCAACATCATGATTACTTCGTTTTAAATAAGCATAATAATAACTTAGCTACGAGACATTAATATAAAAAGGTTGAACATAACTTACAATGATTAAAAATAGCGTAGCGTTACACGGACAGAATTTCGACTTACACCCTTACAACATTCGCTAACATACCCTTATTATTAGAATTAAAATTAAAATTAAAATATAAATTATATATATATATATATAAATTTTACGTATGATAAGAGAAGAAAAAGATGATAATTGTGATCAGAATTCGGTTGTCTTTATAGGGAATTTCGATTTTTGGGGCTCCGCGACTCGCGGTGAATTTTGCCTTCAAACTCCGCGAGTCGCGGAGTTTGAAATTCCAGTTCACATCTTGGAGTCTTTCTCTGCCGACGGTTTTTATTATATATATAATATATATATAATTAATATAATTAATTATATATTATATTATATTTATATACATAGTTAACTTGTAATTTTTAGTCCGTTGCGTCGAGCGTTAAGAGTTGACTCTGGTCCTGGTTCCGGATTTTCGAACGTCCTTGCGTACAATTTTATATTTTGTACTTTGCGTTTTGAATCTTGTACTCTTGTAATTTCGAGACGTTTCTTATCAATAATTGGAACCTTTTTGATTGTCTTCTGTACTTTTGAGCTTTTTGGTCGTTTGCGTCTTCAATTCGTCGAATCTGTCTTTTGTCTTCACCTTTTATTATTTAAACGTATATCACTTGTAAATAGAACAGTTGCAATTAAAAGCTTGTCTTTCTTGAGGAATAATGCTATGAAATATATGTTCGTTTTTAGCATTATCAGGCGCGAATCCTAAAGATAGATCTATTGGGTCTGACAAACCCCATCCTGACTATGGGATGCTTTAGTACTTTGAGGTTTATATAACACACCTGATTCGGTGTACTTTCAGAGGGTAAAACATGAACGTTAAGGTTTGTTACCGGGTGCCTACAACTTATAAAATTGCTTTTATACACTTGCAAGTGTATGGTTATTTATGAAACTGAAATCTTGTGGTCTATTAAAACTATTGAAACTCATCGTTTATGATTAAACTATGAACTCACCAACCTTTTTGGTTGACACTTTTAAGCATGTTTATTCTCAGGTATTAAAGAAGCTTCCGCTGTTTAACTGCTATGTGCATGGAGTCTTACATGGCATATTTTTCAAGAAAACTTTGCATTCAAACATTAATATGTATTATATTTTGACTGTTTAGTCAACTGATGTATTATTATGAACTATCATTTATTGGGATTGTCTATATGTAGAAATCACCACAAGTCGAAAACATTTATATACATGCTTTAAAAATGTATACAGATTTTAAAACTTTCTTATATAGAAAGCGCGTCTTTTGAAATGAATGCAGTGTTTGTAAAACGTATCATATAGAGGGCAAACCTCGCAATGGGACCGATGAATGATGTGATGCGTCAATAGGGATTTTGGCGGGCCATCATAATTGGCATCAGAGCATTGGTCTTAACGAACCAGAATTTGCATTAGTGTGTCTAACCAGTAGTTGTTAGGATGCATTAGTGAGTCTGGACTTCGACCGTATCTGCATATTATAAATTTTGCTTATCATTTCTTGTCGGAAATTACCTGCTTATCGTTCTTAAGTCTATACGCGTTTTCCTACATTTATTGCATAAATAGTGTATAGACGAATTCCTATCTTAGCATATCTATTACTGTGAACTTTGCCTGACATCTTCCAAAGATTCCTCCGTAATTTATGGGATTTTGATATTATATATACATATGTAAATTATGTATTGAAGAATACCAAATCTAAGTCCTATAATCTATTTCATACCAAAAATTCTTTCCCTGATTATACAAGATGGATCCTACATCTAGTTCAAATTTCTCGGATTCCGACATCTATTCCGATATGGAATTCGACCTGAGCTGCGAAAGTAGCGTAATCGAAATGAATCAACCAATTAGCCATCATCTATTCTGGATGAATTGGGGATAGGTTCGTAATCTACTTAACCATTGGAGAAAAGAAGAAGGTGATCCCTTCCATCCACCACATTCACCTCTTGGCGAAGAACCTGAAGCACTTACCGGAGAACCTGTTCAAAACACCCTTTTCTCTCTCATTTCAGAGTATCTCGTCACGATTATATACTATCCCAAATTCTGAATCTTATTCATCCGCTCGTCCGGACCGAGAATCATCCCGGTGTAATAGAAGAAGTCAACGTGCTTGGCGATCGCGTGACGTCTTTGGAGAATATGGTGCAAGGATTACAAGCACCATCAACAACACCAGTACTGCTATCAACATCCATATCGGAAGCCTCAATACCACAAACACCAGCAGCATCACCGACATCAACAGTACCATCATCAACATCAACAGTATCATTACCATCACCAACAACCACATTCGCATCCCACACCTCAATATCACATCTAAAATCTGTACTTCGAGCATCAACATCATACGCACCATAGGTACCAAGGAGTACCAACAACAACAAACAATGAAGTATCGATTCATCACTTCATTGAAGCAATATTCTGCAGAGAATATGTAATTTTTATAAAATTTTAGAGATTACTTATTCTAGTTCTAACCATAAACCAGAAGAGTAGATGGATAGAGATGATAGAGGAAACTCTGACAAGAATGGTGTGTGATCTACAAGCTAGACTGGTTATACAAGCGCCACCAGAAGTACCACCAGCATCACCATTAGTATCACCAACACCAGTAACACCTGTAGCACCACAAGCTCCATTAACTCCATAACCACCGACGATATCGACACCACAATCACCGAGGAGTATATTGGAATAACGAGTTATGAAGTATTAACTCATTATTTCCGAAGAATTTATATTATATATATATATATATATATATATATATATGAATTTTGGAAACCATAATATATTTTTTCATACTAAGCTATTAAGTATGAATTGAAAAAGGGTAGATACTACTCGGTTAATTCATATTACTAATATGCTATGATGTACATCCTTAGTTAACTACAATCTCTGTTTCAAACCAATGAATTCCATTTCATAATAAACCAAGTGTATTATTCAACTACATGTTTGATTTTACACTCCCATTTTCGATATACTCGAAACTTTCTAGAAAACATCATTCGTACTTTGCGGAATTCACAAGTATTTCATGAGCATCAACATCCTTCACCAAGGAATATCAATAAGAATAAATAATGATGTATTAATTACATTAGTGAAATACTCCGCAAAGATTATGTAATCTCTAAAGTTTTAGGGATTATTCATTTCTAGTTCCAACCGTAAACCAAATGAGATTAATATAATATTAACTCATTAAATCCATATTACATCTGAAGAAAATATACATACATATATTTTCATAAAGACTGTAATAAAAATTCTTTTGTACAAAATATTACCTGTGAAATTTTATTTTAACGGGTTGGTAATACCCAAGAAATACTTAAGTTCACATTAATATGTTACGCTGATGTTTTGACAATCATTAATTATACTCTCTCCTTTCATAGCAATATACATCATTTCACAAAAATCAAGAGAACCTTTTTCCATGCCAATTCAATTTCATATTCTGATTTTGACAAATCAAAATCCAAGTCAAGATTTAAGAATTATCATCAATCTTAAATTCCTACATCCTTCGAAACCATACTTTGAATTCAAAATGTTATTCATAAAACCGATGAGAATATTATTCGTATCTTTCATAATTCGCAATGATTTCACCTCCACCATCATATACTAACGGATACAACCTGCGTTCAAACACTCCAATTTAAAATTCTTGAAAGCACCTCAGATTGAAAATCAACGAATCGGACTCGTTATATATAAGAATGCGAATGAAGCAGCCAAAGCTGTTGATGGTCTTAATAGTCAAAAATTGATAATAAAGAAAAGTATGTTAGAAAAGAAATTTGGAACTGGAAAATGGATTGAGCAAACTATGAAGGAGGCTGTTAACAAATCACAAGGACTAAACTCGTACCTAAAGAATTTAGATAATTCAGTTTCTGATGGAAATCTCAGAAGATATGTAATCTCTTTACGTATTCTAAATCATTGCGGAAGAATTTTCTTCATCATCCTTTGATTTTATTTTTTTTAAATTCTAAGATATCATCGTATCTTCCATTATAAATATCCTCAATATTTCTAAAAAATACCTCCATAATTATTCTTGTCTGAAATTAATTATCTCTTCTCGTTATCTGTATTACATCATAACGAAAACTGTTTTAGTTTCAAAATTTTTGTAACATTCGAATTTAAGTTCATTGACATTATAGAGTAGTGTTGGAATGAAAGCATGAGTTAATGTAATATAATGACGCCCGATCAACGTGATTATATTATAGTAAGTCATGCGAAAGTTCTAATGGCACATGAAGAAGGTAGTACTTGATCAACATTACCCTCACCATGTACCATGTTACGCGACTCTTTTATTTTACTTAACATATGAACATACCAAGAATGTATTTTCTTAATAGTTCTATACTTTCCGTGATTCCAGTAGTTTGCTAATATAATCGTGCCATTACATTTTTCTTTCTGCTTATAACACTAGTTATGCTCATTTGAAATCCTATCTATCGTATTTCTGGAGAAATCTTTATCATTTCATTTGTATTTCTCAATAGTGAGAAATTTATTAAACTTGTGCTTATCATAAAACGGAACCCGACCTATTTAGGGTACCCGAAATACTCCATTCATCGATCTTATCATTTTCTTTGATAATGATTATACTAACAATCGAATTCATTTAAAGAATTCAAGTTATATCATATTTTGTGATAAGAAAATATCCTCATTTTCGTTATCAACTTTCCTTAGCCAAATTTCGGGACAAAATTTCTTTTAACGGGTAGGTACTGTCATGACCCGAAAATTTCGGTCAAATTTAAACTTTGATAACTCCGACAAGATAAGCAAACTGATGTGTTGTATTAAAATATTTTTTCATACATTTAATTAACCATTGGACTTTACCCTACGATTCACGAACAACCTATAATTAAAAACTCGAACCCGTCATGATTTATATATGATTTTACTTTCTTAAATGAAAACGTTTTATGATATAATAATTTCTATTATTATAACCTCTTAATAAAATGATTTTGAATATAATTAGTTCTAGAAAACTAAATTTTGTAATATTTATATATGAAATAATAAAAATTTTACTATTAAACAATGCTATTTCAAATTAAAAATTTTACGTATTAAGTCGTTTTATTTTTATGATATAATTTTTGTAATTTTTTTAAGAAACGAAGTTAAATTAAAAATGTACAATTTGTAAAGCACAACGTACAACAACGTGTAGCTTAAATAGTTGAATCGAAATTAATTCATTTACTATTCATATGAATAGTAAATGAAACGAAATTAATTAATTTACTATTCACATGAAAGCGACATGAAAAAAATTATTAATTATAAGTTACATAATATACCCCTGAAGTATGTAATAAATACGACTTTTTAAAAATTTACGATTCAAATTTGATTCAAAATTATTATTATATTATTATATTCTATTTCAATATTATTATATTTATTATATTATTGTAATTAAATTAATATTATATTATATATCTTTGTTCAGTCAAAAACTAGGAAAACACATATTACGCGTACAAACTTTATAAACAAACCTTTTTACAACTAATTTTATAAAGCTTAAGACCAAAACAGATATATATATATATATATATATATATATATATATATATATATATTCAAATATAAAAAGTGGATTTTTATCCATATTTTTACCCGTCTTTTATTAGCAACAGAGTACGAAATACCGGTCCGTAAAAACTGTTGGTAGAATGAGACAAAGGCTGCTACTTTTTAAATTCACACGTTTTCAAATTTTAATTTTTTATTATTATATTGAATTATTGATTATTATTATATTATTATATTTTATTTCAAAATTATTATATTATTATTTTATTAATCTATATATATGAATGATCGAACACACACATGGAGTATCAAAATTTTCCCATATTTTTATTTTCTCAAAGACATAACACATATCTATGTCTTGTTTTTACGTAGTATTACAATTACTATTAATATAATTATTATTATTATTATTAAGGTTATTAAGATTAATATTATTAATCTTATTAGTAGTATTGGTATTATTATTATAAATATTACATAAAATACTACGACGGGGTTATGCTCGGGTGATTTCAAACGGGTTTTCAAATGGGTTATAGCTAAGGAGGTTATGTGTAATGTTCGGGGGTATTGTTCGTGAATCAAAGGCCAACCTTGCATTTATCGTTTCCGTTGCATCTGCATACTTTTCCTACAATATTGAACCACAATATTGATATGTGAGTTTTCAAAGCTCCCCTTTTAAATGCTTTTGCATTATATATTTTTGGGCTGAGAATACATGCGTATTTTATAACTATTTTACGAAATAGGCACAAGTACTAAAACTAATTCTACGTGGGTTTAAACCAGAAATCTCCCCTTAGATTGGTAACTATAACTACTGGTGTATGACTGGTAGGTGCGAATCCTAAAGATAGATCTATTGGGTCTGACAAACCCCATCCTGACTATGGGATGCTTTAGTACTTCGAGGTTTATATAACACACCTGATTCGGTGTACTTTCAGAGGGTAAAACATGAACGTTAAGGTTTGTTACCGGGTGCCTACAACATATAGAATTGCTTTTATACACTTGCTAGTTTATGGTTATTTATGAAAATGAAATCTTGTGGTCTATTAAAACTATTGAAACTCATCGTTTATGATTAAACTATGAACTCACCAACCTTTTTGGTTGACACTTTTAAGCATGTTTATTCTCAGGTATTAAAGAAGCTTCCGCTGTTTAACTGCTATGTGCATGGAGTCTTACATGGCATATTTTTCAAGGAAACTTTGCATTCAAACATTAATATGTATTATATTTTGACTGTTTAGTCAACTGATGTATTATTAAGAACTATCATTTATTGGGATTGTCTATATGTAGAAATCACCACAAGTCGAAAACATTTATATACATGCTTTAAAAATGTATACATATTTTAAAACTTTCTTATATAGAAAGCGCGTCTTTTGAAATGAATGCAATGTTTGTAAAACGTATCATATAGAGGGCAAACCTCGCAATGGGACCGATGAGTGATGTGCTGCGTCAATAGGGATTTTAGCGGGCCATCACATTTTGGCTTCAAATTGCAGCCATCTAATAAGGGAAAATAACAAAATTAAAGGTCTCAAACGGCTACAAATTCAGGGGTAGAGACCTACATGATCGACCCACAGTCGACCGTGAGGTGAGCCACACGCTGTCGAATTTGAATTTCTCTTGCCTATAAAAGCCAAGCCTTGGAGCATTTGAAGACTTACCTCTTGCACTTACATTTTCATATATTTACTGATATCATTCAAATACTATTGTGATCTATTTAGAGTGATTCTAGCAAGAGTGATTGTAAACTTAGTTGTGAGTTTACTTGTAAACTATCTTCTTAAAGGGATCTAGAAGATAGTTAAGGTTTCACTAAGTTGGAGCATTAGAGTCTTGTGGTAAGAGCATTTGGTGATTGTGAATTCTTCAAAGGGATGTAAGGGTTCATAAGTTACAGCTTATTGAGGAGCTAGTTGTTGGTCCCTTGACTAACAACAGGAGTATTGTAGGGGGTGAATACAATTTCTTATAATTAACTAACCAATTAAACACAGTTTAGTATTTAAGCATGTAATGTAAATAGATTCAAAGGTAATTTTTCAACTGTTATTCTTTATTGATTAAATCACAAAGAATTTCAACTATCCTTGGCGGAATGATAGTTGGTTGATACAGATTTACCTAAGTATAGCTAAGAGGATATACTTAAAGCTATTACACATTTTGGACTCGAAATAAATAAACTCACACCACTAGTTGTTACAATAGTGGATACAACAATTTATAGTAGTCCTATTAACCGTGTAATGGTTCTATTGTCCACAGGTACATAGGATGTCTGTACTTGTGGGGACTACTGCATCAGAGAGCGTGCTCTCCTCTTTCCTCTTTGGTAGCTATTTGCAGGAACACCCCAATTTGGTTTGGCACCACTATTCGTTTAAACAAATAGAATGTTGTGTTCCCTAGGCATTGACAAAGTATAGCACATGTCTGCACAAGCGTTAAACTTCTGCATTCCCACGTGGTCTTGTAAGGCCACTTGTCAGCCGCCGACGCGTGTCCTTTCCTGTTCAACTTTGTCTTTGACTTCTGTTGAATAGTACAATTGATGTAGACTACTCAGAAAACCACCATGCTTGTAATGGAGCATGGCTGTCTTGTGTTGTATGCTGCTTACCAGGTTTACTGGCTCTTCTTATGCTGAGTCACTTGATATTATTGAATTGCTGAGTACTCATCCAGTGATGATTCAAAGAATACACTCTACCTTGTGCTGGTAGACTAGGCAGCATACTGAACACTTGATACAGCAATATTTGCTATCTATACATAAATAAACTTATGCTGGCTGCACATAACATTTTAGTGTAAATAAATTACAGTTTTGTCATAATTAAATCCTTAATTATTTTGGGGACTCAACAATCTCCCCCTACTTGATGATGACAAAACTTATGACATTTAGATAAAACACTAAAGCCAGCACAGAGGGACCTAATAAAAAATAGGCAGTAAATTTGTTCCTTTTAAGTTTGTTTTTGGGATCTTTTGCTGAGTTATCTATATCTTATAACTTGATATGATTTTGAAGATTAACTCATTTCATCATCATTACAACAATGTATATACAGTAATTACAAAACATCATAATGAAAAATGAAGTAACAAAAGATACAATTTAAGCACTAGAAGGTTATCTGTCTTTATCTTTATCCTTTTCTAGTTCATCACCAGATAGCTCTTCTTCTTTTACATTCCAGGCAGCCCAGGCTTCAGGAACACAAGTAAGGCATCTCAGCAGGGTCATAAACTGGAACATGAGGAGGTAGAATGATGTGATCTATTCTGTGTGGGCCTTTACCAGTAGATTTCTTTCCTTTAGGCTTTTGAGAAAGTACTTCTTCTACGTTTACTACTGGTGCATTCCTAAATTTTGTTGCTTTGTTGAAGAGATCTTGGAGTTATGGCTTCAATGTCTTTTTAATACCACTTTCAGCTTTACCAATGAAGTACTCCAATATCTCCATCCATTCACTGAATCCGAAGGTTCTCAAATCCGTGTAGTCTACCCTCTCTTGAATGTTATCTTCCCTGCTGATACTGAAAGCTCTTTTTGTGCCTCTGTGCACTTTGATGATCTTGCTGGGATTTGATCTCCTGGTCAGTACATCACCATACTTGCTCCTATAATAGTGATCAGATAGCTCAATTGTTCGTTCAGTTTCTATAGGAGCAGTAGCAGGTGCTTTCTCAGCAGCTTCCAGTTCATCAAGAGCTTTATCTTATTCCTTAACAATAGCTTTGGCTAGCTTGAGGGACTCAGCCTCTTGCTTTTTATCAGCAGCGAATTTAGCTTCTACTTCCTGAAGCCTTACCCTTTCAGCATATTCAGCATCATCATCCTCCCTTCTTTGCCTTTCAACTTCTAAGCCCAAAAGATAATCATCGGCAGTAATATTCAGGGACTTTGCTGTTTCAATCATTTTCCTTCCCTCTTCAGTTCTAAGGGCATCACGATACTGCCTTAGATCCATACCCAGTTGTCGAGCCTCATGAAATTAAGCTTTCTCTTCATCAGTATGTAGCCTTTGACCACGGTTATTTAGATACACGCCAATTTCAATGTCATAAGTTAAGGCAGTGATGTAGAATGGCTGATCAAGAGGATGATGCAGTAATCTAACTTGGTGTATCCTTTCAGAAATAGCTGCTTGTCTTTGCTCAAGCAATTCAGGTACAGTGATCTCCAGTCTGTAAGCCTCTCTTTCATCTGGATTCATTCTAAATAGATTGTGATGACCCGGAAATTTCTGACCAAATTTAAACTTAATCTTTATATGTTTCCGACACGATAAGCAAAGTCTGTAATGTTGAAGTCTCAAAAATTTTGAACTGTTTCATATATTCAATTGACCTTCGACTGTTCTCGACGATTCACGAACAACTATTTGTAAATAGATATGTGTGTATATATATAAATAATAATTAGAAGTATAATTTGAAATATTAAATGTTGTTGTTATGAAATATATAATAATTATTATTTATAAACATATCTATATATAAATAAAAGTATATTAAAAATAAATATTAAATAATTATAATACTAGTTTGATGTTCCGATTGATATATTAAGCAAGTTAAATTCGAACTTATGTGATTTTAAAATAAACGGTGATCCGAAAATGAGTTTTATAAATTTTAGGCTTATTAATAATATATTTAGAAGTTATTTGATAAATTTTAACACTAACTATATTTTAATTGGGGTTGGGAGTGAATAATTAATGTAATTTTTATTTAATAGTTAATAACCGAATTTTATACCATATTGACTAAAATAAATAAAGATAATTAACATAAAAATTTGGGATTTTTCCGAAGACTTTTAATCCCACCCTGATAAACAACGGAGCACGATACACTCTGCGTAATAAAATTGTCGGCATGATAGACAAAATTATGGCCACTGATTTCTTTTCAAAACACGTTTCATTACTATTATATATTATAATTAATATAATTAATATTATAATGATACTTTATTCTTTCATATTTATGTATATATGAGATGAGATCTATGCATACATTTTCAGTCACCATATTCAATCAACAAACTATTATAACACCATCATTTTTTTTCCTGATTCGATTATACTCAAACCAAACCCAACAACTGCACATATATATTATATATATACATATCCATATTTTTACATAAGTATATAAATCACCACATTAGAACCACCTTGCAACACCAACCTCATAATCACCATCAAGAACCCAAACGTCCAGTGGGTTGCAATTGCTCGAGCTTTTCTATTATGTGACCAACGAGTACATCAAACACTATTCAATTTATCTACCGCCATCTTCCACCTACACCATCATAAACTGCCACCACTAACCACGATAATCCACCCTCACCCTCGCCATCCTACGATTTTATTACCACCGTGAATCACCAAAACCACCCTTAGTGCTTCATTGTTACAGTTTCTAATCCTCGTAAACCACCACCAAGACCATCATCTCACTGCCCTTGTTTGCGTCTACTTTCTGTTTATTAATCGAACATCAAAACAACCATCCTCCACCACCCATCAACATCATCGACAACCATGCACCACCAATTATTTTTCTGTTTCATCTGCAAACAACACCATAGACCGCTGCATCTGTTAAGCCACCATCATATTTATTTATTTATTTTTGTCGTGAAACTCTCAAACCTGCAGCCATCTTGTTTATGCCATTTATGATACTGAGACTATTGATAACTACTGCTTGTTACTTTTATCTTTCTTTTCTATCGACACTCAAACACAAAACCACCTCTAACATTATCTGTTACTGCTATATTTTTTTTGGTTCTTCCTCCAGTTTTGAATAAACCCACAACACATGAAACCCATTTAGTCCTATCGAGACCCACCTATGAAATCCTTATGTTCCTGTATGCGAAAAAACACCAACTTTCAAAACCAAACCCAAACATGATCAAAATAATTGTTGCTATTTTGCTGTTTTTATTTCGAGCACCATTAATCGAAGAAGACTGTTGCCTTTCGGTTTGTTGTTACTGCCGCATGATCGATTGTTGCTGTTGCAACCTGAAATTTATGTTGTCGTTACTAATTGCTGCCACTTTTCTGTTTGACCGACAATCACAAATCAGATAACCCACCGAATTATTAAAAAGGGTTAGTGGATATGTACGCTAGCTGGCAATAAACCCCACCATTCAATCCATCAATTTATTATTAAACCTGATTACTTTTGGGCCTCAAAAATCAATCGGACTTATACCTTGGCCTGTGTTTCTTTATTAGTTGGGTCGATGTGAATATGATCCAAGCTACCATGAGAGCCGAAGCCCAAATTATTATTTAGATATTAAGCTGATAGTGGAATTTGTATAATAACGATGAGGAGGAGCACAATTATAATTAAGATGTGATGATGATTGGATTTTAATGATAATGATAATTAGACTAAGATCATAACAAGTATATGTTAATGACGATGATGGTTGTATGCATTTGAAGCTGGAGACGAACTCGATCTCAGTTAACAAAGTTTAACGATGATCATGAAATAATAATAATAAGTGTGCGATGATGATAATGGTATAATTGATGATGATACGGTTTAGTGGTGAAGATTATGATCAAGAAGTGGTTATGATAATGATGCGAAATTAATGATGATGATGATGATGATGTGATCATGATAGAAATGATGATGGTATAAATCTTTATCATCATCATTATTATTATTATTATTATTATTATTATTATTATTATTATTATTATTATTATTATTATTATTATTATTATTAAAAACTATCATTATTATTATTATCATTACCCATATTATCATTATTATTTTTAGCATTATTAATAAAATTATCATTACTATTATTTTTAGAAGTATCATTATTTTTATCATAATTAGTATTATTTTATCATTATTTTTATTATTACTACAATTATTGTTATTACTAATATTATTGATATAATTATTATTATTACAAGAATTATTAATATCATTATTAACATTTAACATTTTTTTTTAATTAGTATTATTATTATTATAAGTATTATCATTTTATTATCATTATTATCATTATTATTATTATGATTATTACTTTTATATTAACAATATTATTATAACAAATAAATATTTTCTATATAAGGGTATATATATTACAACTACCATAATATTACAT
This sequence comes from Rutidosis leptorrhynchoides, assembly GCF_046630445.1. Taxonomy (NCBI): domain Eukaryota; kingdom Viridiplantae; phylum Streptophyta; class Magnoliopsida; order Asterales; family Asteraceae; genus Rutidosis; species Rutidosis leptorrhynchoides. The sequence continues at coordinate 136,328,907 of NC_092340.1, read as the reverse complement.
ATAATTATATATATTAAGATTATTCATATAAATATTTACATATAAAATTATTGATTTTAAATATAATATTAAACTATATAAATATTAACTATTTTAAATATATACAAATTAAATATATAAGATATATAATTTAAGATATAATATATGAATTTATTTTATTACAATTATGTGTTAATATATATATATATATATATATATATATATATATATATATATATATATATATATAAATGATATAGGTTCGTGAATCCGAGGCCAACCCTGCTTTGTTCAGTTCCGTCGTATGCATATTTTTACTACAAAATATCGTATAGTGAGTTTCATTACTCCCTTTTTTAAATGCTTTTGCAATATATATTTTTGGGACTGAGAATACATGCGCTTTTATAAATGTTTGACGAAATAAACACAAGTAACTGAAACTACATTCTATGGATGAATGATCGAAGCCGAATATGCCCCTTTTGCTTGGTAGCCTAAGAATTAGTAAACCAGTCTACTAATTGACGCGAATCCTAAAGATAGATCTATTGGGCCTAACAAACCCCATCCGTTGTAGCGGATGCTCTAGTACTTCGATGTTGTTTTATCATGTCCGATGGATGTCCCAGAATGATAGGGGATATTCTTATATGCATCTTGTTAATGTCGGTTACCAGGTGTTCAATCCATATGAATGATTTTTATGCATGATATCTATGAGAAATGGAAATGAAATTCTTGTGGTCTATTAAAATGATGAAAATGATCGATTATGATAAACTAATGAACTCACCAACCTTTTGGTTGACACTTTAAAGCATGTTTATTCTCAAGTATGAAAGAAATCTTCCGCTGTGCATTTGCTCATTATAAAGATATTACTGGGAGTCATTCATGGCATATTTCGAAAGACGGTGCATTCGAGTCATTGAGCTCATCAAGATTATTATTAAGTCGATTATAGTTAGTTGTATTATGAAATGGTATGCATGCTGTCAACTTTCGATGTAAAGAAAGTTTGTCTTTTAAAAACGAATGCAATGTTTGTAAAATGTATCATATAGAGGTCAAGTACCTCGCAATGTAATCAACTATTGTGAATCGTTTATAATCGATATGAACGGGTCCTTTCAGTTGGTATCAGAGCGGTGGTCTTAGCGAACCAGGTCTTGCATTAGTGTGTCTAACTAGTAGTTGTTATGATGCATTAATGAGTCTGGACTTCGACCGTGTCTGTATGTCAAAAGTTTTGCTTTTCATTTCTTGTCGGAAATTATCTGCTTATCATTCTTATTCTAGACACAATTTACTGCATTGATTGCATGAATAGTGTATAGACAAAAATTCATATCTTAGTGTATCTGTTACTGTAGACTTTTCTTGATAGTTTCCATAGATTCCTCCGTAACTTATGGGATTTTAGTATTATATATGCATACGTAAATCATGTATTGCAGGGTACTAATCTACATCCTATAATCTTTTTCATATCGAAAATCTTTCATCTGATCGTACGAGATTGTTCCCTCAACCAGTTCGAATTCCTCGAATTCCGACAGCTATTCCGATATGGATTTCCACTTGAAATCCGAAAGCAGTGTAACTGGAATGGATCAACTAATCAGCCATCATCAATTCTGGATGAATTGAGGATGGGTTCGTAGTCGACTTAATCAATGGAGACGCGAAGAAGACGATCCATTCCACCAATCAAATTACCCTCTTGACGAAGAACCCGAAGCACTTACCGGTGAACCAGTTCGAAACACCATCTTCACTTTCATTTCTAGAGTATCTCGCCATGACTATATCATATTTACAATTCTAAACCTTATTCATTCGCTCATTCCTACCGACAATCATCTCAGAGTAATAAGTTAACGAGCTTCGCACCCGAGTTGTAGCCTTGAAAAATATGGTGCAAAACGTACCAGCTTCAGCAACATCACTGGCACCAACAGTACCATCACCAACAGCAACATCCGCATCCCACACCTTAACATTACAATCTGTCCTACGAACATCAACAACATACGCACCATAGATACCAAGGAGTACCAACAACAATGGACGATGAAGTATTGATCCATAACTTCATTGAAGAAATATTCTGCGAAGAATATGTAGTTTCTAAAAGTTTTAAAGATTACTTATTCTAGCTCAAACTGAAAAGCAAATGAGATTAATATCATATTAACTCATTAAATCCATAATTGCATCTGAAGAAAATATATATGTATATATGTTTTTATAAAGATTGTAATTAAAAATTCTTTTGTACAAACTGTTAATGGTGAAAATATTTTAACGGGTAGGTAGTACCCGAGGAATATTTAGATCTCACATTAATAAGTTACACTGTACATTCTTCGAATCTGATTCAACAGTCATTTACTATCCTACTTACATCCACAGATATACGAATCCATTCACCACAGAATAACCATTTCCATTCAATTTCATATTTGGATTTTGACTTACCAGAATCCAACAAGTGGCATAATGAAGAAAACATTGGACAAAATAAAATTTGTTAGAAACAAACAAATTAACTACGAGAAATTTTGTTAAGAATCCACGCTAACAAAATTCTAGCTAACTGTTCCTAGCTAACTGTTAATTCTGTATTACCTTTTATTTATGGCAATTTATTTATCGCAATTTATTTATCGCATTTTATTTATCGCAATTTTAATTCTCGCAATTTTATTTATCGTCATTTAATTTCTGTTATTTATTTTACGCACTTTAAATATCGGGACACGTATACAAGGTTTTGACATATCATATCGACGCATCTATATATATTATTTGGAATAACCATAGACACTCTATATGCAGTAATGCTTGAGTTAGCTATACAGGGTTGAGGTTGATTCTACAATAATATATATACTTTGAGTTGTGATCGAGTCTGAGACATGTACACGGGTCACGATACGTATTAATTAATTCGAATATTATAAATATATATGAATTATTGAGTTAATAACTGTGGATTGCTAACTGTGAACTACCAAGATTGGACAATTAAAATGAATTAAAATATTGATTATAACATATGAAACTAAACAATTCTTCAAGTTTGCCACTTGATTTCATCTTAAACCTCATTTGTATCTTGACGATTACAATCTGCGTTCAAACCTTTCATGATTCTTGAAAACACCTCAATCGATAGGATGAATCAACCGCACTTCACCTACGGAAGGAAAGATTTATGCATATAGTTATGCACCTGAGAAACTCTCGGCAACTGAGTAAACATTTAACACGTAGTTGTGCTAATTCCTTAGCATTATTATTACCCAAAATAACTCGGTAATCCCTTTAAAAGTAGCAAATTTTGTCACAGCTCTAGCAAATCAACTTCAACTTTCATCCGAATTAGCCTTTGTATAACCGTGATATATAAGTTGCCTTTAGTCATCGTTACCGAAGAATCGTGTATATTCCACCACATTAGCAGTAAACTTACCAGCAACTTCATTACTCATTGACTTGAGTTCCTCTGAAGAACCATTATATTTTTTTATTAAAACCCTGTCATATACTTATACGCATCTTGTAACGAGAATTGCCATACCAATTACCGAGAATCAGCAAATCAGTATTTCGAATCTCGCAGCATGTCTACAGCAACAGTTATATGTATACATGTAACATTTATCTCCTAGAATTATGATCTTCTATTCTGAAATTCTGAAAAGCACCCAGTCTACGAATCAATACTCTGAATTTTGAAAAAGCTGATGAAGCAGTGAAAATTGAAGACTGTCTTAACAGTCAAAAGTTTGATGATAAAGAATGGAGTGATGGAAACACTCAATGGAAAATTTGTACTGGAAAACGGATTGAGCAAACCATGAAGGAGACTCTGAACAAATCACAAGGACTAAACTTGTACATAAAGAATCCTGATGATTCTATTTCTGATGAAATTTTCAGCGAATACTTTGCTCTTTACTCTAAACTCTTACGAACAATATTCATCATCATCTTCTGATTCTAGATATTCTAAGATATCATCATATCTTTCATTATAAATATTCTCAATATTTCAGAAGATATCTTCATAAATATTCTCATCCGATATTAATTATCTCTCCACGCTATCTGTGATATATCATAAAAGGAAACTATTTTAGTTTCTAAATTCTGAAAAATTTTGAATTTAAATGATGAATGTTTTTGAAGTAGCGATGGGAACTGAAGCATGAGTTAGTATAATATAATGACACTTTATCAACGTGATTATATTACAGTAGGTCATGCTGAGTTTCTAAATAGAACGTGATGATTCACAGATTATAATGTCATCATGTGCTATGTTACACGACTCTTACATTCTTTCTAATCTATAAACATATCAAGAACATATTTTCTTGATAGTTCTATATTTTCTCTTGAATTCTGGTAATTTAACCAATCAAGATCGTGCGATTACAATCTCTCTCTCTTAGAACGTTAGTCATGTTCATTCAAAACTTCATACCTACAAATTCTGGATCATTATTCGCTTGACTTAAAGTCGGGAAGAGAAAAATAAAAGTATGGAACTCCAAAATATGAAGGAAACGAAGAGGGTGGAATTATAGTGAAATGTCCGACAGAGTAATCGAAACAGATTATTGCATTTAACCAAAAAAGATTCTAATTTCCTTAATTATCGAAGAATCAAATCTTATTACAAAATTTTCTCTAAATCCCTAGAATTCCGGAAATCAACTGTATCTACGTCAAGAGATATGACGAAATGTTATTTTCTCATTTCACTCTTTTGTGATAACTTCACTCGTACGCTTCGCATAAACAAATTGTTTTGTCTATATTACTCGATGATGATAAAACTTTAATTTTCAGCTCGTATGCGTCATGAAAACATATTTATTGTCAGCCATGACCATCCCAATCAAATTTCGGGATGAAATTTCTTTAACGGGTAGGTACTGTGATGACCTGGAAATTTCGACCAAATTTAAACTTAATCTTTATATGTTTCCAACACGATAAGCAAAGTCTGTAATGTTGAAGTCTCAAAAATTTTGAACTGTTTCATATATTCAATTAACCTTCGACAGTTCTCGATGATTCATGAACAACTATTTGTAAATAGATATGTGTGTATATATATAAATAATAATTAGAAGTATAATTTTAAATATTAAATGTTGTTGTTATGAAATATATAATAATTATTATTTATAAACATATCTATATATAAATAAAAGTATATTAAAAATAAATATTAAATAATTATAATACTAGTTTGATGTTCCGATTGATATATTAAGCAAGTTAAATTCGAACTTATGTGATTTTAAAATAAACGGTGATCCGAAAATGAGTTTTATAAATTTTAGGCTTATTAATAATATATTTAGAAGTTATTTGATAAATTTTAACACTAACTATATTTTACTTGGGGTTGGGAGAGAATAATTAATGTACTTTTTATTTAATAGTTAATGACCGAATTTTATACCATATTGACTAAAATAAATAAAGATAATTAACATAAAAATTTGAGATTTTTCCGAAGACTTTTAATCCCACCCTGATTAACAACGGAGCACAATACATTCTGCGTAATAAAATTGTCGGCATGATAGACAAAATTATGGCCACTGATTTCTTTTCAAAACACGTTTCATTACTATTATATATTATAATTAATATAATTAATATTATAATGATACTTTATTCTTTCATATTTATGTATATATGAGATGAGATCTATGCATACATTTTCAGTCACCATATTCAATCAACAAACTATTATAACACCATCATTTTTTTCCTGATTCGATCATACTCATACCAAACCCAACAATTGCACATATATATTATATATATACATATCCATATTTTTACATAAGCATATAAATCACCACATTAGAACCACCTTGCAACACCAACCTCATAATCACCATCAAGAACCCAAACGTCCAGTGGGTTGCAATTGCTCGAGCTTTTCTATTATGTGACCAACGAGTACATCAAACACTATTCAATTTATCTACCGCCATCTTCCACCTACACCATCATAAACCGCCACCACTAACCACGATAATCCACCCTCACCCTCGCCATCCTACAATTTTGTTACCACCGTGAATCACCAACACCACCCTTAGTGCTTCATTGTTACAGTTTCTACTCCTCGTAAACCACCACCAAGATCATCATCTCACTGCCCTTATTTGCGTCTACTTTCTGTTTATTAATCGAACATCAAAACAACCATCCTCCACCACCCATCAACATCATCGATAACCATGCACCACCAATTATTTTTCTGTTTCATCCGCAAACAACACCATAGACCACTGCATCTATTAAGCCACCATCATATTTATTTATTTATTTTTGTCGTGAAACTCTAAAACCTGCAGCCATCTTGTTTCTGCCATTTATGATACTGAGACTATTGATAACTACTGCTTCGACACTCAAACACAAAACCACCTCTAACGTTATCTGTTACTGCTATATTTTTTTTGGTTCTTCCTCCAGTTTCGAATAAACCCACAACACATGAAACCCATTTAGTCCTATCGAGACCCACCTATGAAATCCTTATGTTCCTGTCTGCGAAAAAAACACCAACTTTCAAAACCAAACCCAAACATGATCAAAATAATTGTTGCTGTTTTGCTGTTTTTATTTTGAGTACCATTAATCCAAGAAGACTGCTGCCTTTTGGTTTGTTGTTACTGCCGCATGATCGATTGTTGTTGTTGCAACCTGAAATTTATGTTATCGTTACTAATTGCTGCCACTTTTCTGTTTGACCGACAATCACAAATCAGATAACCCACCGAATTATTAAAAAGGGTTAATGGATATGTACGCTAGCTGGCAATAAACCCCACCATTCAATCCATCGATTTATTATTAAACCTGATTACTTTTGGGCCTCAAAATCAATCGGACTTATACCTTGGCCTGTGTTTGTTTATTAGTTGGGCCGATGTGAATATGATCCAAGCTATCATGAGAGCCGAAGCCCAAATTCTTTTTTAGATATTAAGCTGATAGTGGAATTTGTATAATAACAATGAGGAGGAGCACAATTATAATTAAGATGTGATGATGATTGGATTTTAATGATAATGATAATTAGACTAAGATCATAACAAGTATATGTTAATGACGATGATGGTTGTATGCATTTGAAGCCGGAGATGAACTCAATCTCAGTTAATAAAGTTTAACGATGATCATGAAATAATAATAATAAGTGTACGATGATGATAATGGTATAATCGATGATGATACGGTTTAGTGGTGAAGATTATGATCAAGAAGTGGTTATGATAATGATGCGAAATTAATGATGATGATGATGATGATGATGATGTGATCATGATAGAAATGATGATGGTATAAATCTTTATTATTATTATTATTATGATTATTATTATTATTATTATTATTATTATTATTATTATTATTATTATTATTATTATTATTATTATTATTATTAAAAACTATCATTATTATTATTATCATTACCCATATTATCATTATTATTTTTAGCATTATTAATAAAATTATCATTACTATTATTTTTAGAAGTATCATTATTTTTATCATAATTAGTATTATTTCATCATTATATTTATTATTACTAAGATTATTGTTATTACTAATATTATTGATATAATTATTATTATTACAAGAATTATTAATATCATTATTAACATATAACATTTTTTAATTAGTATTATTATTATTATAAGTATTATCATTTTATTATCATTATTATTATTATGATTATTACTTTTATATTAACAATATTATTATAACAAATAAATATTTTCTATATAAGGGTATATGTATTACAACTACCATAATATTACGTATAATTATATATATTAAGATTATTTATATAAATATTTACATATAAAATTATTGATTTTAAATATAATATTAAACTATATAAATATTAACTATTTTAAATATATACAAATTAAATATATAAGATATATAATTTAAGATATAATATATGAATTTATTTTATTACAATTATGTGTTAATATATATATATATATATATATATATATGTATATATATATATATGTATATATATATATGTGTATATATATATATATATGTGTGTGTATATATATATATATATATGTATATATATATATATGTGTATATATATATATATATATATATATAAATGATATAGGTTCGTGAATCCGAGGCCAACCCTGCTTTGTTCAGTTCCGTCGTATGCATATTTTTACTACAAAATATCGTATAGTAAGTTTCATTACTCCCTTTTTAAATGCTTTTGCAATATATATTTTTGGGACTGAGAATACATGCGCTTTTATAAATGTTTGACGAAATAGATACAAGTAATTGAAACTACATTCTATGGTTGAATGATCGAAGCCGAATATGCCCCTTTTGCTTGGTAGCCTAAGAATTAGTAAGCCAGTCTACTAATTGACGCGAATCCTAAAGATAGATCTATTGGGCCTAACAAACCCCATCCGTTGTAGCGGATGCTTTAGTACTTCGATGTTGTTTTATCATGTCCGATGGATGTCCCGAAATGATAGGGGATATTCTTATATGCATCTTGTTAATGTCGGTTACCAGGTGTTCAATCCATATGAATGATTTTTATGCATGATATTTATGAGAAATGGAAATGAAATTCTTGTGGTCTATTAAAATGATGAAAATGATCGATTATGATAAACTAATGAACTCATTAACCTTTTGGTTGACACTTTAAAGCATGTTTATTCTCAGGTATGAAAGAAATATTCCACTGTGCATTTGCTCATTATAAAGATATTACTTGGAGTCATTCATGGCATATTTCGAAAGACGTTGCATTCGAGTCGTTGAGTTCATCAAGATTATTATTAAGTCAATTATAGTTGGTTGTATTATTAAATGGTATGCATGTTGTCAACTTTCGATGTAAATAAAGTTTGTCTTTTAAAAACGAATGCAATGTTTGTAAAATGTATCATATAGAGGTCAAGTACCTCACGATGTAATCAACTATTGTGAATCATTTATAATCGATACGAACGGGTCCTTTCATAGATTTGGCTCACCACAGGCAACTGAATCATCTTCCCAAGTCGTGTGTTTATCATGTGGCTTTGGGGAAGATGGAGGATACATGATTGATTCTGATATGCCTGAAGAACTCACTGAAAACTGATTAATACGTTCATCCTGTGTTCTGTTTAAATAAGCAAGAGTCCGGGGAGAGATAGGTGATTGAACAAATAAGTGATCTCCTCTACCCCAGACTGTGAAGTCAGCAGGATCAACAGTATCATCATCTTGTTTAACACCCAGCTCAGCCGCCTTGGCTGGGTCTTCAACACTTGTTTCATCCAGCAGCACACTACTGGCTGGGTCTTCTATCACAACCCTCCTTGCTGTGTCTTCAGTACCAGCTGACTGATTAGTATTAGCAGGAGGCAGATAGGGAACAATAGCAAGATGCTCCCCCTTAACATCATTAACATCAAGGTCTGTTATTTCTGCTGGCTGTTGTTGTATAGCTGGCTGAACAGAAGATGCTGGTCGAGAAGATAAGCTAGTTTCCAATATTGCATCTAGCCATTTCATGAACACGTCAGCTCTTACTCCTCCTGACCCAGTAGATTGCAGATAATCTTTCATTTCTTCATGGGTCATTCTTTTGATCCTGTCTGCTCGCTCAGCATACAGCTTTGCCCTTTTCTTGTCATACTTAACCATGAACTTAGCATTTATTTTACGAGCATCTCTTTTGTACTTTTTAATGCTGATTAGTTCATCATTAATATCCAACTTGTCTGGGTCCAGGCTTCTTCTATGTTCAATTCTGTGATACTTACGAGCAACATAAGCCTCCCATTTGGCATTAAAGGCATCATTTAAATCTTGCTGTCTCTTCTGATGTCTCTTTAGTTTTCTTTTCATTTTCCTTTCAATCGTTTGAGAGACAATAAAAGATTCAGCAACAGCCAGCTTAGAAACATCACTGGGCTTACTGCCAGAACCAATATCATCCACTGATGTGGCAGACACACTGGGTTGAGATTCACCAGCTGCCTGTACACCAGCTTCTGTATGAGCATTGCTGGGCTTAGTGCCAGCACCTTGATCAGTACCAGTACCATCATCATCACCATCTCTCATTTGCTGTTTAGGAGCCTTTTCATGCTCATGCTCCCCCTCAGATTATTTTCTCTTTTTGAACTTCTTTTTAGACTTCTTCTCCCCCTTTTTGTCATCAGCAGGGGCAGAAGGGTGATCAGGGGAAACATGTGCATCAAGGTCACTGTCTGACTCATACACTGAAAATGCAAAGTTGTTCAAGTCAGCATCAGCAGGAGAAAGATGGGCACCAGGATCTACACCATATTGTTGGAGACACAGATTTGAAGTTCTAACTTCATTTCTTGCAACACCCATGGCCATTTGATTAACAGTGGCCCTAACATCTGCTTGTAAGGCAGCCATTTGTTGCATAGTCTCCACCAATTAAAGATAAGCAGAGACAGGGACCATATTAGCCATTTGCTGTTCCTGCGAATCCAACCTCTCTGTCAATACCCGATTCTCTTCATTAAGATAAAGATTCCTTCGATTAGCAGCATCAAGATCAGTTTGAAGACTGGAAAGATGATCAGTATATTCATTATGAGAGATGATTCGCCTCTTGAGATCCTCCTCTTCTTCAAATTGTTTGACAATAGCATCCACCGCTAGATTAGCAAAACCACATACTTGTTTGAGCTGGTTTTCAATGGTAGAAGTGGTAACCTCCCCAGCTCTGCGTATGGATTCAGTCATTCTATCAAAAATAGCAGAGCGAATGGTGCTTTGTAGATCTGGTGTAACTTCGGCTAATGTCTTATAGACAGCCAGAGTGGAGATGGCAGCCACCTCATCAGCATTAAAGCTGCTGGTTGAGGGGCGATCAGTAGCAGCCAACATAGAAGTACCTCCGTGGGGTGGTGGAGGTGGAAGGTTAGAATCTGACTCGTCACCATGATCACCATCATTTTTACCTTCACCCGAAAGTTTAGAACCACTGGTATTCTTGTCAGCATTATTATCAGCATCATCAGTTAGATCCACTGGTTTGTCTTTGGAACCAGTCACATTATCATGAGTGACTGGTCCGCCCTTACCAGTACCTTTATCAGCATCACCATCAGATAAAGAAGATGATGAGGAAGAAGCTGATGAATCAGAAGGTACTGGCGAATCAGGGACATTTTGCATAACACATTTACCAGTAGCTGGATCTATGATGAACTTGAGAGGCCTCCATGTACCAGGCCATGGAGAAGCATCTGGAGCCATACCAAAGTAGTGATAGTATGGCTGCTCATTAATTTGTTGTAGCATGGCCAACCTCTCATATATCTCTTCTCTTGCTGGTCGATCCAACTGAGATAATAGCTCAGTCAGCTCCTCTTCTGGTAATTTACTGGCTGAGACTATAGCACTTTGGGGATCAATAGTCAGCTGATCCACCAGTAAGGCAACTCTAGGAGTGATGGATGCTCCCCTATAGACGAAGTTAGGTACAAGTTCATCAGGATCTGGTACCTAGCACACATATGGTTTCTTCTCAGCAGAAGCAGTAGCCTGAGAAGAATCAATGGTGGCAGTAGCAGAGGTACCAGTATCCATAGTGGGTTCCGTAGAACCAATGACATGTGCAGAATAGGCAGCATTTGCTGCGATAAGCTCATCAGTAAGCACCACGTCATCTTGGTCACTACCAGTGATAATCTCCTCAATAGAATCAGTTGGAGAAGTAACAGTGGTAGTGCCAGAAATATCAACATCAAGAACCTCCTTAACAATATTACCAATGACCTTTTCAAGTGCAGGAGGAGGTTCCATTATCATCTCCTCAACCACTACAGAATCAGTGGTTGAAGTAGCAATACCAGAGACAGTAGGAGGAGTAGCAGAAATATCAGCAGTAGCTAACTCCTCATTATCAGTAAGCTCAGTGGAACCAGTAACCACATTATCTCCAGTAGAGCTAGCAGCAGTAGAAGCAACAGTACCAGTAGCAGTACCACCAGTAGATAAAGCAGTAGCACCAACACCAGTAGCAGAAACGGAGAGCTCATCAGTAGAAACTGATAAGGCTAAAAAGGAACATATATTTCATAGCATTATTCCCCAAGAAAGACAAGATTTTAGTTGCAATTGTTCCATTTTCAAGTGATATCCGTTTATATTAAATAAGTGAGAAGACAAAAGGCGAAAATGACGATTTGAAGACACAAAGGTCCAAAAAGCTAAAAAGTACAAGATACAATTCAAGAGGTTCAAATTATTGATGAGGAACGTCTCAAAATTACAAGAATACAAGACGCAAAACGTAAAGTACACGATATAAAATTGTACGAAAGGACGTTCGAAAATCCGGAACCGAGGCATGAACCAACTTTCAACGCTCGACGCAACGGAGCTGAAAGTACAAGTCAACTATCCAAAAGAATATAATATAATATTTAAATAATTCATAATAAGAATAATATTAAATAATAAAAAGTTGTTAATTGAGCATAGTTCAGGGGTCATAAGTGAAAATTCAAATTAATCATTTGCCTATAAAAGGCCATGTAATCGATGAATTTAAGTACACCTTTTTCCAATCTTCTTTCTTTCTTATGTAATTTATATTTATATTTATAATATTAAGTTTAATTTAAGATTAATAATAATTGGGTTATTGTAAGAAATGTTTTACGGGTTTTAAAGTAGGAACTCTGTCCGTGTAACGCTACGCGATTAATCACCACTGTAAGCTATGTTCTTCCTTTTTAATTTAATGTCTCGTAACTAAGTTATTATTATGCTTATTTGAGCCGAAGTAATCGTGATGTTAGGCTAAAATATTAAGATGGGGTTATTGTACTTTGGACCATAATTAAGGTTTGGGCAAAAGACCGACACTTGTGGAAATTGGACTATTGACTATTAATAGATGGGGGGTATTGTCTAATTGAGTGACAACTCATTGGAGTCTGTCGAACCTATCTTCAAAATTAATTAACCTAATAATTAATAATGATTATGGTTGTCCTATTTAGTGACGTTCATATGGAATCTGTTATAATCATTTAATTAATCAATTGGGTTGGGTAATTGATTATTCATTCTGATCAAGTGGATGAATTAATATTCATAAACTAATTAAAACAGGGGTGGATTACATACAGTGATAACTGGTGTAATTGTTGACAGAAGTGATAACTGCGTCACAGTTTAAATCCTTAATCAGTTGGAATATTTGACTTCGGGTATAAGGATAATTTGCCGAGCATTTTATAATTATGACCGGTGAACTATTTTGGACAAAACCACATAGGTTTCAAATAATCCAGGACAAAGGACAATTAACCCATTGGACAATTAATTAAAATCAAAAAGTCAAACATCATGGTTACGGAAGTTTAAATAAGCATAATTGTTTTATTGTATTTTTCATCGCACTTTTATTTTCTGTCATTTTATTTATCGCAATTTATTTTACGCACTTTAATTTTTGTCATTTATTTTTACGCTTCCGATTTAAAGGGTCCTGGCTACCTGCTACATCTTTTGGCTATTCGAAACGTGGGCAAAATCAGAAAAGTCTATTAATTGGACAACTTATATAAGTTTTTCTTATTTTTTTTATAACTACTAGGATATTCTGTGAATGCACCGAGCAAAACGTTCACCACCTTTCATACGTTCACCGCCTGTAACTCGATCAAGACATCTAGCCAATATTGTCGCCGTTGATTTTTCTTTAGAATCATCATCTAATCAAACAAGAACTCCAACTCAAATTTTCGATAATCCATCTTTTGAACCCGATTTCACAACTGAGAACCCGGAGGATATTCAAGGACAATTCCAAGATCCTGAACCACTAATTATTCCTCCTGAACCACAAACCGTTAAATTAGAGTCCTCTAGTGATTCGTATTCAACGAATTCAATTATGAAAAATCTAGAACCTCTAAGTATGGAAGACCGAATGAGAGCTAAACGCACTGGCCAAGGTCACGCCATTATTAAGCCAGATGTTAATGCTCCAGATTATGAAATCAAAGGACAAATCCTACACATGGTCACTAATCAATGCCAATTCGGTGGAACAGCAAAAGAAGATCCAAACGAACACCTTCGAACCTTTAATAGAATTTGTACACTATTCAAAATCCGAGAAGTGGAGGATGAACAGATATATCTCATGTTGTTTCCCCGGACTTTAAAGGGAGAAGCCAAAGATTGGTTAGAATCGTTACCTGAAGGGGCGATTGACACATGGGATGTCTTAGTTGAAAATTTTCTTCAAAGATTCTTTTCGGCATCTAAAGCCGTGAGACTTCAAGGAGAAATTGTTACGTTCACACAAAAGCCAAATGAAACATTATATGAGGCGTGGACAAGATTCGGAAGGATGTTGAGAGGATGTCCTCAACACGGTTTAGACACTTATCAAATAGTACAAATATTCTACCAAGGTGTCAACGTTGCTACAAGAAAAGACATCGACATAACAGCTGGTGGTTCCATTATGAAGAAAACCGCAACTGAAGCTTACAAAATTATTGATAACACTGCTTCCCACTTGAAATGTCCCGTTCTTATTGATTAAAAACGTTCCATATTAATTGATTTCGTTGCGAGGTTTTGACCTCTATATGAGACGTTTTTCAAAGACTGCATTCATTTTTAAAACAAACCATAACCTTTATTTCATAGATAAAGGTTTTAAAAAAACTTTACGTAGATTATCAAATAATGATAATCTAAAATATCCTGTTTACACACGACCATTACATAATGGTTTACAATACAAATATGTAACAACAAAATAAGTTTCTTGAATGCAGTTTTTACACAATATCATACAAGCATGGACTCCAAATCTCGTCCTTATTTAAGTATGCGACAGCGGAAGCTCTTAATAATCACCTGAGAATAAACATGCTTAAAACGTCAACAAAAATGTTGGTGAGTTATAGGTTTAACCTATATATATCAAATTATAATAATAGGCCACAAGATTTCATATTTCAATACACATCCCATACATAGAGATAAAAATCATTCATATGGTGAACACCTGGTAATCGACATTAACAAGATGCATATATAAGAATATCCCCATCATTCCGGGACACCCTTCGGATATGATATAAATTTCGAAGTACTAAAGCATCCGGTACTTTGGATGGGGTTTGTTAAGCCCAATAGATCTATCTTTAGGATTCGCATCAATTAGGGTGTCTGTTCCCTAATTCTTAGATTACCAGACTTAATAAAAAGGGGCATATTCGATTTCGATAATTCAACCATAGAATGTAGTTTCACGTACTTGTGTCTATTTTGTAAATCATTTATAAAACCTGCATGTATTCTCATCCCAAAAATATTAGATTTTAAAAGGGGGACTATAACTCACTTTCACAGATTTTTACTTCGTCGGGAAGTAAGACTTGGCCACTGGTTGATTCACGAACCTATAACAATGTATACATATATATCAAAGTATGTTCAAAATATATTTACAACACTTTTAATATATTTTGATGTTTTAAGTTTATTAAGTCAGCTGTCCTCGTTAGTAACCTACAACTAGTTGTCCACAGTTAGATGTACAGAAATAAATCGATAAATATTATCTTGAATCAATCCACGACCCAGTGTATACGTATCTCAGTATTGATCACAACTCAAACTATATATATTTTGGAATCAACCTCAACCCTGTATAGCTAACTCCAACATTCACATATAGAGTGTCTATGGTTGTTCCGAAATATATATAGATGTGTCGACATGATAGGTCGAAACATTGTATACTTGTCTATGGTATCTCAAGATTACATAATATACAATACAAGTTGATTAAGTTATGGTTGGAATAGATTTGTTACCAATTTTCACGTAGCTAAAATGAGAAAAATTATCCAATCTTGTTTTACCCATAACTTCTTCATTTTAAATCCGTTTTGAGTGAATCAAATTGCTATGGTTTCATATTGAACTCTATTTTATGAATCTAAACAGAAAAGTATAGGTTTATAGTCGGAAAAATAAGTTACAAGTCGTTTTTGTAAAGGTAGTCATTTCAGTCGAAAGAACGACGTCTAGATGACCATTTTAGAAAACATACTTCCACTTTGAGTTTAACCATAATTTTTGGATATAGCTTCATGTTCATAATAAAAATCATTTTCACAGAATAACAACTTTTAAATCAAAGTTTATCATAGTTTTTAATTAACTAACCCAAAACAGCCCGCGGTGTTACTACGACGGCGTAAATCCGGTTTTACGGTGTTTTTCGTGTTTTCAGGTTTTAAATCATTAAGTTAGCATATCATATAGATATAGAACATGTGTTTAGTTAATTTTAAAATTCAAGTTAGAAGGATTAACTTTTGTTTGCGAACAAGTTTAGAATTAACTAAACTATGTTCTAGTGATTACAAGTTTAAACCTTCGAATAAGATAGCTTTATATGTATGAATCGAATGATGTTATGAACATCATTACTACCTTAAGTTCCTTGGATAAACCTACTGGAAAAGAGAAAAATGGATCTAGCTTCAACGGATCCTTGGATGGCTCGAAGTTCTTGAAGCAGAATCATGACACGAAAACAAGTTCAAGTAAGATCATCACTTGAAATAAGATTGTTATAGTTATAGAAATTGAACCAAAGTTTGAATATGATTATTACCTTGTATTAGAATGATAACCTACTGTAAGAAACAAAGATTTCTTGATGTTGGATGATCACCTTACAAGATTGGAAGTGAGCTAGCAAACTTGAAAGTATTCTTGATTTTATGTAACTAGAATTTTTGGAATTTATGAAGAACACTTAGAACTTGAAGATAGAACTTGAGAGAGATCAATTAGATGAAGAAAATTGAAGAATGAAAGTGTTTGTAGGTGTTTTTGGTCGTTGGTGTATGGATTAGATATAAAGGATATGTAATTTTGTTTTCAAGTAAATAAGTCATGAATGATTACTCATATTTTTGTAATTTTATGAGATATTTCATGCTAGTTGCCAAATGATGGTTCCCACATGTGTTAGGTGACTCACATGGGCTGCTAAGAGCTGATCATTGGAGTGTATATACCAATAGTACATACATCTAAAAGCTGTGTATTGTACGAGTACGAATACGGGTGCATACGAGTAGAATTGTTGATGAAACTGAACGAGGATGTAATTGTAAGCATTTTTGTTAAGTAGAAGTATTTTGATAACTGTCTTGAAGTCTTTCAAAAGTGTATGAATACATATTAAAACACTACATGTATATACATTTTAACTGAGTCGTTAAGTCATGGTTAGTCGTTACATGTAAATGTTGTTTTGAAACCTTTTGGTTAACGATCTTGTTGAATGTTGTTAACCTATTGTTTTATTATAACAAATGAGATGTTAAATTATTATATTATCATGATATTATGATATATAATATATCTTAGTATGATGTATATACAGTTAAATGTCGTTACAACGATAATCGTTACATATATGTCTCGTTTCGAAATCATTAAGTTAGTAGTCTTATTTTTACATATGTATTTCATTGTTAATACACTTAATAATATATTTACTTATCATTTAACATAATTAACCAAGTGTATCAATATCTTAATATGATTCATATGTACCTAGTAAGACGTTGTTATAACGATAATCGTTATATATATCGTTTTCGAGTTTCTTAAATTAATAGTCTCATTTTTATGTATATAACTCATTGTTAAAATACCTAATGAGATACATACTTATAATAAAAACATGTTAACTATATATATAACCATATATATGTCATTTTATAGTTTTTACAAGTTTTAACGTTCGTGAATCACCGGTCAACTTGGGTGGTCAATTGTCTATATGAAACATATTTCAATTAATCAAGTCTTAACAAGTTTGATTGCTTAACATGTTAGAAACATTTAATCATGTAAATATCAATCTCAATTAATATATATAAACATTGAAAAGTTCGGGTCACTACAGTACCTACCCGTTAAATAAATTTCGTCCCGAAATTTTAAGCTGTTGAAGGTGTTGACGAATCTTCTGGAAATAGATGCGGGTATTTCTTCTTCATCTGATCTTCACGCTCCCAGGTGAACTCGGGTCCTCTACGAGCATTCCATCGAACCTTAACAATTGGTATCTTGTTTTGCTTAAGTCTTTTAACCTCACGATCCATTATTTCGACGGGTTCTTCGATGAATTGAAGTTTTTCGTTGATTTGGATTTCATCTAACAGAATAGTGAGATCTTCTTTAGCAAAACATTTCTTCAAATTCGAGATGTGGAAAGTGTTATGTACAGCCGCGAGTTGTTGAGGTAACTCAAGTCGGTAAGCTACTGGTCCGACACGATCAATAATCTTGAATGGTCCAATATACCTTGGATTTAATTTCCCTCGTTTACCAAATCGAACAACGCCTTTCCAAGGTGCAACTTTAAGCATGACCATCTCTCCAATTTCATATTCTATATCTTTTCTTTTAATGTCAGCGTAGCTCTTTTGTCGACTTTGGGCGGTTTTCAACCGTTGTTGAATTTGGATGATCTTCTCGGTAGTTTCTTGTATAATCTCCGGACCCGTAATCTGCCTATCCCCCACTTCACTCCAACAAATTGGAGACCTGCACTTTCTACCATAAAGTGCTTCAAACGGCGCCATCTCAATGCTTGAATGGTAGCTGTTGTTGTAGAAAAATTCTGCTAACGGTAGATGTCGATCCCAACTGTTTCCGAAATCAATAACACATGCTCGTAGCATGTCTTCAAGCGTTTGTATTGTCCTTTCGCTCTGCCCATCAGTTTGTGGATGATAGGCAGTACTCATGTCTAGACGAGTTCCTAATGCTTGCTGTAATGTCTGCCAGAATCTTGAAATAAATCTGCCATCCCTATCAGAGATAATAGAGATTGGTATTCCATGTCTGGAGACGACTTCCTTCAAATACAGTCGTGCTAACTTCTCCATCTTGTCATCTTCTCTTATTGGCAGGAAGTGTGCTGATTTGATGAGACGATCAACTATTACCCAAATAGTATCAAAACCACTTGCAGTCCTTGGCAATTTAGTGATGAAATCCATGGTAATGTTTTCCCATTTCCATTCCGGGATTTCAGGTTGTTGAAGTAGACCTGATGGTTTCTGATGCTCAGCTTTGACCTTAGAACACGTCAAACATTCTCCTACGTATTTAGCAACATCGACTTTCATACCCGGCCATCAAAAATGTTTCTTGAGATCCTTGTACATCTTCCCCGTTCCAGGATGTATTGAGTATCTGGTTTTATGAGCTTCTCTAAGTACCATTTCTCTCATATCTCCAAATTTTGGTACCCAAATCCTTTCAGCCCTATACCGGGTTCCGTCTTCCCGAATATTAAGATGCTTCTCTGATCCTTTAGGTATTTCATCCTTTAAATTTCCCTCTTTTAAAACTCCTTGTTGCGCCTCCTTTATTTGAGTAGTAAGGTTATTATGAATCATTATATTCATAGATTTTACTCGAATGGGTTCTCTGTCCTTCCTACTCAAGGCATCGGCTACCACATTTGCCTTCCCCGGGTGGTAACGAATCTCAAAGTCGTAATCATTCAACAATTCAATCCACCTACGCTGCCTCATATTCAGTTGTTTCTGATTAAATATGTGTTGAAGACTTTTGTGGTCGGTATATATAATACTTTTGACCCCATATAAGTAGTGCCTCTAAGTCTTTAATGCAAAAACAACCGCGCCTAATTCCAAATCATGCGTCGTATAATTTTGTTCGTGAATCTTCAATTGTCTAGACGCATAAGCAATCACCTTCGTTCGTTGCATTAATACACAACCGAGACCTTGCTTTGATGCGTCACAATAGATCACAAAATCATCATTCCCTTCAGGCAATGACAATATAGGTGCCGTAGTTAGCTTTTTCTTCAATAACTGAAACACTTTCTCTTGTTCATCATTCCATTCAAATTTCTTCCCTTTATGCGTTAATGCAGTCAAGGGTTTTGCTATTCTGGAAAAGTCTTGGATGAACCTTCTGTAGTAACCAGCTAGTCCTAAAAATTGGCGTATGTGTTTCGGAGTTTTCGGGGTTTCCCACTTTTCAACAGTTTCTATCTTTGCCAGATCCACCTTAATACCTTCTTTGTTCACTATGTGACCGAGGAATTGAACTTCTTCCAACCAAAATGCACACTTTGAAAACTTAGCGTACAATTCTTCCTTCCTCAATACTTCTAACACCTTTCTCAAATGTTCACCGTGTTCTTGGTCATTCTTTGAGTAAATAAGTATGTCATCAATGAAAACAATGACAAACTTGTCAAGGTATGGTCCACACACTCGGTTCATAAGGTCCATGAACACAGCTGGTGCATTAGTTAAACCAAATGGCATGACCATAAACTCGTAATGACCGTAACGCGTTCTGAAAGCAGTCTTTGGAATATCATCTTCTTTCACCCGCATTTGATGATACCCGGAACGTAAGTCAATCTTTGAATAAACAGACGAGCCTTGTAGTTGATCAAATAAGTCGTCGATTCTCGGTAGTGGGTAGAGATTCTTGATGGTAACTTTGTTCAACTCTCGGTAGTCGATACACAACCTGAATGTACCATCTTTCTTCTTGACAAACAAAACAGGAGCTCCCCACGGTGATGTACTTGGTCGAATGAAACCACGCTCTAAAAGTTCTTGTAATTGGCTTTGCAGTTCTTTCATCTCGCTGGGTGCGAGTCTGTAAGGAGCACGAGCTATTGGTGCAGCTCCTGGTACAAGATCTATTTGAAATTCAACGGATCGATGTGGGGGTAATCCCGGTAATTCTTTCGGAAATACATCGGGAAATTCTTTTGCAATGGGAACATCATTGATGCTCTTTTCTTCAGTTTGTACTTTCTCGACGTGTGCTAGAACAGCATAGCAACCTTTTCTTATTAGTTTTTGTGCCTTCAAATTACTAATAAGATGTAGCTTCGTGTTGCCCTTTTCTCCGTACACCATTAAGGGTTTTCCTTTTTCTCGTATAATGCGAATTGCATTTTTGTAACAAACGATCTCGGCTTTCACTTCTTTCAACCAGTCCATACCGATTATCACATCAAAACTCCCTAACTCTACTGGTATCAAATCAATCTTAAATGTTTCGCTAACCAGTTTAATTTCTCGATTCCGACATATATTATCTGCTGAAATTAATTTACCATTTGCTAATTCGAGTAAAAATTTACTATCCAAAGGCGTCAATGGACAACTTAATTTAGCACAAAAATCTCTACTCATATAGCTTCTATCCGCACCCGAATCAAATAAAACGTAAGCAGATTTATTGTCAATAAGAAACGTACCCGTAACAAGCTCCGGGTCTTCCTGTGCCTCTGCCGCATTAATATTGAAAACTCTTCCGCGGCCTTGTCCATTCGTGTTCTCCTGGTTCGGGCAATTTCTAATAATGTGGCCCGGTTTTCCACATTTATAACAAACTACATTGGCATAACTTGCTCCGACACTACTTGCTCCGCCATTACTCGTTCCGACACCATTTGTTCCTTTCGTTCTATTAACCCCTGGTCCGTAGACCTCGCACTTCGCCGCGTGATGATGTAGCGTGAGGGTACGAAATAGTATTATTTTTACTAGGAAATACTACAAAATATGACACAAGTTTTATTAATTTACGGATGGGATATACCTAAACCTTGCTACAACACTATAGGCAGTGTACCTAATCGTAGAGTAGTGTAGTTTTTAGTAAGTCCGGTTCGTTCCACAGGGAGCTAGTGATTACGTACTATATTTTTATAAAACTATATTTATATAAATATATATATATATATAAGTAGTAATATTATTATAAAAGGGGGGTTTTACCGTTTAATGACCGGTTTGTCGATTCTATATTTTAAGCGCAAAGATAAATGACGATAATTAAAGTGCGTAAAATAATGACAATAAATAAAATGACAGTAAATAAAATTGCGAGTAATAAAATGACAGTAAATAAAGATACGATGAGAAATATAATAAAAGAATTATGCTTATTTAAACTTCCGTAATCATGATGTTTGACGTTTTGATTTTAATTAATTGTTACTCGGGTTAATTGTCCTTTGTCATGGTTTATTTGATACCTATCTGGTTTTTATCCATAATAGTCCATCGGTCATAAATATAAAGTGCGAGTGTCCTCGTCAAATTACCCTTATACCCGAAGTCAAATATTCCAACTAATTAAGGATTTAAACTGTGACGCAGTTATCACTTCTGTCAACAATTACACCAGTTATCACTGTATGTAATCTACCCCTGTTTTGATTAGATATGAATATTAATTTACCCACTTGATCAGTTTGAATAATCAATTACCCAACCCGAATAATTAATTAAATGATTATAATAGATTCCATATGAACGTCACTAAATAGGACAACCATAATCATTATTAATTATTAGGATAATTAATTTGAAGATAGGTTCGACAGACTCCAATGAGTTGTCACTCAATTAGACAATACCCCCCCATCTATTAATAGTCAATAGTCCAATTTCCACAAGTGTCGGTCTTTTGCCCAAACCTTAATTATGGTACAAAGCTCAATTACCCAATTTTAGCAATTAGCCCAACATCATGATTACTTCGTTTTAAATAAGCATAATAACGGCTTAGCTACGAGACATTAAATTAAAAAGGTTGAACATAACTTACAATGATTAAAAATAGCGTAGCGTTACACGGACAGAATTTCGACTTACACACTCAAACGATCTCTATCATAAATCTTATTATTATCATAATTTAAAATTAAAATTAAGATTATTGTTATATCTGATTACATTAACATTATGATAGAGAATTATAAATATAGATATTGATATTTGATATAGAAAAGTAAGAAAAAGATAGAAAAATTGATCGAAGAAAGTCTCCCCCAATTTTGATCGTAAATCATCGCTTTTATAGCGAAATTAGAAATTGAATTTTCATTTACGACCCCTGAACTATGCTCAATTAACAACTTTTTATTATTTAATATTATTCTTATTATGAATTATTTAAATATTATATTTTATTCTTGTGCATAGTTGACTCGTAATTTTTACACCGTTGCGTCGAGCGCTGAAAGTTGGTTCATGTCCCGGTTCCGGATTTTCGAACGTCCTTTCGTATAATTTAATATCTTGTACTTTGCGTTTTGTAACTTGTACTCTTGTCATTTTTAGACGTTCTTCATCAATAATTTGAACCTTTTTGATTGTATCTTGTACTTTTGAGCTTTTTGGACCTTTGCGTCTTCAAATCTTCGTTTTCGCCTTTTGTCTTCGCACTTATTTAAAATAAACGAATATTACTCGAAAATGGAACAATTGCAACTAAAATCTTGTCTTTCTTGGGGGATTTTGCTATGAAATATATGTTCCTTTTTAGCCTTATCAATATCCCCACACTTGAGCGTTGCTTGTCCTCAAGCAATATAGTCTTGAAATACTAGAATCACTTCTTTATTCTTCACACTTTGTACATCAGTGATTTTGATATGGCGGTATAAACAATGGTAGTAACGATATGGTTTACAGTCCCACATGACTATAAAAATTTAGATCCATTAAGGAAATTGGATCTTTATGAAAACATTTGATCTTTTGAAAATTCATTCTAGCTTTTACCCTAGATAAGTTTTCTGATTTGATCCATCATCGGTGTTGCAAAATATATTTGTGGATCAATATTTTGGCTAAAACTTTTAGGTTCGTGTAATCCACTGCTATCCCTGTATCGGAAAGCACACATCCAGTTTACTTGTTCCGTATATTACCTTTCGGTAAACTACCGTCCGGTTGTAAAGGAAAGCGATGAACAAGAAACTGTTAAGGCAATGTCCCATGACATGCAGATGATTATGGTCTAAAAACGTGTCGGATGCTAGTACTATCCTTGGTAGGAGCAATAGTAAAGATCATCCTATAATTTTTCGGTCTGGCACAAGGTCCTGTCTCCGACCATGCTATGCAACCACTGTTCTTACGGTTGACACCCGATTTGGTTCAGGTGACCTAATGAATTCCAGGTGAATTCCTAGGATTTTACGTTCAATGGTAATGAACGCATTGAAAATGGATTTTCAGAAAACAAATCGGTTTGTAATTTTTGATCAAAATATTTTCTCGTTCAAGCTCGAGTTTAGATATCATCGAATTCCATGAGTTTGAATTCTCAATCTTTAAGGTCAATCTCTAGGATTGAGTAATATCAGTCTTAAAAGCTGATTTTTAATCTTTAAGGAGATTATCCTTTTTCTGGGGATCTGATTCATTAGTCTTATCAAGCTAATTTGCACGGTGCCTCCCCATTGTACGAGATAAATCCTTCTCATGGTTAGGATAAATCTGACCACTTGGCGACCCTGTTTGATGCTGAGGTCCGTGGATTTCCTGCTGATTTTAGAGATGACTTTTCTAGATTTTTCGTCAACCTACAGCTGGTCTGGACGACAACTTCTTGACCTAAATCAAGAAGCGCGTGTCTTTTTCGGAAGACTTTACTTCCTTTTAATGATGGAATTGATTCATCGTGTAGATCCATCTTTCTTTCAAATATATTACAGTAAACCGGGTAAAACTGATTAGTATCATCCAAAACAAAAGTACCTGCAATAATCTTGTACAAAGATATGTGATAGATAGTTTTTAATTGAATAACTTGGTACATTCTCCCCACACTTAGTTTCTTTCTTTGCCTTTTTATTCTCCTTTATTCCATTTTAAATGAATTCAAGCATTTTAGGTTGTTTCTCAATTTATGTCCTTTCCGATGTAACGATAATTTCCGTATTATCACCTAGTTTTCACCGTTCATAAATATGTATAAACATGATTTTGACTTCATTTAATTGAAAATTTTGAAAAATTTTACTAGAAGTGGGTAGTCAGTATATAAGACTAGGGCTGTTCCTTGTTATCAGAGAGCACTAGATTCTAATACAACTACTGCGTTACTAGTATTTTAGTTGAAAATTTTTCAAATTTTCATGAAATTTGGCAATTAAACTAAGTATAAACCCGAGAGAATTTATAACCCTTCCCCACACTTGAGATCATGCAATGCCCTCATTTGCATGAAATCAGACTATAATTATAAATTCATGAGGGTGATTAGTGTAGAAAAGTGATTAAAAATACCGAGTTTGTAATTACAAAGCTCGTCGAATGATTGATGGCGCCTCATCGTTCATTCCTTCATTTGTTATATCATATTTGTTGTTTTGCGTCTTGTCGTCAAAATTGGTACCTTTTGCTGAACTTTAATGACAGTCTTTGAAAGTGCGTTGTTTTACCTTGTTGTGTTCATGATATAAACTACAAACATATATACATATTTTTGAAGTTGGGTATATTTCCCCACGTTCAAAAATTTATAAAATATAATATTTTTTTTTGGCATACTTTAGATCAATAAAATTAAAAATAACGATAACAAAATTTGTCGTCCCGCCCTCGGGTAAAGCAATTTCGGCTCAACGACCTAGTCTTCAACTCACGACGAATTTTAGAAATCAATTTTTTTTTTAACTTAATGAAATAAAGTAAATTTTGTTTTTAAAATCACACAAAACTTAAATTTAAAAAGCATATTAATTTTTATATAAAACCTACAAAATAAAAAAAAAATTCAGAATGGAGGGAGGAAACTAGTTCTTTAGTGTCTGCTAGCGGAAAAGACCAATCGGGTTCCATTCTCGGAACTACACGAGAACAGAACAACTAACTCTAGATAGCATTTTTTTTTAGAACATTTGAATCTCCCCACACTTAGGTAGCCGTGGTGTCAAAATTGTGATTAACTTCATCGTTAATTTCTCTTGGTCCATAATCAACTTGCATATCCGTGACTTTTTCTTTAAGCCATTGGTCGGATTCCTGTGTAATATCCACAATTTCAACTAGTTTCTCCTTTTCTTTAGGTGATAGATTGGATACTAACCGGTTACATAACTTAAAGTTCCCCTTGGTTTTAGCATCGCGAATCCATTTAATAAGTTTCTTCATTGAACTATTAATAACGAGATCATTTAATTTCGTATCAACAACGGGGTTCTTTGTTATCATGTCATCATTAGGTGTTACTTCATTTTCCCCACACTTAGGCGTTTCATTATTATTAAGCACTACCGTTGGAGTTGGTAAAACAACATGGTTGTTACCAATCGTTTTTGCTGGTTCAATGGTTTTGGTTGGTGGAGATTTAGACTTTCGAATCATAAAGGTGATCGATTTGTTACCACTACTAAGTGTCATTCTTCCATTTCCTACATCAAATAACGCCCCGGTGGACGCAAAGAATGGTCGACCTAAAATTAGAGGAATGTTTGGGTCCTCTTCTATGTCAATGACAATGAATTCGACTAGAAAGGTTAAATTGCCTACTTGAATGGGTAGGTTGTCAGCAATTCCAACTGGGTGCTTAATGGTTTGATCAAAGAGTCGAACACTCATATCCGTTGGAGTTAACTCACCTACACCTAATCTCTTATATAAGGAAAGAGGCATAACACTTACACTTGCACCTAAATCTGCTAGTGCATCATACATGACACAATCACTAAGTAGACAAGGAACAATAAATTCACCCGGATCACCTACCCTAGGTGGAGGTTTTGGTGGAACTGTCTTCACCGGGTTTATATTTACGGCTTTTGTTTCTTGCACTTTCTTATTCTTTTTCTTCTTCTTCTTTCCAGAGGTATCACAATCTTTATTACTTATTACTTGCTCATACTCAACTCCTTTTCTTGGAAACGGGATGGATGGTTTATATGGTGCCACCACTGGCTTTACATACTCGGGTGGTGGTGGTGGTGTAACTTCTTCATTGTTACTCACATCTAAAACCTTCCCATCTTCTGGAGCTGGTTTTTCAGAATTTGTTGACACCATATTAACATTCTCTTTCCGAGGATTTACTTCAGTATTACTCGGTAGCTTTCCTTGTTCCCTCTCACTCATCATGCTAGCAAGAGTACCTACGTGTTTTTCAAGATTCAAAATGGATGCTTGTTGAGTTCTTAATGACTGATCAAACCTCTCGTTCGTTTGGGTTTGAGTTTCAATAAATTGTGTTTGAGATTCAACTAGCTTGAATACCACGTCTTCCATATTTGACTTTTTCTCTTCGGTTTGTTGTTGTGGTTTATATAAGCCAGGTCTTTGTTGATTGAAAGTGTTGTTTTGAGTTGGTTGGTTATTTGGACCTTGTTAGTTATACCAGTTATTTTCGGGTCCTTTTGGATTGTAAAGAATGTTTTGATTTCGATTGAAGTTTAGCTTTGGCGGTTGATAATTATTTTGATAATTATTTCCAGGCCTTTGGTTCATATAGGAAACATTCTCTCGTTGTTCCATCGTTGGTTCAATGTGACAATCTTTCAATAAGTGTGGTCCACCGCATTGCTCACAACTGATTCGTATTGCGTGAATATCTGTATTCATCTTTTCCATTCGTCTTTCGAAAGCATCTATTTTTGCGGAAACGGATTCAAAGTCATGGCTTGAATCGGCTCTAGCCGCTTTAGATGAACGATATATATCTTTCTCTTGGTGCCACTCATGAGAGTGGGAGGCTGTGTTATCAATAATTTTGTAAGCTTCAGTTGCGGTTTTCTTCATGATGGAACCACCAGCTGTTATGTCGATGTCTTTTCGTGTAGCAACGTTGACACCTTGGTAGAATATTTGTACTATTTGGTAAGTGTCTAAACCGTGTTGAGGACATCCTCTCAACATCCTTCCGAATCTTGTCCACGCCTCATATAATGTTTCATTTGGCTTTTGCGCGAACGTAACAATTTCTCCTTGAAGTCTCACGGCTTTAGATGCCGGAAAGAATTGTTTAAGAAATTTTTCAACTAAAACATCCCATGTGTCAATCGCCCCTTCAGGTAACGATTCTAACCAATCTTTGGCTTCTCCCTTTAAAGTCCAGGGAAACAACATGAGATAGATCTGCTCATCTTCCACTTCTCGGATTTTGAATAGTGTACAAATTCTTTTAAACGTACGAAGGTGTTCGTTAGGATCTTCATTCGGAGCACCACTGAATTGGCATTGGTTAGTTACCATGTGTAGAATTTGTCCTTTGATTTCATAATCTGGCGCATTAACTTCTGGCTTAATAATGGCGTGACCTTGGCCCGTGCGTGTGGCTCTCATTCGATCTTCCATACTTAGAGGTTCCGTTACTTCCATAATTGAATTTGTTGAATACGAATCACTAGAGGACTCTGATTTAACGGTTTGTGGTTCAGGAGGAATAATTAGTGGTTCAGGATCTTGGAATTGTCCTTGAATATGCTCCGGGTTCTTAATTGTGAAGTCGGGTTCAAAAGATGGATTATCGGAAATTTGAGTTGGAGTTCTTGTTCGACTAGATGACGATTCTAAAGAAAAATCAACGGCGACAATATTTGCTAGATGTCTTGATCGAGTTACAGGTGGTGAACGTATGAAAGGTGGTGAACGTTTTGCTCGGTGCATTCACTGAATATCCTATTAGTTTTTAAAAAGGAAAGAAAAATTATAATAAGTTATCCAATCAATAGACTTTTCTGATTTTGCCCACGTTTCGAATAGCCAAAAGATGCAGCAGAGGGGCAGGATTCGTTTGGTCTCAATATAATTGAGTACTGTTTGGCTCCAATAACCCGGTCCACGTACAAATCCAACTATTACTACGAACCAGAAAATTTTGATGTCTATCAATTTAACCACTTAAAATAAATTTTCGTAATTTTAAGAAATTTAGAGAAGAAGTAGAAAAAATTCTAAGTCCTAAAAACTAGAATGGCGAGAAATAAGAGAGAAAAAGATTGCGCGTCGAAAAGTGTCGAAAAATAAAAAGGTCGAAAAATAGGCGTCGAAAAATAAAAATAAGAAAGTAGTGCGAAATACGGCGTCGTAAAATTCTAAAGCACCTAAAACTTAGTCTAAGGAATAAGCACTTAAGGGATTTTACGGCAAAACTAAAAATTCTAGAAGTAAAAATAACTATGGCAAAACTAAACTTAATACTAAAAGTTGCGAATATAGTCTAAAAATCTAAAGGTAATAAAACTAAAAAAAAAAAAATTTTTTTATAGACAAAATCTTAAAAATATATTTTTTTATAATTTTTTTTTTTTTTTTTTTTTTGCAAATATAAATTAAAAATATAGCGTTTTAGTGCTCCCCGGCAGCGGCGCCAAAAACTTGATGATGTAGCGTGAGGGTACGAAATAGTATTATTTTTACTAGGAAATACTACAAAATATGACACAAGTTTTATTAATTTACGGATGGGATATACCTAAACCTTGCTACAACACTATAGGCAGTGTACCTAATCGTAGAGTAGTGTAGTTTTTAGTAAGTCCGGTTCGTTCCACAGGGAGCTAGTGATTACGTACTATATTTTTATAAAACTATATTTATATAAATATATATATATATAAGTAGTAATATTATTATAAAAGGGGGGTTTTACCGTTTAATGACCGGTTTGTCGATTCTATATTTTAAGCGCAAAGATAAATGACGATAATTAAAGTGCGTAAAATAATGACAATAAATAAAATGACAGTAAATAAAATTGCGAGTAATAAAATGACAGTAAATAAAGATACGATGAGAAATATAATAAAAGAATTATGCTTATTTAAACTTCTGTAATCATGATGTTTGACGTTTTGATTTTAATTAATTGTTACTCGGGTTAATTGTCCTTTGTCATGGTTTATTTGATACCTATCTGGTTTTTATCCATAATAGTCCATCGGTCATAAATATAAAGTGCGAGTGTCCTCGTCAAATTACCCTTATACCCGAAGTCAAATATTCCAACTAATTAAGGATTTAAACTGTGACGCAGTTATCACTTCTGTCAACAATTACACCAGTTATCACTGTATGTAATCTACCCCTGTTTTGATTAGATATGAATATTAATTTACCCACTTGATCAGTTTGAATAATCAATTACCCAACCCGAATAATTAATTAAATGATTATAATAGATTCCATATGAACGTCACTAAATAGGACAACCATAATCATTATTAATTATTAGGATAATTAATTTGAAGATAGGTTCGACAGACTCCAATGAGTTGTCACTCAATTAGACAATACCCCCCATCTATTAATAGTCAATAGTCCAATTTCCACAAGTGTCGGTCTTTTGCCCAAACCTTAATTATGGTACAAAGCCCAATTACCCAATTTTAGCAATTAGCCCAACATCATGATTACTTCGTTTTAAATAAGCATAATAACGGCTTAGCTACGAGACATTAAATTAAAAAGGTTGAACATAACTTACAATGATTAAAAATAGCGTAGCGTTACACGGACAGAATTTCGACTTACACACTCAAACGATCTCTATCATAAATCTTATTATTATCATAATTTAAAATTAAAATTAAGATTATTGTTATATCTGATTACATTAACATTATGATAGAGAATTATAAATATAGATATTGATATTTGATATAGAAAAGTAAGAAAAAGATAGAAAAATTGATCGAAGAAAGTCTCCCCCAATTTTGATCGTAAATCATCGCTTTTATAGCGAAATTAGAAATTGAATTTTCATTTACGACCCCTGAACTATGCTCAATTAACAACTTTTTATTATTTAATATTATTCTTATTATGAATTATTTAAATATTATATTTTATTCTTGTGCATAGTTGACTCGTAATTTTTACACCGTTGCGTCGAGCGCTGAAAGTTGGTTCATGTCCCGGTTCCGGATTTTCGAACGTCCTTTCGTATAATTTAATATCTTGTACTTTGCGTTTTGTAACTTGTACTCTTGTCATTTTTAGACGTTCTTCATCAATAATTTGAACCTTTTTGATTGTATCTTGTACTTTTGAGCTTTTTGGACCTTTGCGTCTTCAAATCTTCGTTTTCGCCTTTTGTCTTCGCACTTATTTAAAATAAACGAATATTACTCGAAAATGGAACAATTGCAACTAAAATCTTGTCTTTCTTGGGGGATTTTGCTATGAAATATATGTTCCTTTTTAGCCTTATCACCGCGCTATGACCATTTCTTTTACACTTGTTGCAAAATTTGGTGCAGAACCCCGAGTGATACTTTTCACACCTTTGGCATAGCTGCTTCTGATTGTTGTTGTTGTTGCGGTTATTATTGTTGTTGGGATGATTGTTGTAGTTGTTGTTGTTGTTGTTGTTGTTGTTGTTGTTGGGCCGTTTGTTGTAGTTGCGATTGATGTTGCGATTGTTGGGATAATTGTTGCGATTATTGTTGTAATTGCTGTTGTTGTTGTATTGGTGATTCTTATCACCGTTTTCCTCCCACTTTCTTTTGACTTGCTTCACATTGGCCTCTTCAGCAGTCTGTTCTTTAATTCTTTCTTCAATCTGGTTCACTAGTTTGTGAGCCATTCTACATGCCTGTTGTATGGAGGCGGGCTCGTGTGAACTTATATCTTCTTGGATTCTTTCCGGTAATCCTTTCACAAACGCGTCGATCTTCTCTTCCTCATCTTCGAATGCTCCCGGACACAATAGGCACAATTCTGTGAATCGTCTTTCGTACGTGGTAATATCAAATCCTTGGGTTCGTAACCCTCTAAGTTCTGTCTTGAGCTTATTGACCTCGGTTCTGGGACGGTACTTCTCATTCATCAAGTGCTTGAATGCTGACCACGGTAGTGCGTACGCATCGTCTTGTCCCACTTGCTCTAGATAGGTATTCCACCATGTTAACGCAGAACCTGTGAAGGTATGCGTAGCGTACTTTACTTTGTCCTCTTCAGTACACTTACTTATAGCAAACACCGATTCGACCTTCTCGGTCCACCGTTTCAATCCGATCGGTCCTTCGGTTCCATCAAATTCCAAAGGTTTGCAGGCAGTGAATTCTTTGTAGGTGCATCCTACACGATTTCCTGTACTGCTAGATCCAAGGTTATTGTTGGTATGTAGCGCAGCCTATACTGCGGCTATGTTTGAAGCTAGAAAAGTACGGAATTCCTCTTCATTCATATTCACGGTGTGTCGAGTAGTCGGTGCCATTTCCTTCAAAATAGTCAAATGGAACAAGTTAATCATACAGAATATTAAGAGTAGTTAATAGTATTTCGTAGCATAATATGAACTCATTTATAAAAGCTTTTTCTTCATATTAGCGTTTTATAAGTTTAAATTCGGGTAGTACCTACCCGTTAAGTTCATACTTAGTAGCTAATATACAATTCAACTACTACAATTCTATATGAAAAACTGATTATAATAATATTTCGCGTTCAAACTTTTACACAATATTTTACAAAGTTACAATACCGCTTAATTTACATATAGCATGAAATATAGCACACAATAAATTTGATACAAGATGGTTGTGAAGATAATTCTAGCTAGTACACAAGTCGTTCAGCAAAGGCAATAAAGACACATAATTCATACGTCCAGAAACAAGTCATGCATTCTGGTTTTACTAGGATTACTTCCCATCCTTGGTCTTGTGGAACATAACCGTTATGGCCGTTGATAAGACAGCGTGTTGTAACGTCGTCAAAGGGACGAGTGTTACGTAATGTCCAACAGTCCCGTAACAATCTAAAAACCTCATTTCTTACCCCAATTACCGACTCCGTCACTTGTGGAAACGTTTTGTTTAATAGTTGTAGCCCGATGTTCTTGTTCTCACTTTGGTGAGAAGCGAACATTACTAATCCGTAAGCATAACATGCTTCTTTATGTTGCATGTTAGCCGCTTTTTCTAAATCACGAAGTCCAATATTCGGATATATTGAGTCAAAAAAATTTCTTAACCCGTTGCGTAAAATAGCATTTGGGTTCCCCGCAATATATGTGTCAAAGTAAACACATCGTAACTTATGGGTTTCCCAATGTGATATCCCCCATCTTTCAAACAAAAGTCTCTTATAAACCAAGACATTCTTGGAACGTTCTTCGAATGTCTTACAAACTGATCTCGCCTTAAATAGTTGTGCCGAGGAATTCTGACCAACTCTAGACAAGATTTCATCAATCATGTCTCCGGGTAGGTCTCTTAAAATATTGGGTTGTCTATCCATTTTGTGTTTTTATACTGTAAAATAGACAAGAGTTAGATTCATAAAAAAAATACTTATTAATACAAGTAATTTTTACATATATCATAAAGCATAAGCACACTATATTACATATATTACACCACACGAATATAACTATCTTATTCCGACTCGCTCATTTCTTCTTGTTCGATTTTGGTTCGTTTTGCCAAGTATCTAGGGATATATGATGTTCCCCTAATACGAGCCGTCGTTGTCCACATTGGTTTAGAAAAACCTGGTGGTTTAGAGGTTCCCGGGTCATTGTTACAACTTAAGGACTTCGGGGGTTGACGATACATATAAAGTTCATCGGGGTTGGAATTAGATTTCTCTATTTTTATGCCCTTTCCCTTATTATTTTCTTTTGCCTTTTTAAATTCAATTGGGGTAATTTCTATAACATCATCGGAATTCTCGTCGGAATCCGATTCATCGGAGAATTGGTAATCCTCCCAATATTTTGCTTCCTTGGCGGAAACACCATTGACCATAATTAACCATGGTCGGTTGGTTGAGGATTCTCTTTTACTTAACCATTTTATTATTTCCCCCACCGGTTCTATTTCTTCTTCCGGTTCCGATTCTTCTTCCGGTTCCGATTCTTCTTCCGGTTCCGACTCTTCTTCCGGTTCCTCTTCGGGAACTTGTGAATCAGTCCACGAATCATTCCAATTTACATTTGACTCTTCATTATTATTAGGTGAGTCAATGGGACTTGTTCTAGAGGTAGACATCTATCACATAATATCAAACACGTTAAGAGATTAATATATCACATAATATTCATATGTTAAAAATATATAGTTTCCAACAAAAATGTTAAGCAATCATTTTTAAAGAAAACACGGTCGAAGTCCAGACTCACTAATGCATCCTAACAAACTCGATAAGACACACTAATGCAAATTTTCTGGTTCTCTAAGACCAACGCTCTGATACCAACTGAAATGTCCCGTTCTTATTGATTAAAAACGTTCCATATTAATTGATTTCGTTGCGAGGTTTTGACCTCTATATGAGACGTTTTTCAAAGACTGCATTCATTTTTAAAACAAACCATAACCTTTATTTCATAGATAAAGGTTTTAAAAAAACTTTACGTAGATTATCAAATAATGATAATCTAAAATATCCTGTTTACACACGACCATTACATAATGGTTTACAATACAAATATGTTACAACAAAATAAGTTTCTTGAATGCAGTTTTTACACAATATCATACAAGCATGGACTCCAAATCTCGTCCTTATTTAAGTATGCGACAGCGGAAGCTCTTAATAATCACCTGAGAATAAACATGCTTAAAAAGTTAACAAAAATGTTGGTGAGTTATAGGTTTAACCTATATATATCAAATTATAATAATAGACCACAAGATTTCATATTTCAATACAAATCCCATACATAGAGATAAAAATCATTCATATGGTGAACACCTGGTAACCGACATTAACAAGATGCATATATAAGAATATCCCCATCATTCCGGGACACCCTTCGGATATGATATAAATTTCGAAGTACTAAAGCATCCGGTACTTTGGATGGGGTTTGTTAAGCCCAATAGATCTATCTTTAGGATTCGCGTCAATTAGGGTGTCTGTTCCCTAATTCTTAGATTACCAGACTTAATAAAAAGGGGCATATTCGATTTCGATAATTCAACCATAGAATGTAGTTTCACGTACTTGTGTCTATTTTGTAAATCATTTATAAAACCTGCATGTATTCTCATCCCAAAAATATTAGATTTTAAAAGTGGGACTGTAACTCACTTTCACAGATTTTTACTTCGTCGGGAAGTAAGACTTGGCCACTGGTTGATTCACGAACCTATAACAATGTATACATATATATCAAAGTATGTTCAAAATATATTTACAACACTTTTAATATATTTTGATGTTTTAAGTTTATTAAGTCAGCTGTCCTCGTTAGTAACCTACAACTAGTTGTCCACAGTTAGATGTACAGAAATAAATCGATAAATATTATCTTGAATCAATCCACGACCCAGTGTATACGTATCTCAGTATTGATCACAACTCAAACTATATATATTTTGGAATCAACCTCAACCCTGTATAGCTAACTCCAACATTCACATATAGAGTGTCTATGGTTGTTCCGAAATATATATAGATGTGTCGACATGATAGGTCGAAACATTGTATACGTGTATATGGTATCTCAAGATTACATAATATACAATACAAGTTGATTAAGTTATGGTTGGAATAGATTTGTTACCAATTTTCACGTAGCTAAAATGAGAAAAATTATCCAATCTTGTTTTACCCATAACTTCTTCATTTTAAATCCGTTTTGAGTGAATCAAATTGCTATGGTTTCATATTGAACTCTATTTTATGAATCTAAACAGAAAAGTATAGGTTTATAGTCGGAAAAATAAGTTACAAGTCGTTTTTGTAAAGGTAGTCATTTCAGTCGAAAGAACGACGTCTAGATGACCATTTTAGAAAACATACTTCCACTTTGAGTTTAACCATAATTTTTGGATATAGTTTCATGTTCATAATAAAAATCATTTTCACAGAATAACAACTTTTAAATCAAAGTTTATCATAGTTTTTAATTAACTAACCCAAAACAGCCCGCGGTGTTACTACGACGGCGTAAATCCGGTTTTACGGTGTTTTTCGTGTTTTCAGGTTTTAAATCATTAAGTTAGCATATCATATAGATATAGAACATGTGTTTAGTTAATTTTAAAATTCAAGTTAGAAGGATTAACTTTTGTTTGCGAACAAGTTTAGAATTAACTAAACTATGTTCTAGTGATTACAAGTTTAAACCTTCGAATAAGATAGCTTTATATGTATGAATTGAATGATGTTATGAACATAATTACTACCTTAAGTTCCTTGGATAAACCTACTGGAAAAGAGAAAAATGGATCTAGCTTCAACGGATCCTTGGATGGCTCGAAGTTCTTGAAGCAGAATCATGACACGAAAACAAGTTCAAGTAAGATCATCACTTGAAATAAGATTGTTATAGTTATAGAAATTGAATCAAAGTTTGAATATGATTATTACCTTATATTAGAATGATAACCTACTGTAAGAAACAAAGATTTATTGATGTTGGATGATCACCTTACAAGATTGGAAGTGAGCTAGCAAACTTGAAAGTATTCTTGATTTTATGTAACTAGAATTTTTGGAATTTATGAAGAACACTTAGAACTTGAAGATAGAACTTGAGAGAGATCAATTAGATGAAGAAAATTGAAGAATGAAAGTGTTTGTAGGTGTTTTTGGTCGTTGGTGTATGGATTAGATATAAAGGATATGTAATTTTGTTTTCAAGTAAATAAGTCATGAATGATTACTCATATTTTTGTAATTTTATGAGATATTTCATGCTAGTTGCCAAAAGATGGTTCCCACATGTGTTAGGTGACTCACATGGGCTGCTAAGAGCTGATAATTGGAGTGTATATACCAATAGTACATACATCTAAAAGCTGTGTATTGTACGAGTACGAATACGGGTGCATACGAGTAGAATTGTTGATGAAACTGAACGAGGATGTAATTGTAAGCATTTTTATTAAGTAGAAGTATTTTGATAACTGTCTTGAAGTCTTTCAAAAGTGTATGAATACATATTAAAACACTACATGTATATACATTTTAACTGAGTCGTTAAGTCATCGTTAGTCGTTACATGTAAATGTTGTTTTGAAACCTTTTGGTTAACGATCTTGTTGAATGTTGTTAACCTATTGTTTTATTATAACAAATGAGATGTTAAATTATTATATTATCATGATATTATGATATATAATATATCTTAGTATGATGTATATACAGTTAAATGTCGTTACAACGATAATCGTTACATATATGTCTCGTTTCGAAATCATTAAGTTAGTAGTCTTATTTTTACATATGTATTTCATTGTTAATACACTTAATAATATATTTACTTATCATTTAACATAATTAACCAAGTGTATCAATATCTTAATATGATTCATATGTACCTAGTAAGACGTTGTTATAACGATAATCGTTATATATATCGTTTTCGAGTTTCTTAAATTAATAGTCTCATTTTTATGTATATAACTCATTGTTAAAATACCTAATGAGATACATACTTATAATAAAAACATGTTAACTATATATATAACCATATATATGTCATTGTATAGTTTTTACAAGTTTTAACGTTCGTGAATCACCGGTCAACTTGGGTGGTCAATTGTCTATATGAAACATATTTCAATTAATCAAGTCTTAACAAGTTTGATTGCTTAACATGTTAGAAACATTTAATCATGTAAATATCAATCTCAATTAATATATATAAACATGGAAAAGTTCGGGTCACTACACCACTCTCATGAGTGGCATCAAGAAAAAGATATCTTTCGATCATCTAAAGCGGCTAGAGCCGATTCTAGCCATGACTTTGATTCCGTTTTCGCAAAAATAGATGCTTTCGAAAGACGAATGGAAAACATGAATAAAGATATTCACGCAATACGAATCAGTTGTGAGCAATGCGGTGGACCACACTTATTGAAAGATTGTCACATTGAACTAACGATGGAACAACGTGAGAATGTTTCCTATATGAACCAAAGGCCGGGAAATAATTATCAAAATAATTATCAACCGCCAAGGCTAAACTTCAATCGAAATCAAAACATTCTTTATAATCCAAATGGACCAAACAATAATTCGTACAACCAACAAGGTCCGAATAACCAACCGACTCAAACCAACACTTTCAATCAACAAAGACCTGGCTTGTATAAACCACCACAACAAACCGAAGAGAAAAAGCCAAATCTAGAAGAAATAATGGCAAAGCTATTTGAATCTCAAACACAATTTATTACATCTCAAACCCAAACAAATGATAGGTTTGATCAGTCATTAAGAACTCAACAAGCTTCTATTTTGAATCTAGAAAAACACGTAGGTACTCTTGCTAGCATAATGAGTGAGAGGGAACAAGGAAAGCTACCGAGTAATACTGAAGTAAATCCTCGGAATGAGAATGTTAATATGGTTTCAACAAATTCTGAAAAACCAGCTCCAGAAGATGGGAAGGTTTTAGATGAGAGTAACAATGAAGAATTTACACCACCACCACCACCCGAGTATGTAAAGCCAGTGGTGTCACCATACAAACCACCCATTCCGTTTCCAAGAAAAGGAGTTGAGTATGAGCAAGTAATAAGTAATAAAGATTGTGATACTTCTGGAAAGAAGAAGAAGAAAAAGAATAAGAAAGTACAAGAAACAAAAGCCGTAGAAGTAAACCCGGTGAATACAGTTCCACCAAAACCTCCACCTAGGGTAGGTGATCCGGGTGAATTTATTGTTCCTTGTCTACTTAGTAATTGTGTCATGTATGATGCACTGGCAGATTTAGGTGCAAGTGTGAGTGTTATGCCTCTTTCCTTATATAAGAGATTAGGTGTAGGTAAGTTAAGTCCAACGGATATGAGTGTTCGACTCCTTGATCAAACCATTAAGCACCCAGTTGGAATTGCTAACAACCTACCCATTCAAGTAGGTAATTTAACCTTTCTAGTCGAATTCATTGTCATTGACATAGAAGAGGACCCAAACATTCCTCTAATTTTAGGTCGACCATTCTTAGCGTCCACCGGGGCGTTATTTGATGTAAGAAATGGTAGAATGACACTTAGTAATGATGAAAAATCGATCACCTTTATGATTCGAAAGTCTAAATCTCCACCAACCAAAACCGTTGAACCAGCAAAAATGATTGGTAAGAACCATGTTGTTTTACCAACTCCAACGGTAGTGCTTAGCAATAATAAAACGCCTAAGTGTGGGGAAAATGAAGTAACACCTAATGATGACCTGATAACAAAGAACCCCATTGTTGATACGAAATTAAATGACCCCGTTATTAATAGTTCAATGAAGAAACTTATTAAACGGATTCGCGATGCTAGAACCAAGGGGAACTTTAAGTTATGTAACCGTTTAGTATCCAATCTATCACCTAAAGAAAAGGAGAAACTAGTTGAAATTGTGGATATTACACAGGAATCCGACCAATGGCTTAAAGAAAAAGTCATGGATATGCAAGTTGATTATGGACCAAGAGAAATTGACGATGAAGTTAATCACAATTTCGACACCACAGCTACCTAAGTGTGGGGAGATTTAAATGTTCTAAAAAGAAAATGCTGTCTAGAGTTAATTGTTCTGTTCTCGTGTAGTTCCGAGAATGGAATCCGATTGGTCTTTTCCGCTAGCAGACACTAAAGAACTAGTTTTCTCCCACCATTCTGAATTTTTATTTTTTAGGTTTTAATTAATATGCCTTTTAAATTTAAGTTTTGTGTGATTTTAAAAACAAAATTTACTTTATTTCATTAAGTTTAAAAAATTGATTTCTAAAATTCGTCGTGAGTTGAAGACTAGGTCGTTGAACCGAAATTGCTCTACCCAAGGACGGGGCGATAAATTTTGTTATCATTATTTTTTTAATTTTATTGATCTAAAGTATGCAAAATATATATATATATATATATATATATATATATATATATATATAT
Organism: Rutidosis leptorrhynchoides; assembly: GCF_046630445.1. Classification (NCBI taxonomy): domain Eukaryota; kingdom Viridiplantae; phylum Streptophyta; class Magnoliopsida; order Asterales; family Asteraceae; genus Rutidosis; species Rutidosis leptorrhynchoides. The sequence goes on along the minus strand of NC_092340.1, from coordinate 136,289,147 downwards.
ATATATATATATATATATTATATTTTATAAATTTTTAAACGTGGGATAATATATCAAACTTTAAAAATATGTATATATATGTTTCTATTTTATGTTATGTACAAAACAGGGTAAAACAGCGCACTTTCAAAGACTGTCATTAAGTTCAGCAAAAGCTACTGATTTTGACGACAAGACGCAAAATATCAAATGTGAAATAACAATATGTTTGCAAACTCGGTATTTTTAATCACTTTTCTACGCTAATCACCCTCATGAATTTATAATTATAGTCCGATTTCATTCAAATGAGGGCATTGCATGATCTTAAGTGTGGGGAAGGGTTGTAAATTCTCTCGGGTTTACACTTAGTTTATTTTTGCCAAATTTTGTGAAAATTTGAAAAATTTTTAACTAAACGAATTCAAAATCATATTTATACATATTTATGAACGATAAAACTAGGTGAAAATACCGAAATTATTGTTACCTCGAGGACATAAATTGAGAAACAACCCAAAACGCTAGAATTCATTTAAAATAGAATAGAAGAAAATAAAAAGGCAAAGAAAAGAATAAATAAAAGCTAAGTGTAGGAAGAATTCGCCAAGTTCTTTAAAACATATATCACATATTTTTGTACAAGATTATTGCAGGTACTTTTGCTTTGGACGATACTAATCAGTTTTACCCAATTTACTGTAATATATTTAAAAGAAGAGATGGATCTACACGATGAATCAATTCCATCATTAAAAGGAAGTAAAGTCTTCCGAAAAAGACACGCGCTTCTTGATTTAGGTCATGAAGTTGTCGTCCAGACCAGCTGTAGGTTGACGAAAAATCTAGAAAAGTCATCTCTAAAATCAGCAGGAAATCCACGGACCTCGGCATCAAACAGGGTCGCCAAGTGGTCAGATTTATCCTAACCATGAGAAGGATTTATCTCGTACAATGGGGGGGCACCGTGCAAATTAGCTTGATAAGACTAATGAATCAGATTCCCAGAAAGGATAATCTCCTTAAAGATTAAAAATCAGCTTTTAAGTCTGATATTACTCAATCCTTGAGATTGACCTTAAAGATTGAGAATTCAAACTCATGGAATTCGATGATATCTAAACTCGAGCTTGAACGAGAAAATATTTTGATCAAAAATACAAACCGATTTGTTTTCTGAAACCCATTTTCAATGCGTTCATTACCATTGAACGTAAAATCCTAGGAATTCACCTGGAATTCATTAGGTCACCTGAACCAAATCGGGTGTCAACCGTAAGAACGGTGGTTGCATAGCATGGTCGGAGACAGGACCTTGTGCCAGACCGAAAAATCAAAGGATGATCTTTACTATTGCTCCTACCAAGGATAGTACTAGCATCCGACACGTTAAAAAGACCATAATCAAATGCATGTCATTAGACATTGCCTTAACAGTTTCTTGTTCATCGCTTTCCTTTACAACCGGACGGTAGTTTACCGAAAGGTAATATACGGGACAAATAAACTGGATGTGTGCTTTCCGATACAGGGATAGCAGTGGATTACACGAGCCTAAAAATTTTTAGCCAAACTATTGATCCACAGATATATTTTGCAACACCAATGGTGGATCAAATCGGAAAACTTGTCTAGGGTAAAAGCTAGAATGAATTTTCAAAAAGATCAAATGTTTTCATAAAGATCCAATTTTCCTAAAGGATCTACATTTTTATAGTCATGTGGGACTGTAAACCGCCTTTCAAATGTGCACTTTGCTTTGGAAACCGAAAGTAAATCGGCTATTTGATTGCAAGTGTCGTTGACCTAAACCCGAGGCAACTGTGGATGACACACCCACCTTTAACCATGGTTCTATTGTTACTATCATTGTTTATACCGCCATATCAAAATCACTGATGTACAAAGTGTGAAGAATAAAGAAGTGATTCGTGTGATGTATTATATTATTTCAAGACTGTATTGCTTGAGGACAAGCAACGCTCAAGTGTGGGGATATTGATAAGGCTAAAAAGGAACATATATTTCATAGCATTATTCCCCAAGAAAGACAATATTTTAGTTGCAATTGTTCCATTTTCAAGTGATATCCGTTTATATTAAATAAGTGAGAAGACAAAAGGCGAAAATGACGATTTGAAGACACAAAGGTCCAAAAAGCTAAAAAGTACAAGATACAATTCAAGAGGTTCAAATTATTGATGAGGAACGTCTCAAAATTACAAGAATACAAGACGCAAAACGTAAAGTACACGATATAAAATTGTACGAAAGGACGTTCGAAAATCCGGAACCGAGGCATGAACCAACTTTCAACGCTCGACGCAACGGAGCTGAAAGTACAAGTCAACTATGCAAAAGAATATAATATAATATTTAAATAATTCATAATAAGAATAATATTAAATAATAAAAAGTTGTTAATTGAGCATAGTTCAGGGGTCATAAGTGAAAATTCAAATTAATCATTTGCCTATAAAAGGCCATGTAATCGATGAATTTAAGTACACCTTTTTCCAATCTTCTTTCTTTCTTATGTAATTTATATTTATATTTATAATATTAAGTTTAATTTAAGATTAATAATAATTGGGTTATTGTAAGAAATGTTTTACGGGTTTTAAAGTAGGAACTCTGTCCGTGTAACGCTACGCGATTAATCACCACTGTAAGCTATGTTCTTCCTTTTTAATTTAATGTCTCGTAACTAAGTTATTATTATGCTTATTTGAGCCGAAGTAATCGTGATGTTAGGCTAAAATATTAAGATGGGGTTATTGTACTTTGGACCATAATTAAGGTTTGGGCAAAAGACCGACACTTGTGGAAATTGGACTATTGACTATTAATAGATGGGGGGTATTGTCTAATTGAGTGACAACTCATTGGAGTCTGTCGAACCTATCTTCAAAATTAATTAACCTAATAATTAATAATGATTATGGTTGTCCTATTTAGTGACGTTCATATGGAATCTGTTATAATCATTTAATTAATCAATTGGGTTAGGTAATTGATTATTCATTCTGATCAAGTGGATGAATTAATATTCATAAACTAATTAAAACAGGGGTGGATTACATACAGTGATAACTGGTGTAATTGTTGACAGAAGTGATAACTGCGTCACAGTTTAAATCCTTAATCAGTTGGAATATTTGACTTCGGGTATAAGGATAATTTGCCGAGCATTTTATAATTATGACCGGTGAACTATTTTGGACAAAAACCACATAGGTTTCAAATAATCCAGGACAAAGGACAATTAACCCATTGGACAATTAATTAAAATCAAAAAGTCAAACATCATGGTTACGGAAGTTTAAATAAGCATAATTGTTTTATTGTATTTTTCATCGCACTTTTATTTTCTGTCATTTTATTTTCTGTCATTTTATTTATCGCAATTTATTTTACGCACTTTAATTTTTGTCATTTATTTTTACGCTTAAAATCGACAAACCGGTCATTAAACGGTAAAACCCCCATTTTATAATAATACTACTACTTATTTATATATATATTTTTACAAATAAACTTAATAATATAGCGTTAACTTCACCAGCTCCCTGTGGAACGAACCGGACTTACTAAAAACTACACTACTCTACGATTAGGTACACTGCCTATAAGTGTTGTAGCAAGGTTTAGGTATATCCACTCGATAAATAAATAAATAAAACTTGTGTAATATTTCGTCGCATTTTGTAGTAAAAATTAATACTATTTCGTACACCCCGCTGCACACATCAAAAACAATAACATTTTTTTCTTGCTCCCCCTCTGCCTGTTCATCTACCCTGCTAAGAACTGAAACAAAAGAACATTTTATGTTAACAACTGTAGAACCAAATAAATTTGACTCAATAATTGCATCTGTTGTTGGTCTCTGGGGACAGACTGGTGATTTAGTCAGCCCTTCAATTGAGACAGAGTTAGGTGTCTGTAAGTACAGCTGTGACTCTGCTGACTCATTGGCAACACATGTTGACCCAGATAGTGTAAGAGTTCTGGCTGGTAATGATGTAGGAGTGAGACTCTTAGCATGATCCAAGTAACATTTAGGCTGTGCAGTGGCCTGTGCTGATTTAACACGATGAGGAACCAGCTCAAGACTGCTTTGGGGGTCAGTTATGTTCTCTGCTGGTTGTACTGTCAGCAGAGTATATTGCATGATGTTCATTTTAGAAAAATGTGGAAGTGCCTGGTTAGAAGAGTATGGGTTGCTACTCTTCTTAACACTAGTTTTAAAACCAGTCATCTTGGGAGTAAATGTTGTGCCTTTAACCCCATTTTCATTTTTCAAGTCAGCAGTGAAAAGATTTTTAATTAAGTTAGAGATTTCTGCTGTTTGGTCTAGAGACGCACCAGGTTCCATAGCAGCTTTCTTTGCAGAAGCAGCAGTTGAGACTGGGGCAATCCCTCCAGTGGTTTGCTTGGAGTCAGCTTTAGCTCGTTTGGATTTGCATGTTACCAAGAAATAGTTAAGCAACGGATTCCAATACTAGAAGTGGGTAGTCAGTATATAATACTAGGGTTGTTCTTTATGATCAGAGAGCACTAGATTCTAATACAACTACTGCTTTACCAGTATGTGAGATGGTGGTTGTACTAGTTGAGGTAGCTGGCTTTTTCCTTTTCATAACTGGCTTTCGCTGAGGTCCCTCCCCCTCAGCTGGTGCAACACCAGAAGCAGTCATTGGGTTTACTCCACCCCGAGCAGCAAGATACTCGAGCATGCCCTATGGAGCAGCAGGAGCATCTTTTGGCATTCCCCCTTGTTTTGGAGGCAGGTCGAATGATTGATCAGCAATCTGCTGGTAAACTTCAACCAGCTCATTTTCAAAAACAAGGCTCAAGAACCTTGGAAAGGGGATTAGATGTGTTCGTTTGGGTGCAAGCACCATTTCCCTTAACTTGAGGTAGATCTCAGCTGCGTAGTCAATGTTCCTGTTGAACAGCAAACCATGACCAATTTTGAGCTCAAAATCTGAGCACTGATCAAAGCTACCGGACTTTTGACTGATGCACTGGGTCAGCAGTCCAAAGAAGTAATACCATAGCGGTGGCATGTTCTTCCTTAGTGGTGTATGAGCAATTGGACCAGCATATCCAATCATTTCCAGCACTTTCCTCCTCAAATCATTGCTCGTCGATGAATTAACAAATGGACCACTGGGCAATTGAAGGGCACGTCAGAGGGTATCAACAGTGATCGAGCAGTCTAGGGTTTCAGTCACCATGCCACGAATACAAGGAGCATTCTGTTGAGTGGTGGCCATGGTGGCAGTATACCAAAATCTCGCTAAACAGGCCGGATAGAGGCGAGAAGGAACTCCGGTGATGGATCTTGCCAAGGGACATCGCCTGATGTAGTCGATCAAAGCCTCATAGCCAATGTTGGCTTTAGACTTGGGAATAGAGAGAGCGTGTGCTACATTGCCTCTGGAAAGGCGAATCAGTGCATGGTCTGGTGCATTATTGGCCCAGATCAGGTTGGGGTGAAGATTGAACAGTAGACCCTGTACAGCTTGTTCCTCAATGACCGGAGGAGGGTGTGGTTACTGTTGTTGTTGTTCCACCTGTTGTTGTTGTTGTTGTTGTTGTTGTTGTTGTTCTTCTGGCTGATTCTCAGCAGGTGGTGATTGGTGTTGTTGTTCTGCCATTGATGAAATGTTGAAGATGAATGTATGAAGTATTTAAAGATTTGGGATTTTTTTAGAGAGAAGATTGTGTATTTGAAAGGTAAATTAAAGAGTTAATAACCGAAGGTTATTATGTGGAATTGATCGCCTTATTTAACCTTTCGGATTGGTGGAAAAAGTGCAGGAGAGAGAAAGTGGCAACTGTCATCTGCAGGCGCGTGGGCAGATGTGACAGGCTGGCACGTTTTCGAGGGGACACATACTGTTGACATGACGTTTAATCGGCTTGAACACTCATACCTCCCATTAAGCATTAAATGCAGCAGTTTTCAATTCAATTTGAAGTTAAAAACCATAAGATAAATTTTGTATTAAATACAAATTTCTTTGTGACATTTAATATGTAATGAATTCAATTTTAAATCATTGGGAGTAAATGAGTTTCAGATTTAAGGTATCATTTAAGTATTGTGAGCTATTTATTATATCGTTTTGAACATTGAATAACCATGATATAAAAGACCTTGTTGTGCTGACTGTTTGACATGTAGGGAGTAAGTGAAAGAAATTTTGACTTACTGGTTTGCCCTACATGTTGTAAAGCCAGCACACCAACAAAATTGCCTTTTATTTTAAATTTCAAGCATACCCAGCTCAGAGATGAGATAGTTAAAACGTTTCTCATCTAAGGGCTTTGTGAAAAGATCTGCTAACTGCTGGTCTGTTGAAATAAAATGTAGCTCCACATCTCATTTTTGAACATGATCCCTTATGAAATGATATCGAACGTCAATGTGCTTTGTTCTAGAATGCATCACATGATTGTTGGTAATAGCAATAGCACTTGTGTTGTCACAGTAGATTGGAGTTTTTGTAACATGAACACCATAGTCCTTCAGCTGGCTTTGCATCCATAGTACTTGTGCAGTACAACTACCAGCAGAAACATATTCTGCCTCAGCAGTAGATGTGGACACAGTATTTTGCTTTTTGCTCGTCCAGCTGACTAGCCTACTACCCAGTAACTGGCAACCACCGGTAGTACTTTTCCTGTCTATTTTACACCCTGCAAATTCAGCATCTGAATACCCAAGTAGCTCAAAATCCTGGTCTTTGGGATACCAAAGACCACGTTTGGCAGTACCTTTCAGATACCTAAATATCCTTTTTACTGCTAGCAAGTGTGACTCTTTAGGATCAGCTTGATATCTGGCACAGAGACATGTGGCAAACATAATATCTGTTCTGCTGGCTGTAAGATAAAGTAGGGATCCAATCATACCTCTATATTCAGTGATATTGACTGGTTCACCATTGGGATCAGCATCTATTTTAATAGATGCTGCCATTGGGGTGCCTATACCTTTTAAACATGTCAGACCAAATTTCATTAACATATCTTTGATATATTTATCCTGACTTATAAAAATTCCATCATCAAGTTGTTTAATTTGCAATCCTAAAAAGTATTGCAAATCTCTTTGTAAACTCATTTCATATGTCTTTGACATAAGTTTTGAAAAATCTTGACAATGTTTCTCATTTTTAGATCCATAAATAATATCATCCACATATATCTGTACCAGCAAGAGATCACCATCTATCTCTTTTGAGAACAGAGTGGTATCAATTGTTCCAACTTTAAAACCTATACCAGTGAGATACACATGAAGTGTCTCATACCATGCTCTTGGTGCCTGTTTGAGGCCATAAAGAGCTTTGTCTAGCTTGTAGACATGGTATGGATATTTACTGCTTACAAAACCAGGAGGCTGTTTGACATAAACTTCTTCTTGCAGCTTTCAATTTAGAAATTCAGATTTAACATCCATCTGGAATACCCTAAAGTTCATCTTAGCAGCATATACCAAGAACAATCTGATAGCTTCCATCCTAGCCACTGGAGCATATGTCTCTCCATAATCCAATCCTTCTTCCTGTTTGAAACCCTGAGCTACCAATCTAGCTTTGTTTCTAACTACAATCCCATCTTCATCCATCTTGTTCTTGAAAACCTACTTGGTACCAATGATCTTCTTAGTTTCATCATCAGGTTTAGGTACCAATGTCTAAACCTTATTCCTATCAAACTGGGAGATCTCTTCTTGCATAGCTCCTGTCCAGCTTGGATCTTTGATTGCTTCATCAGGACATGTAGGTTCAATGGTAGACACAAAGTTTACATGCATACAAAAATTGCTAGTTGCATGTCTTCTTATTTTAACACCACTTGCCAGATTACTATTAACTTGTTCAATTGGATGCTCCTTTGTCCATCTAGTGTTATGAACATGTGAGCTTGTTGTGGAACACACATCATCTTGATCATCAGCTGGCTCAGAAGAATGAGCAGTAGTGGGAGATAGATGTTCATTATGAGGGTAACCAGTACCAGCCTGAGATCCTTCAGAATCAGTAGACCTATGCTCCAATTGTAAAATTTTAGTAGAGCCAGTAGGTTCACATGGTTTAGACACAGATGAAACAGAGTGTTCCATCTCATCATCAGAGAACCCAGCAACATGGATTGGTGAGGGATTTGTCTTATGACCCGTCCTAATCTATCTGGACGAATACATTACATTTGGTTACATCGCGAGGTACTTGACCTCTATATGATACATTTTACAAACATTGCATTCGTTTTGAAAATACAAACTTTCCTTATATCGAAAGTTGACGACATGCATACCATTTCATAATATATCTAACTATAATTGACTTAATAATAATCTTGATGAACTCAATGACTAGAATGCAACGTCTTTTGAAATATGTCATGAATGACTCCAAGTAATATCTCTAATATGAGCAAATGCACAACGGAAGATTTCTTTCATACCTGAGAATAAACATGCTTTCAAGTGTCAACCCAAAGGTTGGTGAGTTCATTAGTTTATTATAATCATTCATTTTCATCATTTTAATTGACCACAAGATTTTCATTTCTCATAAATACACATCTCGTATCAGGCATTTTGCAAACTGCATAGAGATAAAAATCATTCATATGGATTGAACACCTGGTAACCGACCTTAACAAAATGCATATAGAATATCCCCCAGTATACAACATGCAGCTAATATACTAAATAATACCTCAAAGTACTAAAACATCCATACCCTGGATGGGGCTCGTTGGGCCCGATAGATCTATCTTTAGGATTCGCGTCAATTAGGGGCCATTTCCCTAATTCTTAGGTTACCAGACTTGAAGGGGCGATATTCGGTTTAATAATCCAACCATATAATGTAGTTTTTGATTACTTGTGTCTATTTCGTAAAACATTTATAAAAGCAGCGCATGTATTCTCAGTCCCAAAAATATATATTGCAAAAGCATTTAAAAAAGGAGCAAATGAAACTCACAATACTGTATTTTGTAGTAAAAATACATATGACGACATTGAACAATGCAGGGTTGGCCTTGGATTCACGAACCTATATTATTTGTATATTCATTAATACATATAATCTTTATCGATTAAATATATATTATTATTAGTAATGTAATTTATATATTTAATAATTTGTAAGTTTCATTATTTATATATTTTCATCTTATATACATAATTGTTAATAGAGTTAAGTTAAATATATTTTTATATGGGGATTACTTGTTTGTATTTAATAATTATGATAATACTAATATTAGTAATAATATTGATACTTTATAATAATGATAAAAATGATAATAATAATGTTAATAATGATATTAGTAATGATAATAATATTAATTTGTATTAAAGTAACTATAATAATATTAATTATAATAATTTTTTTAAAACATACTTTAGTTAAGATTTTAATAATTTTCATAATAATATTTATATCTAAAATTTCTATATTATTAATTTTAACAATATTATTAAACTTGTATATTCATAGTTATAATAATCATAACTTTCGTGTTTAATTTATAAACTAATGACTATAGTTTCTTTTAATATTGATTTGTATTCACAATCATAATCTACATGTGTTCATATAATTATAATCAATCTCCTAATCTTTATCATAATACTTTTTAGTATAAATTAACCTGTTTAGTATTCTTGAAATCCTATTATTATTACTAACAAAAATAACACAATTAATAATACTATAAATAATAATATTAGTGATGATAATACTAAATGATGGTACTAATATAGTTAATAAATATAACTAACTTAATAATGATAATGATATAACATATATTAATGTTAATACTAATAATAATTTACTTATTAATAATAACTATAGTTAATAATACTAATAATAATAATTATCATAACTTCAATATTAATAATAATAATTCTAATAAAAATCAAATTAATGATAAGACTAATGATAATAATTATAACAATAATAATAATAACAATAATAATAATAATATTTATAACAATCATTAATAATAATAATAATAATAATAATAGAAATAAAAATTAAGAATGTATACCCTTTCAAATGTTTTTCCAAAAATAAATGCACCAAACGAGATTCGAACCCGAGACCTCTCGATCCACCCACAAACACACTAACCAGTCTTCTGTTTCTAATTTTCTGATTTTAATTGGTAACAAAACTCATTTAACCCATACGGTTTCTGTTTCTTTTTCTTCCTTCAAACCAAAACAATCGACCCAGGCTCAAGCCCATCTAAACAATAGATTTCCCAATTAAATCTAAGACTTTATATCGACATAAAATAAACCCTTACATGATAAGTTGAATTATGTAACAGAAAATGGAAAGAAAAAAAATGAACCGAAACAGAAAATATTCAATGAACAACTCAACATCTAATTTTGAATTTGAGGCTGTTTTGACTCATGATTCCAACATGAAAGAAGTTTTAAATGATTCCTAGAAACCTTAGGAATCATCAATTTGACTTAAAACATCAACACGAATACGAATTGTGCTATGATCATAACGTTTGACTTTTTGAAATAAAAGTTTGACTCGAAAATTATCAATCAATAGGAAGAACTAGAATTTAAGATTTTGCAAAAAGATTGCTTGAAAAATTCCTAACAAGATTGCATTGTTACTTTTTGAAGTTTCATTCGAATTTGAGAATTACGTAAAAAGTTGCAAGAACAGAGATATCACGCCTGTTCTTATTTATTCTGTAAAATCTGATTAATCTAAAACATTTAATTGTAAGGTATTATTTATAATGGGAAATAGAATATTGAACGAATTGTTAGCTCATGAATTTGTCTAGCTTTTTAAGGAGTTGCAGTCGACAGAAGTATCTATCAGAAATAGAAAAAAATATTTACATAGACAAAAACTGATCGTGACCTTCAACAGATTTTAACCTCATCTTGATGGAAATCGAATTTATGTACTGGAATTAGATATTGGAATCCAATTATATACAGTATGAAAGAAACATGTAATTGATTCGTACGAGTGTTAGGAATTTACAGATTGATACTTGATTTTTATATATAAAACCAAATTTTAATAATGAAAATAATTCTATTAATAATATATAATAATAATACTGATTATTATTATTACTAACATAATAATAATACTATTAATAATAATTATCCTAATAATAATAATATTTAGAATAATGATACTAATAATTATAATAATGTTCTTAATGATATTATTAATAATAATATTAATAATTTGTATTATTGATATATAATAATAATAGTAATAATAATACTATCAATAGTTATCTTTATAATATTAATATTGATTTCCTAACATGTATTTGTATATAACGTCATAATTTGCTGGTGGTTCTTCTTCATCATCAAGAGCTTGCTGAGTTGACTCTTCAAATAGTAACTCCTCATCTTCTTGACCAGAAGATGACGTAGGGGCAGTTTTATCAAATGTAACATTAATGGATTCTTCAAAATAACCCCTTCTTTTATTGAAAACCCTGTATGCCTTTGGCATGTTGGAATATTCTAAAAATATACCTTCATCAGCCTTAGCATCAAACTTGCCTAGCTGATCCCTATTATTTAGAATGAAACAGGGAGTGCCAAATACATGAAGAAATGAAATTGAGGGCCTTCTGCCTTTGAGAACTTCATAAGCAGTTTTCTGATGTCTTTTCACTATTAAAGATCTATTCTGGGTAAAACAAATAGTGTTCACAGCTTCTGCCCATTATGAATTTTTCAGCCCAGACTCAGCTAACATAGATCTTACTGCTTCAATGAGAGTTCTGTTTCTTCTTTCTGCAACACCATTCTGTTGAAGTGTTCTCACAGCAGAAAAGTTCTGTGAAATACCTTTGTCAGCACAAAATTCTTCCAATGTTGCATTTCTGAATTCTGTACCATGATCACTTCTAAGCTGCTTCACCAGTTGCCTATTCAGTAGTTCCATTCTTTTGATAAAATTGATAATTTCATCAGCAACTTCACTCTTTTGCTTCAAAAAGAACACCCAAGTGTATCTGAAATATTCATCAACAATCACCAGTGTATACTTCTTCCTACTACAGCTGGCTATATTAACAGGACCAAAAAGATCCATATGAAGAAGGTGAAATGGTTTCTCAACAGATGAAATCTGCTTTGATTTGAATGAGGCATGGTGATGCTTCCCTTTTTCACATCCAGGACATAATCTGTCCTTCACATAAGACATTGTAGGTAGCCCAGACACCAAACTTTTACTAGATAACTTATGAATATCTATGAAGTTGAGATGTGTGAGTCTCTTGTACCATAACCACTTGAGGTTGTCTGCTGCCTTTGAATAAAAACATGTATCAGTTGTTGTGACTGCTGTGTTCATGTCAATTTGATACATGTTCTCATGTCTTTTTGCTGTCAGCAGTGGCTTCCCTGTCTTATCGAAAATAGTGCCAATCTTCCTTCTGAACTGGACTATTTTACTTTTACTTGTCAGTTGGCTTACGCTGAGTAGATTATGTTTAAGTCCAACGACATATGCTACATTTGAAAAAGTAACATTCCCATTTGTTAAAGTACCAAAACCCTTTGTGTAACCTAGCGAATTATCTCCATATGATACAACTGGACCATCCTTTTCTTGATAGTCCATTAGCAGGGACTTACATCCGGTCATATGTCTCGAACAACTACTATCGAGATACCAGATTTGCTTATTTTGAATGCCCTGCATAGTAGCTAAGAGATTAGTTCTTTTGGGGAACCCATCTAAGGATGGGTTCTGGAAGGGTCATCTTTGATGATATCTTCCTATCTGCTGATTTGCTTAAAGAGGCAGCAGCAGATGGGGTTAGGGTTAGAGTACACCGGTTGGCTAAGTGAAACTTGCTGCCACATTTGTAGCATTTTCTTACATTTGGTATCGATGACTGGTCATACACTGAGTAAATGGGTGCAGTAAGATCGGGTCTACTTTCAGATATGGTAGCTATGAGCTGGTCAAGCTTGACAGTCATTATCTCAGATTCTCAGTGATAGATGACCCAACACTATATTCCACAATTTGGTTCACTTTAGCTTTTCCCTTAAGGGCAGCTTTCTTTTTAGAACCAGTACCATAATCATGGTATACTGCTTTGCCTTTGTTCGACGAATTAGTGTGGGAAGTTACTGACCCGTCAGCTGATGCTGGTCGATTCTTGTGAATCTTGATTGCTACTTTTGACTTGCCAGTATTGCGTTTTGCTGGCTTGTCATTAGCTACTGGTTTACCAGTACAATTTTCATCAGCTGGCTCAGCATTGGTGGAATTTGAATACAAAGGGGAATCAATTGATTTTAACTTTCTTTGATTGTTTTCAGTGATTTCCCTTTTAATGCGTCTTTCCTTTGGAGTCATATAGTAAATGCTAGAATGATCAGTAGCTTTATCAATTGAAGTACTGGTTTCCTTGGCTTTTACTTCATCCTCCAAAATTTCTTTCATGGATGGTGGTGGGGTCACAGTAGGTCTGACAAACTTATTTGTTAAGACCTTTTTACCCTTAACTATCTTGGCAAAGGTATTTGGCAAGACAGCTTCAGGATCTGTTTCAAGAATGTGATCCATGTAAGTAACTTCTGCAAGAGCAGCAGTAGCAGCATAGTCACCAGCAAAGAAAGCTTCAACTTGGGCAGACACCTGCTCATTTACACACTTAGTTGTGCGTTGAGCAGATGTACACCATGAAGCAACAACCTTCTTGAGGTCGTTTAGCTGGTTCTTAACATCTGCTGCCTCAACATGAGGAGACTTTAAAGCAAAATTTTGTTTTTCAAGTTTTGAAATTTCATCCTTCAAGATCTTAATTTCATCAGTTTTGCTTTTAAGTTTATCATTTAAAGATTTGTTATCGTTTTTCAAAACTTCTTTACGTTTACTGCCCCTACATAAATCAACTCTTAGGTAGTCGAACATTTCAGCTTTTTCATCATCAGTATAAGTTCGAAAATTATCAACCTTATACAGCATTTCAGATTTCCATTGAGGTGAATCCTTTTTTCGACCAGCTTCCCTCACATCAGCCAAAAACATACTACCATTATCATCCTCATCAGACTCCTCGACCTCCTTGGCCATCAAACACAGCTTTTTACCAGAAGCATAACCAACATCATCATCATCAGTATCACTGTCAGAAGATGAAGAAGAGCTGGTTTCATCCCAATCATGATGCTCAACAACTAGAACCTTTTCTGGCTTCTTTCCCTTCTTATCAGCCTTTGCACTTTCCTTCATATGAGCCTTCATAGCTTTGTACTTATTCTTGTACTTATCAGCTTTTGAGAAGGAGTTAGCATGTGATGTTGGAGGTTTCCTGGACATGCATTCAGCAGCAAAATATCTAACCTTTCCACAATTGTAACACTCAGATTTAGGACCCTTGACTGATTTGCTGATGTACCTAGCACTTGGTTTCTTACTCCCTTTGTATGGCTTGCTGGTTCTATTACGATTGAACCTTTTGAACCGCCTAGCCAGCAAAGCTATACCTTCAGCAAACCCTTCCACATCATCTTCATCATCACTGCTTTCTTCAGACCCAGTACTACTATCCACCTCATCTTCAGCTGACTCATCTTCTGCCACTTTTGAACTAGTAAAGCTTTTTGAGCTTTCTTTTTAGCAGCAGCAATAAGAGCAGTATTATCAGTTTTTGAGGATTTTGAGGTGGTGGGGGCAGACTTAAAGTTTTCTTTTAAATTCAGTTCAAGTTTAGCTTCTGCCTTCTCATGGTTCCAAAGTGTACCATAAAGAGAGGACATGTTAAAGTTCTTTAAGGTTTGGGTGGTTCTTAAGGGGTCAGTGATAGGTTTCCATTTAGTAGGCAGTGAGTCAATGAATTTGTTTACTTGTTCAAAATCAGTATATGTGATTTTTAAAGTAAGCAGGTCAGCAACTAGCCAACTAGGGAGTTAAACCTAATGAAGGTTTGCTTAAGGGTCTCATTCTTATAGGCAAAGAACATTTCATACTCTCTTTTCAAATCAATAATCTTGTTCTGCCTAACCTCATCCATGCCTTCGTAAGTGGCATCTAGATAGTCTAACATAAGCTTAGCATTCAGCTTTCCCTCAATCAGTTTGAACAGGTGGTTAGGTAAAGTTATAGCTAACAGAGTTCTGATCTTAGGGTCAAGTCCAACACAACGTTTGTCCTCAGCATCCCATCTGGCTGGAGTGAGGATAACCTCTCTGCCAGGAACGGCAGGAGTGTCAGCAGTAGCTGGGATGCTATCAATAGTCTCAGTTGGGACAAATGGACCATCTGTGGAAATACCAGGAATAAGTGGGTCAATAGACTCCAGGTGAAGCATGAACCTTGCCTTCCAAGTTTCATACTCATCTTTATCAAATTTGGGTGGTCTATTGGATGAGCCATTTTCAAGGTAAGCTGTATTTGAGTATGCAGCCATGAGAGAATTCAGATCCAAGATATTAAATTATCAAGACTGATGCTCTGATACCAGTTGTTGGTCCCTTGATTAACAACAGGAGTATTGTAGGGGGGTGAATACAATTTCTTATAATTAACTAACCAATTAAACATAGTTTAGTATTCAAGCATGTAATGTAAATAGAGTCAAAGGTAATTTTTCAACTATTATTCTTTATTGATTAAATCACAAAGAATTTCAACTATCCTTGGCGGAATGATAGTTGGTTGATACAGATTTACCTAAGTATAGCTAAGAGGATAAACTTAAAGCTATTACACGTTTTGGACTCTAAATAAATAAACCTACACCACTAGTTATTACAATAGTGGATACAACAATTTATAGTAGTCATATTAACCGTGTAATGGTTCTATTGTTCACAGGTACATAATGTAGTGACCCGAACTTTTCCATGTTTATATATATTAATTGAGATTGATATTTACATGATTAAATGTTTCCAACATGTTAAGCAATCAAACTTGTTAAGACTTGATTAATTGAAATATGTTTCATATAGACAATTGACCACCCAAGTTGACCGGCGATTCACGAACGTTAAAACTTGTAAAAATGACATGACGATATATATATGGATATACATATGGTTAACATGAGATTATGATAAGTAAGTATCTCCATAAGTATATTAACAATGAGTTATATACATATAAACAAGACTACTAACTTAAGGATTTCGAAACGAGACATATATGTAACGATTATCGTTGTAACGACATTTAAATGTATATATATCATATTAAGATATATTAATATATCATAATATCATGATAATATAATAATTTAACATCTCATTAGATATAATAAACAATGGGTTAACAACATTAATTGAGATCGTTAACTTAAAGGTTTCAAAACAACACTTACATGTAACGACTAACGATGACTTAACGACTCAGTTAAAATGTATATACATGTAGTGTATTTAGATGTATTAAAATACTTTTGGAAGACTTCAAGACATATATCAAAACACTCATACTTAACGAAAATGGTTACAGTTACTTTCCCATTCTTTTCGTTCATCAAGAATTCTAGTCGTATTCTTACCCGTATTATACACAGCTTCAAAACGTACTTACTATGGGTATATACCAATAGGAACTAGCATGGGATTCCACTCTTGATTATGTCATGTATGACTAATCAATTTTAACTTCTACCATGAGCTAGTCAACTAACTAGAACTCCTTTTAACCCCACTCACCACTCACCAATTACCACTCATCATTCACTCCATTTCACTTCCAATTCTCTTTCTAATTCTCTCTCAACACACACACACACACACTATTATGAACGTATTTTTCCAGTATTTAATCATCATCTTCATCAAAAATCACTTCAAGAATCAAGCTATAATCATCATAGGAAGAACACTTCAAGAACACTTCAAAAATCCCTTCAAGTTTACTAATTTACTTCCAAGCTTTCTAATCCATTCCAAGTAATCATCTAAGATCAAGAAACCTTTGTTATATACAGTAGGTTATCTTTCTTATTCAAGGTAATATTCATATTCAAACTTTGATTCAATTTCTATAACTATAAACTATCTTAATTCGAGTAAAAATCTTACTTGAACTTGTTTTTGTGTCATGATCCTACTTCAAGAACTTTCAAGCCATCCAAGATCCTTTGAAGCTAGATCATTTCTTGTCACTTCCAGTAGGATTACCTACTAAACTTGAGGTAGTAATGATGTTCATAACATCATTCGATTCATATATATAAAACTATCTTATTCGAAGGTTTAAACTCGTAATCACTAGAACATAGTTTAGTTAATTCTAAACTTGTTCGCAAACAAAAGTTAATCCTTCTAACTTGACTTTTAAAATTAACTAAACACATGTTCTATATCTATATGATATGCTAACTTAATGATTTAAAACCTGGAAACACGAAAAACACCGTAAAACTGGATTTACGCCGTCGTAGTAACACCGCGGGCTGTTTTGGGTTAGTTAATTAAAAACTATGATAAAATTTGATTTAAAAGTTGTTATTCTGAGAAAATAATTTTTATTATGAACATGAAACTATATCCAAAAATTATGGTTAAACTCAAAGTGGAAGTATGTTTTCTAAAATGGTCATCTAGACGTCGTTCTTTCGACTGAAATGACTACCTTTACAAAAACGACTTGTAACTTATTTTTCTGACTATAAACCTATAATTTTTCTTTTTAGATTCATAAAATAGAGTTCAATATGAAACCATAGCAATTTGATTCACTCAAAACGGATTTAAAATGAAGAAGTTATGGGTAAAACAAGATTGGATAATTTTTCTCATTTTAGCTACGTGAAAATTGGTAACAAATCTATTCCAACCATAACTTAATCAACTTGTATTGTATATTATGTAATCTTGAGATACCATAGACACGTATACAATGTTTCGACCTATCATGTCGACACATCTATATATATTTCGAAACAACCATAGACACTCTATATGTGAATGTTGGAGTTAGCTATACAGGGTTGAGGTTGATTCCAAAATATATATAGTTTGAGTTGTGATCAATACTGAGATACGTATACACTGGGTCGTGGATTGATTCAAGATAATATTTATCGATTTATTTCTGTACATCTAACTGTGGACAACTAGTTGTAGGTTACTAACGAGGACAGCTGACTTAATAAACTTAAAACATCAAAATATATTAAAAGTGTTGTAAATATATTTTGAACATACTTTAATATACATATATATATTGTTATAGGTTCGTGAATCAACAGTGGCCAAGTCTTACTTCTCGACGAAGTAAAAATCTGTGAAAGTGAGTTATAGTCCCACTTTTAAAATCTAATATTTTTGGAATGAGAATACATGCAGGTTTTATAAATGATTTACAAAATAGACACAAGTACGTGAAACTACATTCTATGGTTGAATTATCGAAATCGAATATGCCCCTTTTTATTAAGTCTGGTAATCTAAGAATTAGGGAACAGACACCCTAATTGACGCGAATCCTAAAGATAGATCTATTGGGCCTAACAAACCCCATCCAAAGTATCGGATGCTTTAGTACTTCAAAATTTATACCATATCCGAAGGGTGTTCCGGAATGATGGGGATATTCTTATATATGCATCTTGTTAATGTCAGTTACCAGGTGTTCACCATATGAATGATTTTTATCTCTATGTATGGGATGTATATTGAAATATGAAATCTTGTGGTCTATTGTTACAATTTGATATATATAGGTTAAACCTATAACTCACCAACATTTTTGTTGACGTTTAAAGCATGTTTATTCTCAGGTGAATATTAAGAGCTTCCGCTGTTGCATACTAAAATAAGGACAAGATTTGGAGTCCATGTTTGTATGATACTGTATAAAAACTGCATTCAAAAAACTGATTTCGATGTAACATATTTGTATTGTAAACCATTATGTAATGGTCGTGTGTAAACAGGATATTTTAGATTATCATTATTTGATAATCTACGTAAAGCTTTTTAAACCTTTATTTATGAAATAAAGGTTATGGTTTGTTTTAAAAATGAATGCAGTCTTTGAAAAACGTCTCATATAGAGGTCAAAACCTCGCAACGAAATCAATTAATATGGAACGTTTTTAATCAATAAGAACGGGACATTTCAGTTGGTATCAGAGCGTTGGTCTTAGAGAACCAGAATTTTGCATTAGTGTGTCTTATCGAGTTTGTTAGAATGCATTAGTGAGTCTGGACTTCGACCATGTTTACTTGAAAAATGATTGCTTAACAAATTTTGTTGGAAACTATATATTTTTAACATGTGAATATTATGTGATATATTAATCTCTTAACGCGTTTGATATTATGTGATAGATGTCTACCTCTAGAACAAGTCCCATTGACTCACCTAATAATAATGAAGAGTCAAATGTAAATTGGAATGATTCGTGGACTGATTCACAAGTTCCCGAAGAGGAACCGGAAGAAGAGTCGGAACCAGAAGAAGAATTGGAACCGGAAGAAGAATCGGAACCGGATGAAGAAATAGAACCGGTGGGGGAAATAATAAAACGGTTGAGTAAAAGAAAATCCTCAACCAACCGACCAAGGTTAATTATGGTCAATGGTGTTTCCGCTAAGGAAGCAAAATATTGGGAGGATTACCAATTCTCCAATGAATCGGATTCTGACGAGAATTCCGATGATGTTATAGAAATTACCCCAACTGAATTTAAAAAGGCAAAAGAAAATAATAAGGGAAAGGGCATAAAAATAGAGAAATCTAATTCCAACCCCGATGAACTTTATATGTATCGTCAACCCCCGAAGTCCTTAAGTTGTAACAATGACCCGGGAACCTCTAAACCACCAGGTTTTTCTAAACCAATGTGGAAAATGACGGCTCGTATTAGGGGAACATTATATATCCCTAGAAACTTGGCAAAACGAACCAAAACCAAAGAAGAAGAAACAAGCGAGCCGGAATAAGATAGTTGTATTCGTGTGGTGTAATATATGTAATATAGTGTGCTTATGCTTTATGATATATGTAAAAATTGCTTGTATTAATAAGTATATTTTTTTTTATGAATCTAACTCTTGTCTATTTTACAGTATAAAAACACAAAATGGATAGACAACCCAATATTTTAAGAGACCTGCCCGGAGACATGATTGATGAAATCTTGTCTAGAGTCGGTCAGAATTCTTCGGCACAACTATTTAAGGCGAGATCAGTTTGTAAGACATTCGAAGAATGTTCCAAGAATGCCTTGGTTTATAAAAGGCTTTCGTTCGAAAGATGGGGGATATCACATTGGGAAATCCATAAGTTACGATGTGTTTACTTTGACGCATATATTGCGGGGAACCCAAATGCTATTTTACGCAATGGGTTAAGAAATTATTTTGACTCAATATATCCGAATATTAGACTTCGTAATTTAGAAAAAGCGGCTAACATGCAACATAAAGAAGCATGTTATGCTTACGGATTAGTAATGTTCGCTTCTCACCAAAATGAGAACAAGAACATCGGCCTACAACTATTAAACAAAACGTTCCCACAAGTGACGGAGTCGGTAATTGGGGTAAGAAATGAGGTTTTTAGATTGTTACGGGACTGTTGGACATTACGTAACCCTCGTCCCTTTGACGACGTTACAACACGCTGTCTTATCAACGGCCATAACGGTTATGTTCCACAAGACCAAGGATGGGAAGTAGTCTTAGTAAAACCAGAATGCATGACTTGTTTCTGGACGTATGAATTACGTGTCTTTATTGCCTTTGCTGAACGACTTGTGTACTAGCTAGAATTATCTTCACAACTATCTTGTATCAAAGTTATTGTGTGCTATATTTCATGCTTTATGTAAAATAAGCGGTATTGTAAGTTTGTAAAATATTGTATAAAAGTTTGAACGTGAAATATTATTATAATCAGTTTTTTATATAGAATTGTAGTAGTTGAATTGTATATTAGCTACTAAGTATGAACTTAACGGGTAGGTACTACCCGAATTTAAACTTATAAAACGCTAATATGAAGAAAAAGCTTTTATAAATGAGTTCATATTATGCTACGAAATACTATTAACTACTCTTAATATTCTGTATGATTAACTTGTTCCATTTGACTATTTTGAAGGAAATGGCACCGACTACTCGACACGCCGTGAATATGAATGAAGAGGAATTCCGTACTTTTCTAGCTTCAAACATAGCCGCAGTACAGGCTGCGCTACATACCAACAATAACCTTGGATCTAGCAGTACAGGAAATCGTGTAGGATGCACCTACAAAGAATTCACTGCCTGCAAACCTTTGGAATTTGATGGAACCGAAGGACCGATCGGATTGAAACGGTGGACCGAGAAGGTCGAATCAGTGTTTGCCATAAGTAAGTGTACTGAAGAGGACAAAGTAAAGTACGCTACGCATACCTTCACAGGTTCTGCGTTAACATGGTGGAATACCTATCTAGAGCAAGTGGGACAAGACGATGCGTACGCACTACCGTGGTCAGCATTCAAGCACTTGATGAACAAGAAGTACCGTCCCAGAACCGAGGTTAATAAGCTCAAGATAGAACTTAGAGGGTTACGAACCCAAGGATTTGATATTACCACGTACGAAAGACGATTCACAGAATTGTGCCTATTGTGTCCGGGAGCATTCGAAGATGAGGAAGAGAAGATCGACGCGTTTGTGAAAGGATTACCGGAAAGAATCCAAGAAGATATAAGTTCACACGAGCCCGCCTCCATACAACAGGCATGTAGAATGGCTCACAAACTAGTGAACCAGATTGAAGAAAGAATTAAAGAACAGACTGCTGAAGAGGCCAATGTGAAGCAAGTCAAAAGAAAGTGGGAGGAAAACGGTGATAAGAATCACCAATACAACAACAACAGCAATTACAACAATAATCGCAACAATTATCCCAACAATCGCAACATCAATCGCAACTACAATAAACGGCCCAACAACAACAACAACAACAACTACAACAATCATCCCAACAACAATAATAACCGCAACAACAACAACAATCAGAAGCAGCTATGCCAAAGGTGTGAAAAGTATCACTCGGGGTTCTGCACCAAATTTTGCAACAAGTGTAAAAGAAATGGTCATAGCGCGGCGAAGTGTGAGGTCTACGGACCAGGGGTTAATAGAACGAAAGGAACAAATGGTGTCGGAACGAGTAATGGCGGAGCAAGTAGTGTCGGAGCAAGTTATGCCAATGCAGTTTGTTATAAATGTGGAAAACTGGGCCACATTATTAGAAATTGCCCGAACCAGGAGAACACGAATGGACAAGGCCGCGGAAGAGTTTTCAATATTAATGCGGTAGAGGCACAAGAAGACCCGGAGCTTGTTACGGGTACGTTTCTTATTGACAATAAATCTGCTTACGTTTTATTTGATTCGGGTGCGGATAGAAGCTATATGAGTAGAGATTTTTGTGCTAAATTAAGTTGTCCATTGACGCCTTTGGATAGTAAATTTTTACTCGAATTAGCAAATGGTAAATTAATTTCAGCAGATAATATATGTCGGAATCGAGAAATTAAACTGGTTAGCGAAACATTTAAGATTGATTTGATACCAGTAGAGTTAGGGAGTTTTGATGTGATAATCGGTATGGACTGGTTGAAAGAAGTGAACGCAGAGATCGTTTGTTACAAAAATGCAATTCGCATTATACGAGAAAAAGGAAAACCCTTAATGGTGTACGGAGAAAAGGGCAACACGAAGCTACATCTTATTAGTAATTTGAAGGCACAAAAACTAATAAGAAAAGGTTGCTATGCTGTTCTAGCACACGTCGAGAAAGTACAAACTGAAGAAAAGAGCATCAATGATGTTCCCATTGCAAAAGAATTTCCCGATGTATTTCCGAAAGAATTACCGGGATTACCCCCACATCGATCCGTTGAATTTCAAATAGATCTTGTACTAGGAGCTGCACCAATAGCTCGTGCTCCTTACAGACTCGCACCCAGCGAGATGAAAGAACTGCAAAGCCAATTACAAGAACTTTTAGAGCGTGGTTTCATTCGACCAAGCACATCACCGTGGGGAGCTCCTGTTTTGTTTATCAAGAAGAAAGATGGTACATTCAGGTTGTGTATCGACTACCGAGAGTTGAACAAACTTACCATCAAGAACCGCTACCCACTATCGAGAATCGATGACTTATTTGATCAACTACAAGGCTCGTCTGTTTATTCAAAGATTGACTTACGTTCCGGGTATCATCAAATGCGGGTGAAAGAAGATGATATTCCAAAGACTGCTTTCAGAACACGTTACGGTCATTACGAGTTTATGGTCATGCCATTTGGTTTAACTAATGCACCAGCTGTGTTCATGGACCTTATGAACCGAGTGTGTGGACCATACCTTGACAAGTTTGTCATTGTTTTCATTGATGACATACTTATTTACTCAAAGAATGACCAAGAACACGGTGAACATTTGAGAAAGGTGTTAGAAGTATTGAGGAAGGAAGAATTGTACGCTAAGTTTTCAAAGTGTGCATTTTGGTTGGAAGAAGTTCAATTCCTCGGTCACATAGTGAACAAAGAAGGTATTAAGGTGGATCCGGCAAAGATAGAAACTGTTGAAAAGTGGGAAACCCCGAAAACTCCGAAACACATACGCCAGTTTTTAGGACTAGCTGGTTACTACAGAAGGTTCATCCAAGACTTTTCCAGAATAGCAAAACCCTTGACTGCATTAACGCATAAAGAGAAGAAATTTGAATGGAATGATGAACAAGAGAAAGCGTTTCAGTTATTGAAGAAAAAGCTAACTACGGCACCTATATTGTCATTGCCTGAAGGGAATGATGATTTTGTGATTTATTGTGACGCATCAAAGCAAGGTCTCGGTTGTGTATTAATGCAACGAACGAAGGTGATTGCTTATGCGTCTAGACAATTGAAGATTCACGAACAAAATTATACGACGCATGATTTGGAATTAGGCGCGGTTGTTTTTGCATTAAAGACTTTGAGGCACTACTTATATGGGGTCAAAAGTATTATATATACCGACCACAAAAGTCTTCAACACATATTTAATCATAAACAACTGAATATGAGGCAGCGTAGGTGGATTGAATTGTTGAATGATTATGACTTTGAGATTCGTTACCACCCGGGAAAGGCAAATGTGGTAGCCGATGCCTTGAGCAGGAAGGACAGAGAACCCATTCGAGTAAAATCTATGAATATAATGATTCATAATAACCTTACTACTCAAATAAAGGAGGCGCAACAAGGAGTTTTAAAAGAGGGAAATTTAAAGGATGAAATACCCAAGGGATCGGAGAAGCATCTTAATATTCGGGAAGACGGAACCCGGTATAGGGCTGAAAGGATTTGGGTACCAAAATTTGGAGATATGAGAGAAATGGTACTTAGAGAAGCTCATAAAACCAGATACTCAATACATCCTGGAACGGGAAAGATGTACAAGGATCTCAAGAAACATTTTTGGTGACCGGGTATGAAAGCCGATGTTGCTAAATATGTAGTAGAATGTTTGACGTGTTCTAAGGTCAAAGCTGAGCATCAGAAACCATCAGGTCTACTTCAACAACCCGAAATCCCAGAATGGAAATGGGAAAACATTACCATAGATTTCATCACTAAATTGCCAAGGACTGCAAGTGGTTTTGATACTATTTGGGTAATAGTTGATCGTCTCACCAAATCAGCAAACTTCCTGCCAATAAGAGAAGATGACAAGATAGAGAAGTTAGCATGACTGTATTTGAAGGAAGTCGTCTCCAGACATGGAATACCAATCTCTATTATCTCTGATAGGGATGGTAGATTTATTTCAAGATTCTGGCAGACATTATAGCAAGCATTAGGAACTCGTCTAGACATGAGTACTGCCTATCATCCACAAACTGATGGGCAGAGCGAAAGGATGATACAAACGCTTGAAGACATGCTACGAGCATGTGTTATTGATTTCGGAAACAGTTGGGATCGACATCTACCGTTAGCAGAATTTTCCTACAACAACAGCTACCATTCAAGCATTGAGATGGCGCCGTTTGAAGAACTTTATGGTAGAAAGTGCAGGTCTCCGATTTGTTGGAGTGAAGTGGGGGATAGACAAATTACGGGTTCAGAGATTATACAAGAAACTACCGAGAAGATCATCCAAATTCAACAACGGTTGAAAACCGCCCAAAGTCGACAAAAGAGCTACGCTGACATTAAAAGAAAAGATATAGAATTTGAAATTAGAGAGATGGTCATGCTTAAAGTTGCACCTTGGAAAGGCGTTGTTCGATTGGGTAAACGAGGGAAATTAAATCCAAGGTATATTGGACCATTCAAGATTATTGATCGTGTCGGACCAGTAGCTTACCGACTTGAGTTACCTCAACAACTCGCGGCTGTACATAACACTTTCCACGTCTCGAATTTGAAGAAATGTTTTGCTAAAGAAGATCTCACTATTCCGTTAGATGAAATCCAAATCAACGAAAAACTTCAATTCATCGAAGAACCCGTCGAAATAATGGATCGTGAGGTTAAAAGACTTAAGCAAAACAAGATACCAATTGTTAAGGTTCGATGGAATGCTCGTAGAGGACCCGAGTTCACCTGGGAGCGTGAAGATCAGATGAAGAAGAAATACCCGCATCTATTTCCAGAAGATTCGTCAACACCTTCAACAGCTTAAAATTTCGGGACGAAATTTATTTAACGGGTAGGTACTGTAGTGACCCGAACTTTTCCATGTTTATATATATATTAATTGAGATTGATATTTACATAATTAAATGTTTCCAACATGTTAAGCAATCAAACTTGTTAAGACTTGATTAATTGAAATATGTTTCATATAGACAATTGACCACCCAAGTTGACCGGCGATTCACGAACGTTAAAACTTGTAAAAATGACATGACGATATATATATGGATATACATATGGTTAACATGAGATTATGATAAGTAAGTATCTCCATAAGTATATTAACAATGAGTTATATACATATAAACAAGACTACTAACTTAAGGATTTCGAAACGAGACATATATGTAACGATTATCGTTGTAACGACATTTAAATGTATATATATCATATTAAGATATATTAATATATCATAATATCATGATAATATAATAATTTAACATCTCATTAGATAAAATAAACAATGGGTTAACAACATTAATTGAGATCGTTAACTTAAAGGTTTCAAAATAACACTTACATGTAACGACTAACGATGACTTAACGACTCAGTTAAATGTATATACATGTAGTGTATTTAGATGTATTAAAATAATTTTGGAAGACTTCAAGACATATATCAAAATACTCATACTTAACGAAAATGGTTACAGTTACTTTCCCATTCTTTTCTTTCATCAAGAATTCTAGTCGTATTCTTACACGTATTATACACAGCTTCAAAACGTACTTACTATGGGTATATACCAATAGGAACTAGCATGGAATTCCACTCTTGATTATGTCATGTATGACTAATCAATTTTAACTTCTACCATGAGCTAGTCAACTAACTAGAACTCCTTTTAACCCCACTCACCACTCACCAATTACCACTCATCATTCACTCCATTTCACTTCCAATTCTCTTTCTAATTCTCTCTCAACACACACATACTATTATGAATGTATTTTCCAGTAGTTAATCATCATCTTCATCAAAAATCACATCAAGAATCAAGCTATAATCATCATAGGAAGAACACTTCAAGAACACTTCAAAAATCCCTTCAAGTTTACTAATTTACTTCCAAGCTTTCTAATCCATTCCAAGTAATCATCTAAGATCAAGAAACCTTTGTTATATACAGTAGGTTATCTTTCTTATTCAAGGTAATATTCATATTCAAACTTTGATTCAATTTCTATAACTATAAACTATCTTAATTCGAGTAAAAATCTTACTTGAACTTGTTTTTGTGTCATGATCCTACTTCAAGAACTTTCAAGCCATCCAAGATCCTTTGAAGCTAGATCATTTCTTGTCACTTCCAGTAGGTTTACCTACTAAACTTGAGGTAGTAATGATGTTCATAACATCATTCGATTCATATATATAAAACTATCTTATTCGAAGGTTTAAACTCGTAATCACTAGAACATAGTTTAGTTAATTCTAAACTTGTTCGCAAACAAAAGTTAATCCTTCTAACTTGACTTTTAAAATTAACTAAACACATGTTCTATATCTATATGATATGCTAACTTAATGATTTAAAACCTGGAAACACGAAAAACACCGTAAAACCGGATTTACGCCGTCGTAGTAACACCGCGGGCTGTTTTGGGTTAGTTAATTAAAAACTATGATAAACTTTGATTTAAAAGTTTTTATTCTGAGAAAATTATTTTTATTATGAACATGAAACTATATCCAAAAATTATGGTTAAACTCAAAGTGGAAGTATGTTTTCTAAAATGGTCATCTAGACGTCGTTCTTTCGACTGAAATGACTACCTTTACAAAAATAACTTGTAACTTATTTTTCCGACTATAAACCTATACTTTTTCTGTTTAGATTCATAAAATAGAATTCAATATGAAACCATAGCAATTTGATTCACTCAAAACGGATTTAAAATGAAGAAGTTATGGGTAAAACAAGATTGGATAATTTTTCTCATTTTAGCTACGTGAAAATTGGTAACAAATCTATTCCAACCATAACTTAATCAATTTGTATTGTATATTATGTAATCTTGAGATACCATAGACATGTATACAATGTTTCGACCTATCATGTCAACACATCTATATATATTTCGGAACAACCATAGACACTCTATATGTGAATGTTGGAGTTAGCTATACAGGGTTGAGGTTGATTCCAAAATATATATAGTTTGAGTTGTGATCAATACTGAGATACGTATACACTGGGTCGTGGATTAATTCAAGATAATATTTATCGATTTATTTCTGTACATCTAACTGTGGACAACTAGTTGTAGGTTACTAACGAGGACAGCTGACTTAATAAACTTAAAACATCAAAATATATTAAAAGTGTTGTAAATATATTTTGAACATACTTTAATATACATGTATATATTGTTATAGGTTCGTGAATCAACAGTGGCCAAGTCTTACTTCTCGACGAAGTAAAAATCTGTGAAAGTGAGTTATAGTCCCACTTTTAAAATCTAATATTTTTGGGATGAGAATACATGCAGGTTTTATAAATGATTTACAAAATAGACACAAGTACGTGAAACTACATTCTATGGTTGAATTATCGAAATCGAATATGCCCCTTTTTATTAAGTCTGGTAATCTAAGAATTAGGGAACAGACACCCTAATTGACGCGAATCCTAAAGATAGATCTATTGGGCCTAACAAACCCCATCCAAAGTATCGGATGCTTTAGTACTTTGAAATTTATATCATATCCGAAGGGTGTCCCGGAATGATGGGGATATTCTTATATATGCATCTTGTTAATGTCGGTTACCAGGTGTTCACCGTATGAATGATTTTTATCTCTATGTATGGGATGTATATTGAAATATGAAATCTTGTGGTCTATTGTTACAATTTGATATATATAGGTTAAACCTATAACTCACCAACATTTTTGTTGACGTTTAAAGCATGTTTATTCTCAGGTGAATACTAAGAGCTTCCGCTATTGCATACTAAAATAAGGACAAGATTTGGAGTCCATGTTTGTATGATACTGTGTAAAAACTGCATTCAAGAAACTGATTTCGATGTAACATATTTGTATTGTAAACCATTATGTAATGGTCGTGTGTAAACAGGATATTTTAGATTATCATTATTTGATAATCTACGTAAAGCTTTTTAAACCTTTATTTATGAAATAAAGGTTATGGTTTGTTTTAAAAATGAATGCAGTCTTTGAAAAACGTCTCATATAGAGGTCAAAACCTCGCAACGAAATCAATTAATATGGAACGTTTTTAATCAATAAGAACGGGACATTTCACATAAGATGTCTGTACTTGTGGGGACAACTGCATCAGAGAGCGTGCTCTCCTCTTTCCTCTTTGGTGTAAGATCCTGAATTTTGTGCATCAGAAAATGTTCCTGAAAGTGTCAGAAAATGTGTGCACCAGAAAGCGCCACAAAAGGTCAACCTAACACTTATGCATTTTCAGAATTTACTTCAGAATCAGGATTAGTCAGAATCAGTCCCTGAACTTCAGAATCGGTTTAAACCCTTGTGCGCGCCGCGCACATTCAAGGGTGCGCGCCGCGCACCCCACCTGAGACAGTTTTTCTGTCTTTTCTATTTTTGAGTTAAATGAGGGGCTTTTTGGTCTTTTCACTTGAGGACGGATCTGTGGACATATTGGCAGTTTTAGATCCACTTTTGGATCACTTTCACATCCACAAACACTCTCATCTATCTTAGAGAGAGAGAGAGAATTCTAGAGAGAGATTTGAGGTTTTGGAGATGAAGAAGCTTGAATCGATCAAAAGCTCGGGTGTTAACGTTGTTCATCTCGTTCTTGGCTATGTTTTGGTAGTGTTGGTAAGCCCTAATTCCGAATTTAATTGTAAGATTCTTGTTTATGTTTAGGGTTTGAGCTTGTAAGGGTTCTAAACCCCATTTCTCATGAAATTGGGGGTTTTATTGTATTGCTAGTGTAAGTGAACCCGATTATTGTGGGTTTAGGGTTAGAAGACAAATTTGGAAGTATTTGTCATTGATTTGGGTGTTAATCACTAGATTGTATATGTATGGGTGACTTAGATGTTCATAAAACATGTTAGTTTGTTAAAATGAGTGTTAACCTTGAATTGGAGTCAAACTAAGATATGAGGTCAAGATTTGATGAACAAAGTATATAAATGTTTGATTTAGGTGTAAATTGGTGTTTTGAAATTATAATCACTAGTCGTTAGTGATTTTGGGCGTTTTCGGGACTTATATCAAAACGGGTGAAATGAGATGGGTCAAATTTGATAATGAGTTTAATTTTGGATTAATTGGTTGATAAGCAATTTTGTTAAGACCTATATTGGCTTAAATGATGTCAAGTATAATTTTGGTTAAATTGTACTTGTTTGAATGGGTCTGAATTACCACCCGTAGTGGTACTTGGTGAAGTCCATTTTAGGTGACTAAATGGGGGGTCGTTGTGTTAGATAGAAACACTCGGTTAAGGGTGTTGGCATCGAATTCTCTTGTAGAGAATGTATGTTGATTGTGTGTATATATATATGCGTATGTAATGAATTTATTTGTATGCTATGGTATGAACCAAAGAGCCGGTAGTGCCATAGTATGTGCGGGCGTGCTATGATGTGAACCAAAGAGCCGGTAGCGTCATAGTACGTGTGTTATAGTGTGAACCAAAGAGCCGGTAGCGCTATAGCACGATTTGTTAGGGTGTGAACCAAAGAGCCGGTAGCACCTTAGCGTTGTTAGAGTGTGAACCAAAGAGCCGGTAGCACTCTAGCGTGAGTATGAATCGAGTTGTGATGTGAACCAAAGAGCCGGTAGCATCATGACAAATGCGTATGGTGTGAACCAAAGAGCCGGTAGCACCATGACGCGAGAATGGTTAACCATATTGTGTGTGTTGTTTATATAGCATTTAATATTGTGATGAATATATGCTATTTGTTATGCTAGCTTACGGTATGGGAGATTATTAGCTTTATACTTGCGATGGTATGCTAATTAAATTGCTAGCATGTATGCGGTATTTGTGTAAGTGTTTGCGAGTAAGTAGATTATATATGTATATGTATAATTATTGCATTCACTAAGCTTTATGCTTACCCCTCTCGTTGTTTACCTTTTTCAGGTATTTTGTTATGAGGCTAGCTAGTTGTTAGACTAGTTGCGTAGGAGCGCTTGGGCTCGATGGGGTAGCTTTTGGGTATGCGGACGCGGATTGGGGATTTGGTAGTCTCCGGGATTATGCTCTTGGTATCGGGTTGGGTTATAGAGTCCTAACTCGTCTAAGTGTAAATTGGGATTGAAACTTGTATTTTGTACGAAAGTCATAAAACGGCCGATGTGGGCCCGGTGTCGTAAAACTCATTTTATTATTGGAACGCGTTAGTCTTGTTTATTATAATGTGTTGTGAAAAGCGTTTCGTCTAAAAGTGTCGGGAAGTGGGAGATCTTTAATCAAAATTTGGAAAATCCGGACAGAGGCTGTCAGGCCTTGTGCACGCCGCGCACCTAAAGGGTTGCGCGTCGCGCACCCTTTTGAAATAAAAAAAATTATTTTGCTGCGTATTCGATTGATAACGGGTTGAGTCATTACAAGTGGTATCAGAGCATAGTCTAAGGGAATTAGGTTACCTTGGAATAAGTGCCTAGTCTTAGACTTATTGACAGTTACGTATTATTTGCGGGACTTGTAGGAATACGGGTCGGATTGAGACTTGTTAGTGCCTTAGAGTAGGTGACTAACTAGGACTTGTGTTTGTCCAAAGTGTGATTATATGGGGCCTTATTTCGCGTGTAAATTAGTGCCTTAGATAGCTAGTGCCTAATGTAAGCAGGCGAACTTGGACATTATTTTAGTGATAGTCACCTAGAATGTAGGTTGACTTGTGGCTGCGGTGTACTTGTGTACAATTATTATTATATTGTATATAGGTGTATATATACAGGTACCTTTTGTGCGGTATCCTAGGGATTAATCTATTGGAGAGATTCGTATGTTTGGCGGTTTTGAGTGATCAAGTTCACGATAAGGACTTTGGTCATTCGAGTACTAGGAGTTATCGCATGTTAATGGTGTGAATGTTGCGTCAGTCTGGGTAAAGTACTTTGCGTGACCATGTGGAAATGGTAAGGTACGCATTTGTAATAATGACCGATCACCATTATTACGAAAGTGTATCTTGACACTAAGCATGACATGACAAGTACCGAACGGAGGAAACGTGGCATGGTTGGGGTAGAACGGGACGAATTAGGAATCTTTTATTGGTTCCTAGGATATAGTAGTCACAAGTGATGTGCTTGTTGCCACAACAGGTTCTTTGTGAGTCGGGAAGTGTACGATGGATCCGGTTATTTAAGTGAGCGAGCCAACTCACGAGTTCGGCGCATATTTAGTCACCCTACGTAGTGGGTGCATTTTGAGATCGTCATTGGTTGTAGTTACCCATCGTAACTAGGATGACCGATTAGTGTGTATGTGTGTGCGACAAGGACTTGAATCCCGTAATGGGATGTAGCAAGTCTAATGATTGTAGAACGGGGTTACACTCGGTAGAGTGTGTGGTTAGAGAATCGTGTTAGGATTCTAATTGTGAGTCGCCTTGGAATTGGCGAATCGAGTAGTCTTAGGGTCATTAAACTCATGGGAGTGGGACCCGTACGACGGTAATTGCGTTAGTGTGTAGCGTGTTGTGGATTATAGAGTAACATTCCTAACGGAATATCCCTTGTAGTGGTGGATGTGTCGATGTGCGAAAGGGTGTAAGACTTGGTGTTTTCAAGCATCTCTTTAGTGTTAGATGAAAGGTTTCGCGAGGCTATATCGTTTGGCCTTGTGGAAATTGCGAGTAGCGTGTGATCACTAGGAACTTTCGATAAGACAATAAACTGTAAGGTTGTCGGGTAGGTATGACTTCGGGTCATTATTATAGAGAGATGGGTGACATCGGATGTATGGAACCTAAAGATTTAGATTCTAAAATTCGGTTGATGGTGGTGGGAGTTTGCATGACACTGCATCAGGTGCCTCTTTATACCTGCTAGTGTAATGTTCAACTCCGGTAGTGGTGTGATCACTTTGAGCTTAAGGTGACCGTGAAATACCCTTGGAAGCATCGGAGGTTATAATAGTGATCGACGGGTGATAGTAATTCGACGGTTGTAAAGTCGAAGTTTAAGAGCATTGTGATAAATACTTCTTATGAAGTGACGGATGAGCGAATCTTGTTGCTCTTAAGTGATGGATGGGTAAAGATGACCGGTGAGCCGGTGATGTACTTAATCTTCGGTTAGGCCAAAGATTATGATGAATTGTTGATATTGCGGCCGACGCAATTATTGTGTCGGATTGGTCACTCTTCACCATGAGAGTGAGCCATTGTTGATAAAGGTTCGTTGAGTGGAAGGTCGGGTGATCTCGACTGAGATGCACAACTGATTAAGCGGAGTGGCATATGCCTAGTCGTAGAGGCGTATGTGAGACCTTATTGGAGTTCACTTTGCGAACAATTAAGGACTGTTAATAGTAATTATGGTATGAAGGTGCGATGTTATCGCGTGTACGTCACTTCAAGCGAATGTGTATGTCAGCTCTGAGAGCCCGTATTGAATTCGTTGTGATTTGGAGTGGATGACCAGTGATGAGAATGGTCATGTGTTTCTTGGAATGCTAATTCCCCAGGATGTTATCATCTTGGCGGTGAGAATGTGGAGCCACATTTCTAAGTGGGGGAGTTTTTACTGCCGCCCAAGGAAGCTCCGGTGGTGTTATAAATAGCGAAGTGTCGGAGTGTACTATGCTAAGCCTTAATAGGTATTCGGAGTTCCTAACGAGGAAGAGTGACAGGTTGTTGATGTCGACTCGAGATCGTGCATTACGATTGTGAGTTACAATTCCGGAATGTTTTCCGTGAAGATTCTGGTGATGAGGTGAAAGGAAGTGTAAGACTCTTATGTAGGGTGGTCGTGTAGTACCAATGTGCGGTACAAGATCAAATGTGAAGTTTGAGATTTCGGAGTGAGAGAGTGAAGCTGTCATTGCGGGTGCTCTTATAGTGGAAATCTGGGTTATCGTGAACTCGGATAGTATTATTGGGTCGGTACGAGTTCGTTATCGCGAAGGATACTGTATATTCCCAGTCGGGAAACGTAATCGTGGAGATCGTCAGTGGACTATTCCACTTTATGGACGATTGTGAGGCAGAAAGTTTCGACTCCGATTGTCTCACGTAGAGACACACGGATGTTGTTTGGTTGCGAAAGTATGTACCCCAGTGATGTGACCCGTAGGTTGCATTGGAATGTCAAGGCCATCCTTAATGGACGGTCTAGGTAGGAGGATTCACCCGGCGTTGGTGAATATTTTGTGGGTCGTGTGGCAAATTGAGAATTTGTTGTGAAAATAATTTGTTGTTGATGGGATTCTAGTACACGAATAGTTTTCATGCTAGTACTAGGGGGGCCGTCTTGTGTGATCGTGTAGTAGGGTTTGGAGGAGAAACCATGTGTCGAGTGTTGATGTATTGTTTAGCACGTGGTGTATTATTGTCATCCTGGATTAATCCAGCGATGGATGGTCGTGTGCGGATCGATTGATGGGAAAGTGGTGTTCCTAAACGGATTATTTTGGGGTACCAAGATTTATTCGTTGAAGGAATAACCCGGTTGTGGAGACGGGGGAAGTTGGTTCTTGAAATAGAGAACATACATGAATAACCGGTCGAGTGGTGCATTTATGAAATGATGAAGTACTGAGTTTTGACGCGGAATGAATCCTTCTCGATTTGGATTAATGCAAGACTTGGTTCACGGCGTAGTAGACCTAGTAGATCGCATTGGGTGATATGGTTATGGATGTAGCTTGTTGCGAGTTGTAGCCGAGAGAACTTAAAGGAATATATGGTGTTTTCCATATTTCCTAATTGGGCATTTTGGACGTTGAGCGTATGAGATACCGCTGGTTGCGGTAATGCATGCTAGCAATTGTTAGCGTGTGGTGAGATATTCGGGTTAATGGAAATTATATGGACATCGAGTTTGGATGTGTGTCGGAGGACCATAGTGTGAGTTTTCGGTGGGTTAAGTGATGGAGATCACGGGGACGTGATTCAGTTTAAGTGGGGGAGAGTTGTAAGATCCTGAATTTTGTGCATCAGAAAATGTTCCTGAAAGTGTCAGAAAATGTGTGCACCAGAAAGCGCCACAAAAGGTCTACCTAACACTTATGCATTTTCAGAATTTACATCAGAATCAGGATTAGTCAGAATCAGTCCCTGAACTTCAGAATCGGTTTAAACCCTTGTGCGCGCCGCGCACATTCAAGGGTGCGCGCCGCGCACCCCACCTGAGACAGTTTTTCTGTCTTTTCTATTTTTGAGTTAAATGAGGGGCTTTTTGGTCTTTTCACTTGAGGACGGATCTGTGGACATATTGGCAGTTTTAGATCCACTTTTGGATCACTTTCACATCCACAAACACTCTCATCTATCTTAGAGAGAGAGAGAGAATTCTATAGAGAGATTTGAGGTTTTGGAGATGAAGAAGCTTGAATCGATCAAAAGCTCGGGTGTTAACGTTGTTCATCTCGTTCTTGGCTACGTTTTGGTAGTGTTGGTAAGCCCTAACTCCGAATTTAATTGTAAGATTCTTGTTTATGTTTAGGGTTTGAGCTTGTAAGGGTTCTAAACCCCATTTCTCATGAAATTGGGGGTTTTGTTGTAATGCTAGTGTAAGTGAACCCGATTATTGTGGGTTTAGGGTTAGATGACAAATTTGGAAGTATTTGTCATTGGTTTGGGTGTTAATCACTAGATTGTATATGTATTGGTGACTTAGATGTTCATAAAACATGTTAGTTTGTTAAAATGAGTGTTAACCTTGAATTGGAGTCAAACTAAGATATGAGGTCAAGATTTGATGAACCAAGTATATAAATGTTTGATTTAGGTGTAAATTGGTGTTTTGAAATTATAATCACTAGTCGTTAGTGATTTTGGGCGTTTTCGGGACTTATGTCAAAACGGGTGAAATGAGATGGGTCAAATTTGATAATGACTTTAATTTTGGATTAATTGGTTGATAAGCAATTTTGTTAAGACCTATATTGGCTTAAATGGTGTCAAGTATAATTTTGGTTAAATTGTACTTGTTTGAATGGGTCAGAATTACCACCCGTAGTGGTACTTGGTGAAGTCCATTTTAGGTGACTAAATGGGGGGTCGTTGTGTTAGATAGAAACACTCGGTTAAGGGTGTTGGCGTCGAATTCTCTTGTAGAGAATGTATGTTGATTGTGTGTATATCTATATGCGTATTATAGGTAAAGCTTGCTCGATTGCGTTTGGATGTGAATTACATACATGACTTGTGCGGGCAATCCAAGGTGAGTGGAATGATTATATGCATATGTATGTAATGTATTTATTTGTATGCTAAGGTATGAACCAAAGAGCCGGTAGTGCCATAGTATGTGCGGGCGTGCTATGATGTGAACCAAAGAGCCGGTAGCATCATAGTACGTGTGTTATAGTGTGAACCAAAGAGCCGATAGCGCTATAGCACGATTTGTTAGGGTGTGAACCAAAGAGCCGGTAGCACCTTAGCGTTGTTAGAGTGTGAACCAAAGAGCCGGTAGCACTCTAGCGTGAGTATGACTCGAGTTGTGATGTGAACCAAAGAGCCGGTAGCATCATGACAAATGCGTATGGTGTGAACCAAAGAGCCGGTAGCACCATGACGCGAGAATGGTTAACCATATTGTGTGTGTTGTTTATATAGCATTTAATATTGTGATGAATATATGCTATTTGTTATGCTAGCTTACGGTATGGGAGATTATTAGCTTTATACTTGCGATGGTATGCTAATTAAATTGCTAGCATGTATGCGGTATTTGTGTAAGTATTTGCGAGTAAGTAGATTATATATGTATATGTATAATTATTGCATTCACTAAGCTTTATGCTTACCCCTCTCGTTGTTTACCTTTTTCAGGTATTTTGTTATGAGGCTAGCTAGTTGTTAGACTAGTTGCGTAGGAGCGTTTGGGCTCGATGGGGTAGCTTTTGAGTATGCGGACGCGGATTGGGGATTTGGTAGTCTCCGGGATTATGCTCTTGGTATCGGGTTGGGTTATAGAGTCCTAACTCGTCAAAGTGTAAATTGGGATTGAAACTTGTATTTTGTACGAAAGTCGTAAAACGGCCGACGTGGGCCCGGTGTCGTAAAACTCATTTTATTATTGGAACGCGTTAGTCTTGTTTATTATAATGTTTTGTGAAAAGCGTTTCGTCTAAAAGTGTAGGGAAGTGGGAGATCTTTAATCAAAATTTGGAAAATCCGGACAGAGGCTATCAGGCCTTGTGCGCGCTGCGC
The DNA here is from genome assembly GCF_046630445.1 of Rutidosis leptorrhynchoides. NCBI lineage: Eukaryota > Viridiplantae > Streptophyta > Magnoliopsida > Asterales > Asteraceae > Rutidosis > Rutidosis leptorrhynchoides. Next base: position 136,252,099 of record NC_092340.1, on the reverse strand, counting down.
GCCGCGCACCTAAAGGGTTGCGCGCCGCGCACCCTTTTGAAATAAAAAAAAAAATTCTTTTGCTGCGTATTCGATTGATAACGGGTTGAGTCGTTACATTTGGTATCAGAGCATAGTCTAAGGGAATTAGGTGAGTACTCATCCTGTGCTGATTCAAAGAATACACTCTACCTTGTACTGGTAGACTAGACAGCATACTGAACACTTGACACAGCAATATTTGCTGTCTATACATAAACAAACTTGTGCTGGCTGCACATAACATTTTAGTGTAAATAAATTACAGTTTTGTCATAATTAAATCCTTAATTATTTTGAGGACTCAACACTAGTGTTGTATCCGGACACTCCACCGAGTTTGCAGTATCGTAGTGAAATAAACTCTCAATTCGTTAGAATTGAGTGAATTAAGGAAGATTACTTAACATCTTCCAGAACCACTATAAATCTCTATGTTTGTTCTCTTATCCCTAATCTTTATATTTATTTTACTTGTGAACAAACAAATCAAATCACACTATAATTATCTCAAATTCTAAATCAAATTTTTTTGTAAAAATCAACTAAGTAACTATTCACTTTCCATCTAGCTACTTACAAAACCAACTACCAATACATATATAACATACTCGAAAAAACAATCAAGCCTGTAATTTTGACTTTGAGAGGGTCCTATAATTTTGACTTTAAGAGGGTCCCACAAATACATATTGTTCCACCGAGTAGGTATATAGACTATGGGTGTGTTTGGTAACACAGCTTCTAGGAGCTTATGGGAGCTTAAGCTTATTTTTTTTCTTCATAAACTCCAGCTTCTAGCCTTGTTTGGTATGCAAATATTTCAGAGCTTATGAAAAAAATAAGCTCTGAAAAAATAAGTTAGTTAAAGTAGCTTTTGAAAATAAGTTAGGAAGCTTATGAAAGTAAAATTACATTATTAACCCCTAAATCATTATCTATAATTTATTTTTTGTCCTTTTATGTCATTTTATATACATAAGCTCTAGCTACTTTACCAAACACTTATAAAGCATAAGCTTCAGTTTCAAGCTTAAAAAATAAGCTCCAGCTTCCAGCTCCAACTACAAGCTCCAGCTCCAGCTACAAGCTAATTTCACACAAACACACCCTATAGAGGATGAGTCTTCCTTCATATTATACGTTTACAATTTATGTTTTTGTTTAAAATAATAAAATTAAATATTAAATATGAATTTTAGAGGCATGTTATACTTAGATCACTACAAGAACCTTTTAGCAACTACATTAATGACATATCAACACTAACACCGAAGGACTAACCAAGACCAAAATAATGACAACAATACTAACACATTGAACTCACACAAAAACACATAAACACACATAATTCTCATCCAGACGCCTAGAGACCGATTTAACTAAACCAACTAAATTATAAACCAATTATCATGTGCAAGAGTTTCACGTACATGGTGACACTAAATCTCAATACGATCAAAAGAGGTTTCTTAAGCTTGATTTAACACATGATACGTCCTTTAATTCCAACAATTATTTTGTTAATGAGGTTGTTAAAGACTCAAAACATTTTGATAAATATGTGTATATAGGTATTTTGGTGCATATGTTCGAGTTAAATTTTAAAAAGTTTTATCGAGTAGCTTTAGTATAACTATAACCTCAACTCAAAATCTTTCGAAAAGTACTCTTAGTACAAAGTTTTTTATTTGGAACAGAGCTTACTATCTTAATTCAAAGTTGCAACTCAACACAAATGAGTTCGAGCTTTTACCACGAGCTCAACTTATAGTGAATCATATCTATCATAATTATCTAAACATACTAAAGGACAAATTATCTACTATCTATTATCTACTACCTATTACCTATTACTATCTACATATACTAAACATACTAAAGGACAAATTATTTATTTACTAACATACTAAAGGACAAATTATCTACTATCTATTATCTATCACCTATTACCTATTACTATCTACATATACTAGATGAGGGGTTACTATTTCATTTGTCCTTATTGTCATTTAACAACTTTTCATTTTTCGATTTAAATATTTCTGCCAACCAAAACTTGACGCCTTTGTACGAGAAAAGTAAAATGTTGAAATTGCCACTGAAATTTATAATCTTTATAAAAACTTCTTTAACATTCCGTCTCCTTTTGTTTTTTCCTACTTAACTTTTAATTTACAAGTACAAATGCACGTTATTATTATTATTATTATTATTATTATTATTATTATTATTATTATTATTATTATTATTATTATTATTATTATTATTATTATTATTATTATTATTATAATTATATTAATATTTTTGTTCAAAACAAAATATAAAAAAATTATATTAATATTATTAATGTATTATTATTATTATTAATTATTATATTGTTATTGTTATTACTACCTCTTCAAAACACATAATGATCTAAAACACAAAATGATGAACAATAGCATGACGTCAATTGTTTTGTCCGTTTTCGATTTTTTTTCAACATGAGGTTTTTTACCCAGTTCACTTTGTTTCTATTTTTCTCCTTTTTATCTATCAAATTTAACAAATATTTTCTCGAAACAACGTGAGAGCACTTACACTAGTTATTATAATTATAACTATCTTCTAAAATCGAACAAATTATATAATTCAGCCACTTGTCGGTTACACAATAATTTAATTATTATTGTTATCATTATTATTATTTTATTATTATTAATTATATTATTATTATATTATACTTTATATAAAAACCGTGGAAATTTGATTCTATCATTTTCATGGCGTCTCTTTTTATTTGTATTCTTATTTTTCATTTATTTATTTATTTATTTTTATTTTTTATTTATTTATTTAGTTATTTTTATTTTCATTATTCTACTTTTCTATTTATTTATTAAAACCTTTTTTTTTTTGCCGAAAGTCCTCACGGAAGCGATCTCTCTACCCTGGAGTAGAGAGGGGGATAACTTTCTCTCCCTGGTTAGTGGAGAATTTCTTTTCTCGTGGTTAGGGAAACGACTTCTCTTTTATTTTTAGGATAGATGAAGGATTGTCTATATCTCACTTTCCTCATACCTTGCAGATGCTGGATTGGATATTGTTGTTTTGTTGTTGTGGTTGTTGTATACTTTATATAAAAACCCAAAGTTTTTTTTTGTTTTTGTTTTTTGTTTTTGTTTTTTGTTTTTTGTTTTTATTATTTTTTTTATTTTTTGACAATGGGTGTCAACCCTCAACACGGCACATATGGTCCATATGGTACACGTAGATAAAAACCCCAATTAAACAAAAACAGCGAGAGCAAACGAAACTCCGGTTCGGTTCCAATTTATTTGTGCAACGAATTTGTTAACATATCACCATCTTACAAATCTGGAAAGCATAATAATATGTGTCCTTGAGAGCGATAGAAAGATAGCTTTTGAGATTATCAGAATCAGTTATCAGTTATTATAATCGATGGGTGAAGATATTCAAGGAGCAAACCCTAGCTCAAAAAATGATGATAATAATAAAAGTAATAATTTACAATTATTGAACGAAAAAGGAGCATCTAGAAAAGGTAAATCATGTAAAGGATGTTTGTATTATTCATCCACTCTCAGATCAAATTCGCGTAATCCTGTTTGCGTTGGCTTTACTCGTTCTCTTCCTAAAGGTATTCATTCTTCATTCCATTTTTTTAAACTATTTTAATCTTTTATAGATGTTGTACAAAGGTTTAATTTCATGTTTTTGATCAGAAATTCATCTTATGTTTTGATTATTATCTTCAATCGATTTTTGCATAATTCAGTTTGTAAGTATTCAGTTTATGGTATTAGGTCAAATTGAAATTTAGGTTTGTAATAGGACGTTAATTGGATTGAGATATTGATTTCAAAAAATTGTAATAATAATTGTGGGGAAAAATTGATGTATAGATGTATGATTGATCAAACGTAAAACTTATGGGTTTAGTTTGAGTGCTTAATTTGGGAGAAAAGTGGTTGATAGATTGTTTTAGCTCCGACAAGCGTGCAAACCCGTTTGGATTCACGAGGGTGTAAAATAATCAATCAGATTAATCTACTCAATCGGATTGAGCGGATTAATATGTATAAGGAGATTGAACTCGGGTGATGACCTGAATCCAATGTAAGTGACTGTAAATGATTTTCACAGAGTAATGGCGTATTGATTGTGCGTTAGGTTGTAATGAATGACCCATAGGATGTATATATAGATGCCAATAGTTTGTTAGAGGGAATGATGACGTGGCACCTGTCCCTTTCATGATTGTAACAAACTATCGTGACATATTATCCTGAAAATCCGGGCTGACGTGGCACCGACGTTCCATTCGTGTGTTAAGGCCCACATATTTTTTTGGTATCCGTGTGCAGGCTACAGGGTATCCTACCCACTTGACCAAGTAGAAGGGCTTTATGTGTAAACACAGCCTTAAAATTGTTACGTGTTTCTTCACGGCACTCTTCATTCGGATAGTCTTCTAAATGGATTGCATGTTAGAGTTATATTTGGCACTTTCCATCCGGCTAACTTCTAGACGGCTTTTTTTTTTTTTTGAAAGCATGATAATTTTATTGATAAGGAAATGATACAAAGAGTTGTTAGAATACCATAATTTCGGAGCAGTATTATCAAACTTACATCAATCACCAATCACCATTCCATCTTTATCAAAGGCACCAAAACCAGCAGCAATCCATGGAGTCCTAAAATACTTGAACATCAGTATTACCATCAGTATTACCCTCATCATCTACTAATACATAAAAAGGATTGTTTGTTTCAATTCTATCTTTGGAATATGTCTTATTATTACCTTCACCATCAATGCCCTTCCCTTTATCTCTTTTCCTTAAAACATTATGATTTCGACTTTTCTGGGACTCCACATTCCAATATGTTTCCTCCACAACAATATTGTCTTTAATACCATAATTATTCTTAACTGCATTTTGCTTGATACCTTTTGCTTCTGTCGACTGCCATTGACTTTTATTATTATCAAAATTCAACTTATGAAATACCCTTCCTTTCTTACCAACAACTTTAAAGTCGTCCTCAACACACTGGTTATTTAAATCAACTGTTTCACCATCATTGTTGATTTTCAACGCGTCTTTTAACACTTGTGCAGATACTTCATCTTCTGTTTTAGGCCTAATTTTACAAGTATTAAAAGAGTGCCCAAACACTTTGCAATGAGTGCATAAAGGCGGTTTCCATTGATAGGTCACCTCAAGTTTACCCACTTTGGCTGGAAAAGAACCAATCACAGGATAGGAAAATTCGACAAAGCTAGGAAGGTCATCAGCTGCATTGACTTCAGTCAAAACTCTAGCAAAACCTAGTTTTCCACTTTTACTCAAACATCTATCTGAAGTAACTTTGTCCATCAACATAGGCCTACCAATACCACTAACAAGTTTACCTATACTTCTGCCACTCCATAGTTCAATGGGTATATTGTGAATACAAATCCAAATTGGAACTTTTTCAGGTTCAATTTTTTCAAGCCAAACCCCAGGTTCCCACTGATTTACAAAAAAAGGTACATTATTAACTAACCATGGACCACTCTCAAGAACCTCCTTCATACCCTTTTCATTTTTAAATTTGCATAAATAAAATCCTGCAGCTGTTTTGACGATTTCTTTAAGGTCATACCTCCACCACATTCTCCTTAGATGGGCATTAACAACCCTATAATCCATAGAAGTTCCAATAAAATACCCATATAATTGAAGAGAAAATGCACTACCGCCCTTCTTAACCTCCTCAGCGGAGAAAACTACTCTCTTTTGACCATTAGATATTAAAACAGGTGGAATGAACTCCATTTTTAATTCTTCTTCATCTTTGTTTTGTTTTAAGAAGTCAGCAAAAGTGATGTTTGGATTTACCCATGCTCTTGGGGTTTTAGTATTTGTGTTGCCTTGCCCCTCACTAGTCTCAACCCCTTCCATTGTTGTAGATTTAATCCCAGAAACAACATTATCTTTATCACCACTATTATTATCCTGCTTATTCATTAATGTTACATTGCCACCCAATTGGAGAAATCATCAGGAACAACAATTGACTCTCTAAAACCATCATTCTTAAATAACTTAACAACATTCTCAGCAGCAGCCACTAGGTTTACATCAACCTCATTATAACTACCATCTTTTGAACTCTTAAAGAATACAACAGGACTAGCAGAAACAGTCAGTTTAGCAACATCAATTGTTTCACCAATAGATTTAGCAATAATATCATCATTACTAACTACAATATCATCAATAGAATGATCAGTTACAGCAGAATTCTTACCATACCCACCTTTCTTCCTGTTACCCTTGCGTTTTTTAATTACTTCAGGGAGTATTTTTTCATTAGCAGGAATAGAAGAATCACCAGCATAAGGAACAAATTGAGCACTCTTCTTTTCTTTAGAAGGACCATCCAAACATCAATCAGCTGGTTCACTACCCTTCCTCTTTCTAGAACTATAGGTTTTCAGAACCATCCCCTCTGAATCACGATTATCCTTCCCAGGTTGCTCAATTGGCACATCTCCCTCGTTCTTATTTGGCTGATCAACTTCATCTACCATCAGATTGGAACGGACGACATCATCCATAATCTGAGATGAACGATCCCCATCAGAATCAGATGAAGACACTTCTCCATTTTTAGAAGCCGCATCCGCTGTTCCAAGACTAACCGATCGGTTTCGCAAAACCCTAGTAGCAGTCGCCGTTATATCTTGGTACTTTTTCTTCTTTTTGGACACCATGATACACGATTACTCTACCAGTTAAAGGATTTAATTGATTAGCTTCTAGACGGCTTACATTGCGTTTTATTTTTTATCTAGTTCTCACCTAGACGGTTTGTATGTCAACCTTTCGCCCAACATATATTTATCCGGCTAGCGTCCAGATGGCTTGCACGTCACCATCGTGTCCGGCAGTCGGTTTGACTTTGACTCGTGTCTTACTTTCAGCCAGTAGCAGCACATATTTTTGAATTCTTTTGATGTTTTATTTGATAAATGTGGGTAAGTCTTGTACAAATAAGGCTTATTTGATACGGATTAAAGATGCTTTGATTATTATCTTCAATCGATTTTTGCATAATTCAGTTTCTAAATATTCAATTTATGATATTAGGTCAAATTGAAATTTAGGTTATTAATAGGATGTTAATTAGATTGAGATGTTGATTTAAAAAAATTTATAATAATAATTGAGGGGAAAAATTGATGTATAGATGTATGATAAATTTGAAAAGGTTAGGAAGAATAGGAATAATTGGATTTCTGCAACATTATACATTCAGATGTTCTGTTATTTTGATGTTGTGAATTGTGATGCATTGAAGTTATTTTAATCATGGAGCAGTATAAGTGTGTTGGTTTTATCATGTTTTTGAATGGTTAAAGGTGCTAGTATGTGATCTAATTTGTGGGTGTATCCATATTGACACCTTTGTAGCATGTATATGACGAAGTTAAGGCTTTTATGGTTTTCTTGTTCAATGTTTGTTGTTTATGCAGTATATGTTACTTATTTTAGGGCTTAAAGTAGTTACCAAAATATATCCGAAAAGTTTGTTCTCTCACAATATTGAAGTTCAAAAGTGTCTATCTGTTACTAGAAGAGAATCCAGTTTAAACCATCCACTGGCATCAGCATGACGTCTTGGTCGTCATATGCTTATAATGATTTTAAAATTAAAGTTTGGTAGTTTATCACTCGGAATATATAAGATATATACATATACATAAATATCATGATAATATTTTGTTATCACATAAGCAATTGGTGATTGACTGATTGTTAAACTAGCGCATATATCTGATGTTTGAACTTTGACATGTTCAATTTTGTATCACATTTAACGTTTAAATGATGGTCTTGTTGTGCACTGATGGTATCTGTAGCCTTTTGTCATTATGTCTCTGTTTGCTTCTAGAGTAAATTAGTTTACTTGCAATTGTTGTAATTTAAGTTTGTAACAAGTCCATACACACCATATGACTGTTTTTAAATTAAAAATATGGTATTCTGAATTTTAATTTCAACAAGCAGTGCCTCGTTACTATGTTGGAGAATCGGAGATGGAAGCTTCAAAAGAGGGTAGGAGTCTTGCTGATTTCAGATACGGTTGTGTTGGTTACTCTGTTTATTCAGATATGAAAAGTCAAAACGGTGATGCGCACGAAACGGAAAAGGAGTTGCCCGTTTGTGTTGGCATTGAGGTTTTTACTCTCTCAAATCTCTTTGTACACACACACACACACATCTCATTGGTAATTATCAGTGTTTCAGAACTCGGAATTACTCGGCGAGTACTCAGTCAAAACTCGGGATCATTCTGAAAATTGGTCAAAATTGGTCAAAGTCAAACTTGGTCAAACATCCGAGTACTCCCTGAGTTGCCGAGTACTTCCTAAAAAGTCCTGACCGAATACTGCCTGAGTAGCGATTTTTACAACCTTTGTAATTATCTTGTTATAGAATTAAAATAGCTGCTTCACTTACATTATCAAGTGTGTGTAGGTTTTGGTGGACCGAAAAGTTAGTAGTACCAACTCTGCTCCTACTCATACTTATAACAAAGGTATATCGTTCAATTATAATCATAAAATAGATTGTTCAGAGTTCTATTAATAAGTGTTATAACATGATTCGTTTTTTAAGTACCAAACTCACATTTGATACCTTCATCTATACCTTTCTCCGGGTTAGGACTTGAACTCACAAGAACTTTGGTTGCTGGACACCTATACATTGGGTGCGGGAGGCCAAAGGCTTATTGGCCGCATTGATATTTTATTAGATGTTGCTAAAAGATTGTATTATTTAATATCACATAGTCATCTGTTAGTTATCATTCTATTTTTTAGTGCAAACATGTATTTTATTAGTATTAATGATTACTCTTTTTCTATTTATACTTGGTATTGCTAGTTCTACAACATTATTAAGTTATTTTTTATGCCTCAAATAGTAAATATAAAGATATTGTTCTTAAATGTATGAAAAACTAATGCATTGGGTTTTTTTTTTTTTTTTTTAGATAAGCATGCAGCTCCACAACCACGAGTAACCAGGCCAGCGCCAGCTCATTCCGCATCGGATGATTTCTTTACCAGGCAAGTAATTGTATTTATGTTTTTTATAATGCTTCATTTCTTCAAGCCTCGGTTGAGATATAGGTGTATTATAAGGTATGATGGTTGTGAGACTCTTTAATTTTCCAATTAAAGTAGTGCTTGAATTTCTCAAAAAAAAAAAAAAATATTGCATCTTGAGTTCAGAGATCTAAGGTGATGTGTAATCTCGGGCTCTAAATGATGTAGTCCAGAATTCAAAAGATTTTATGGTTCAGTTTATTTAATGAAAACCAATGAGCTTGTAGCTTAGTGGTACCAATGCCTTTGATACTTGGGGCCCGCAACACAGGATCAGTGTGTGTCCTTGCCGATCTACAATTTTTTGTGAAGTTTATTTAATGAAAGGGTGAAGATACGTGCACCACCATTTTTAGCCATACATAAATGTGTTTTAACACTCTAAAGCACGAGTTTGGTGGTGTACGGCTAAAACTAGTGGTGTACGGATCAGATCCCGAAAATCCATGCCACATAATATTTAATAAAAATAATGTGCTTTGACTTTTCGTATAAGCTTACACCTGCTCTTGTGAAAAACAGGTTTACGAGAAATGCAAATGTAGTTGCATCTGGTGTAGCAAAGAACGCGCGAAAAGTTGGCAATCAAATAAAGGAAAGTGTCGATGACATTTTGTATCCATATCGAAGACGACCCAAGTAAGATGGATTTATTGAAGATCTAGGAATGGACATTATTTATCCACTCTCAAGAATGCAAAATCAATTTTACTGATGATCATGTGAGGTCAACAACGATTAAAAAAGAAAAAGAAAAGAATATCAAGAATCATCAAGTTTTTACTTTTAATGATGTATAAGTTTTCATTTGTTCAAATAATGGATGCGAGGTCCTTGATAAGTTAGGTTGTGATAAGTATCCTAGTACAATTTTTGTACACATACTGATAATTGCAGAAATGAGTTTTATGTTAATTATTGTTTTATATACTGTGACATGTTCCCAAATCCTGTATAACTTTTTTTTGGTATAACAAACTTTATTAAAAAAAAAAAAAAAAAAAACAGCAAGGAGCTAGCAAAATGCAAAAGCAATTATAAATAGTTATTAAGCCAAGCAGTTCAAGAAGGCGCATGCTTAGTTCTAGAATGGAACCAGCCTAATGGCATCAAATAAGCTACAAAGCTTAATACTACAATTCCTGCGTAGTGTCATTTTTGAGTCGCCAAATCTACCAAAGTGTTGCAACCGTGATGCAATAATGACAATCTTGTTGTGCTCGACTTCCTTTGTGATCTTCAAACCAATCGAACAGGTCTTCAACCACGAGAATCACATGCCATTGAACTCCACTCCAAGCTTCAACTTGCTGCCATAAACTTGAAGTCGTATTGCACTTCAAAAAATTGTGATCACGACCAACTTCAACACCAACACTACATGATGGGCATATGATAGTGTCAATGTGAATCCCACGTAAAGATAGATTAAGACGAATAAGTAACCTATCAAGAAGCAAACACCAAACGAAAATCTTTACTTAGATTGGCAAAGCCTTATTCCACCTTGTACCGAATGGAAGCGAAGGTAGAACAAGGTTGTCAAGAAATTTTCTTGTGCCTGTAACCTCGAAGGATTTATCATCTTCAGTCAACAGTGCTGAATGCTTCGAACAGTGCTGATCAGCGTATCAAGTTGATAAGATGAGGAGATGCAAATCTTGGACAACGGCTACCAGAAAAGTGTAGCAAAATTGGTTGACTGTTTTTTAAATTATGTTTTGGTTTTCATTGAGTTTTTTATGTTTTGTCATCATTGTGTTTAGCTTTTACAATTGAAGTTGCAAACTATAGTTTTTTGCGGAAAAGTTGAAGACTTCTCAATAATGGTTCTCTTGTAATAATAAGTTTCTGTATATTTTCACTCATCAACAGCTAATCTTTATCATATTGTATTGAAAAATCATTTGACAACTTATCAGCTTGATTAGCATCTGTGAATGATATGTTAGGTATATGAATAATTATTTTTGATTTGCTAAAGGTGACGGTATATACAAAATATAATGTGAACGTGGAACCACCGAGTCATTGCCTGAGTGGTTTCCAAGCCTTAGTAGAGGAGATCCTGATGGAAAACCGTGTGTACCTTTAAATTTTATAAATGCAGCGGAACATGAAAATAAATATATTTTTATTTAATAATAAACATCTTTTATTATTTATAATAAACTTTCAAGTAAAACATTCACACGATTAACGATCCTAACAAGATCCAATTACACCATTAATAATTGTCAACTAATAAATTCACAAAGAGGAGTTTAGATGTACTTTTAGCGAGCGATGCAAGAACGGTACAAACAATTGTCCATATCTAGGTAGAAACATATATTCAAAAAGTATGAATATCTCTATGGTTGATCCACACAGTACGTCGAGCAACACCAATCGGATGCTAGTCCGTTTATAACCCAAAACAATATCGAATATTGTTTAATGTCTTGAAAAGCAAAGTAAAGTTTGCTACTCCGTTTCTTCTTCGATAGATAACATCAAAATAGGAAGCTTTTATTAATTTAATAATCAACTCCTTTGATTAGTAAATTAAATGAACACCAACACATACTGTATTGTTTCAAGTGAAGGAAGAAATGGTTTCTTTTCTTTGTTGCGCCAGAGAACAAAAAGCAGCCCAAAAATTAAACTTCATTTTTTCTTATTTTCGTATGAAAAACAGAGAGTCAGTCTTTGTTTTATTTTGTTTGCTATATATAAAAATAAACATTGGAAACCCTTTTTGTGCTCTTTCCACAAATGTCAACAAAGTGGTTCAACAACCCTTGAATTATTTATATTATTGTCGGTGGACCAAAACCAAGTAAAATACTTGGTCAGTAGGCCACAAAAGAAAAGATTTATACTGTATATATTAGTTTTCTTTTATTTGATCATAAAAGAATATAAGTCTATTAAATAATTTTGTGATTTAATGATTTGTTGATTTTTTATTATATTTAATTAAATCATATTTAATTAAACCATGCTTTTCGAACTATAGGTTATAATCATATATCAACCATATATAATAATTGGTATCTAAATGCTAAAGTGTGTGACCCCATAAGCCCGTATATAAGCGGTAGTATAGATTTGTGTTATAACGTGCACACTAATTCTAACAAACTCCCACTTGTGCATGCCATAACATCTAGAAAACTATACAGACATATATTGGCGTCTAGCAACACGTCAATGCCCCCGAAAATATACAAGTGTTTGTTTCAGCTAAACGAACTATCATTATTATTAAAAATGATTTTAATGATTGAGTGTCTATCGTCCCTTTATTACCGATACCGAGTTGACATGAGACATGGATCTAGTCATTCTCATTTGTCAACCAATTCTGTTTCTCGATCTTGAAAATTTGAATGTGATCACCAAGTTAAAATTGATCTACAATTAATATAGCTTGGACACGGCCGTGTAAATATCCATTCATTTTCATCGAGGGGCCCAATGGTATCATACTCTCACATAGAGAAATAAATTCCATTTTGATTATATGCATTCGTCATGTACTTCACATCATACCTGATGATGACCTTTATAACTACCTTGTTCAGGATAGCGTTTAACCATATCAAAGTATAATATGTCATACAATCAAAAACCAACATATACATCTCAGATCTAAGGACACAAAGACATATCCATTATGAGATTCACTATTGACGAAGATCCATGTAGTGACATCTCATGATTGGGTCATTCCAATATTCATCATCAATGAATACATATGAATTTTGGCCTCAGCTAGTTAACTATTTATCATCAGTGAATAAAACCAAATTTCATAATAATCTTAATTCATGTTACTCCCATAACATGACCGATTATGGAGACTTAGAATAATCAACAATTATTCATGGATTAAACATGCTAATACAGAACACAGTGATATAAATGAAAACGACCATACCAAGTATCTCAATTCATTAAGATAAAACTGCTTAATGTTCCAGAAATATCCAAATACTAAATTACAAATGAAAAGGATTAGTAGCTTAACGAAGTCCAATATTACTAGCATGATCATTATGCTTGTTGTGCATCAAGGGCTTCGTGAACGGGTCAGCCACGATATCATCTGTATGAACCTTAAGAATACTAATTTCATTCCCCACAATGACTTCACGGATGTAGTCAAATTTTCGAAGAATGTGTCGGATACTTTTATGTACATGTGATTCTTTCGGAAGTGTTATAACAACCAAACTATCACAATACACCTTTAGTAGAAGATTTAATGTTGTGAACTACTATGGGTTTATCAACAAGCATCTAAATCCAGACAGCTTCTTGAGCAGCTTCTCAGGCTACAATGTATTCTACTTTTGTTGTAGATTGTTCAACCGTGCTCGGTTTTGAGCTCTTTTAATCAACTGTCTTGTCCATCATGACAAAGACACAAACTGACTAGGATCGAGAATCATCTCGATCAGTTTGGAAACTAGCATATGTATTATGGTTAATATTTAACTCCTTTTCCAAACGATCGTAAACCAAGAACATATCTTTAGTACTCTACAAATACTTAAGAATATTTTTAACAACAATCCTATGTTCTTAACGTAGATTTTGTCGATAACGACTCGTCAAACTCAAAAATAACGAGACATCATTTTAGTACATAACATGACATACATAATGGATCCTATAGCCGAAGCATATGGGATACATTTCATTCGTCTTATCTCATCATGTGTGATAAGACTTTGTGACTTGCTCAATGTTATGCCCTTTTGCACAGGCAATGCTCCAAGGTTGGAGTAATGCATGCAAAATCTCTGCAAGATAAGATATGTACATTAATTCAAAACAATAATCCATTTGAATCTATTTCTATAGATCATGATTCCAAGTATATAAGTAGCTTCTCCAAGATCATTTATGAAAAAACTTTTTCAAGCCAAGACTTGACATCTTGCAAGTTGAAATGTTATTTCCAATAAGCAGTATGTCATCAACATACAAGATCAAGAAGACTACTTTGCTTCCACTAGATTTATTGTAAACACAGAGCTCATCTTGTTTTTGAGAAAAACTAAATTCTTTGATATTCTCATCAAACTTAAGATTCTAGCTCCTAAATGCTTGCTTTTATCCATAAATGGATTTTAGAAGCTTGCATACTTTTAATAGGATGCTTAGGATAAATAGATCCTTTCGGCTGAACCATAAATACGTCCTCGCTTAGGTCGCCATTTAGAAAAGCGATTATAATATCAATTTACCATACTTCATAATCATGAAAAGTAGCTATGGCAATAAGTATCCTAATTTATAAAGCTCGCGATCAGTGGAAAAGTTTCATTATAACTTTTTGCTACAAATCGAGCTTTAGAAGTGTTTACATTACCGTCCATGCTAGTCTTCTTTTTGAAGACTCATTTACACCCCATTGTCTTACAATTGGGTGGAAGATCAATCAAGTCACATACTTGATTATCTTTCATGGACTGCATATTTGTATTCATAGTATCTCGCCATTTTTAAGATTCGTGATCTTATATGGCCTCACGGTAGCTAGAGGGTTCATAATCCTCTAGGTGAGGTTCATCTAAATTAATCAGATAATCAAACCTATTATGCCGATGAGGAGTTCTACCAGACCTATGAAGTTCAGGTGCAACACGTTATGATTCACCAACAATGCGCTCAGATTTAACGTGTGGATTACTAGTGCTTATAGAAGGTATGTTACTTTATGGTTCTTGAATTTCTTCAAGATCTACTTTACTCCCACTAAATTCTTATAAGAGAAGATCTCTTTTTTTAAGAATTCAGTAGTCCGAGCAGAAAACACTTTGTTTTCAGCTTCGTAGTAGAAGTAGTAACCCATTGTTTCCTATGGGTATCCCATAAAGTGAAATTTAATACTTCAGGGTTTTTATTTGTTTGAAGTGTCATGCTTCACATGCACTTCACAACCCCATAATTTCAAATAAGACAACTTGGGAATCTTCCCATGCCACACTTCATATGGTGTATTTTCTACCTTCTTGGTTGGAACCATATTGAGTATGCCTGCAGCAGACTCTAATGCATAACCCCAAAAAGACGGTGGTAGAGTAGTCAGACTCATCATAGATCAAACCATATCAAGTAAAGTTCGATTCCTCCATTCAGACTCACCATTGAGTAATGGTGTGTGAGGTGGAGTGACTTGTAAGACAATCCCACAATTCTACAGGTGGTCCAAAAACTCTTGACTTATATACTCACTTCATCCATCAGAGTGAAGTGATTTAATGATATTTCCAAGCTGACTCTTTACTTTATTTTGAGACTTTTGAACATTTCAAAAACTTCATGTTTATGTTTCAGCAATTAAAACATAACCATATCTACTATAACCATCGGTTATTGTAACGAAATAAGACTTACCATATCTAGACATTGTTCTAAAGGGCCACATACATCAATATAATTAGTCCTAAAAGATATGTAGCTCTTTCACCTAAGTCGGAGAAATGAGCTTTTGTCATCCTTTCACATAAACATTACTAACATACATCGAATGACTCAAAGCCATTTGATTCCAAAAATCCATAAGAATGGAGTTTTGAAATGCGTTGTTTATACGACCAAGATGACAATGTCATAGATAGGTCTTATTCAAGCGTTGCTTGAATTTCTTGGCGGTACAGGTATACATAGAATTCTCATTTGAAATCACACCAGGTATATCAATTTCAAAAATACCATCACTTGGATAGGCATTAAGATAAAAAATATTATCCTTAGAAATTGAAATATCAAAGTGCGTAAATGCAATAATAACATTGTTTCAATAAAACAATAAGACCACTTGGAAGAGTAAGCTCAAAGTGACCAATGGCTTCAATCGAAGCTTGATTCCCATTGCCCACTCGCAACTCCAGTGTGCCTTTCTTCAGTCTATTACTTCTTCTCATTCCTTTCATATTGTTATAGGTGTGAAGGCCACAACCGGTTAACAAAGATCCAGGAATCACTAGAAAAAGTATATAACTGTATATGAAATATACCTGATTTTGCTAGTCTTACCAGCATTGCTTTTTCTCAGCTCAGATTGGTAGATAGGACAACTTCCTTCTCTAATTGTCAACCTTTCCACAATGGAAACATTCGGCGTCTTTTGTTGGGCTTTCTTTCTTGGAAGGTGGAATAATTTCATTGGCAAATGATTTGCCATTTTCCTTCCACAAAGTATTCGGCTTATTCTTTTTAACCCTTTTATTCTACTTTTCCTACTCATCGAACAGCTTCCGATAAGCATTTTGCTGAGCAGTAGGAGCTGCGCAAACAGGAAGATCGGATAAGGGTTCTAATTTTGTTCAACTTCCATCCAGGCTTGAGAAACAGATCTCAGGTTGCATTGCCAGTCTAGGAAGTTTGAACATTGAGTTTATCCTTCTCCAACAAAGAAGGAAGTGTGTTTTGGTTTACGTTTTGATTATTTGACATCTACAATAGATATAAGATTCAATTTAGTATTTTCGATATTAAGCTTTAATAAATTAACTACCTAAGTTTTTTTATAATATTTTTTTTTTAAAAACAATTAATTTACGAAAGCCTAAGATCCACATAGAGGTTCTATAGCCACATCTGTTGATCAGCTAGCAGTTATGAAGTCTATTGGTAGGTAGCGGGTACCAATTGCATTACAAGTGCAACTCTTAGATCTTTATGGGACCTTGAGATATGTGTAGTCCAACAAACCATTATTATCTATTGGCATGTTTGTCCCATCCTTTCCTCGAACTCAGGTCTCACCATGAACACGATTAAGTCGTCCAATTTGGAAACCGTGGAAATTCACGCTAGTCTCACTAGATCGAAAAATCCACCTCGTGGCTATAATTCAGCCTAGTCTTACTAGATCAGAAAAATAACGAGGAGTGTTTGCAAGCACATTGGATGGCATGACTTAAATTTGACGGGTATTTTAAAAAATTTGTGTTAACGAATAATGCATGCACACAATATTCGTTACACCTTTTATTAAAAATCAATTTAACCAATTATATATGTCGATCGTGTATTATGCGTGCAGTTTGTTATTTAATTTCTAGTATAAAAAATAACAAATACACAAACTTGTATCGTTTTAAATAGTTTTAAAAGATGTCGCCCATATATATTATTTGAGTTTCAAAAAACATTTAACTTTAAACTCGTTAGAGTTTAACTTTTTAAAATCATCAATTTTAATATTTGAAACTCATTACTAGTCTTATTTGATGTTTTCATCAAAAACATTTAGCATATATATTATAATCAACAATTAAATATAAATGCGTAAAATAAAACACAACCATGCATACACACATACATAGCCTAGCCCAAAAATCCTATGCTTGATCCCATGAGCTGACATGGGATCAAGAGGTCAGACTAAGGGTAATATTGTAGCTCCCACTTAATTCAAGAATCAAGTGAAAACTTGACAAACGCCATCATTGTCAACTTGATCTGTTCGCCATCTTCTAAGTCAAACTCCATGTTGTATATTTATCTTCAATCTTCATCTTGTTACATTTATTTAAATTTAAAAATACAACTAAACTAGTACTTTTACAAATTGAAATAAACTTAAATACAATACTATGAAAATGAAAAATAAATATAATACAACTTTGGCTTCAAAATGGCCTTTCAATAAATCAATAACCAACATGGCTTAAAATCGCCATGACCAACAATCATAACATTCACATATAATCAAACATATAGGTCGGGGCATTACGGGCTATGTATGCAATCACAATTTTAATAACTACATTATTAAAAATCTACATATGGCTTGTCCATGGTTACAATGCATGTGTATAACCATGGAAATAAACATTCAACAATTATAACAATTATTCAAGCCATAATAATTAAATCTACAATTTAAAGTAGTGATATTCTTTCAATTATATTTGTGCGTCATGAGGTTAAGTCTAGATCAACCGAGTTGACTTTAAAAACCAAAAAGGTTTTGACTTTCACCAATACACCACAAAGCTAAATCTAAAGAAAATCACGCGACAATTAAGATGGTGTAAAAGCGGCTCGGATACCACTGATGGAAAACCGTGTGTACCTTTAAATTTTATAAATGCAGCGGAACATGAAAATAAATATATTTTTATTTAATAATAAACATCTTTTATTATTTATAATAAACTTTCAAGTAAAACATTCACACGATTAACGATCCTAACAAGATCCAATTACACCATTAATAATTGTCAACTAATAAATTCACAAAGAGGAGTTTAGATGTACCTTTAGCGAGCGATGCAAGAACGGTAGAAACAATTGTCCATATCTAGGTAGAAACATATATTCAAAGAGTATGAATATCTCTATGGTTGATCCACACAGTACGTCGAGCAACACCAATCGGATGCTAGTCCGTTTATAACCCAAAACAATATCAAATATTGTTTAATGTCTTGAAAAGCAAAGTAAAGTTTGCTACTCCGTTTCTTCTTCGATAGATAACATCAAAATAGGAAGCTTTTATTAATTTAATAATCAACTCCTTTGATTAGTAAATTAAATGAACACCAACACATACTGTATTGTTTCAAGTGAAGGAAGAAATGGTTTCTTTTCTTTGTTGCGCCAGAGAACAAAAAGCAGCCCAAAAATTAAACTTCATTTTTTCTTATTTTCGTATGAAAAACAGAGAGTCAGTCTTTGTTTTATTTTGTTTGCTATATATAAAAATAAACATTGGAAACCCTTTTTGTGCTCTTTCCACAAATGTCAACAAAGTGGTTCAACAACCCTTGAATTATTTATATTATTGTCGGTGGACCAAAACCAAGTAAAATACTTGGTCAGTAGGCCACAAAAGAAAAGATTTATACTGTATATATTAGTTTTCTTTTATTTGATCATAAAAGAATATAAGTCTATTAAATAATTTTGTGATTTAATGATTTGTTGATTTTTTATTATATTTAATTAAATCATATTTAATTAAACCATGCTTTTCGAACTATAGGTTATAATCATATATCAACCATATATAATAATTGGTATCTAAATGCTAAAGTGTGTGACCCCATAAGCCCGTATATAAGCGGTAGTATAGATTTGTGTTATAACGTGCACACTAATTCTAACATATCCTCGATTAGTTGCCAAGCAATCCGGTTTCAATTCCGATAACCTGGATTTTTTCGCGATTAGTTGCCAAGCAACCCGGAACCCGCGATTAGTTGCCAAGCAACCCGGGTCAATCCTTGGAGTTTCTTACCTAGCGTGTGTGAATTTTAAATAAGAGTATTCGAAGCAAAAATTTGTCGCTCAAAAAAAAAAAGTGAACGTGGATAAAGTAATATTTCATCGTATACTGTTAAGATGCAAATTGTTCTTTATCAAGTTATAGGGTGTATTCATAAAATTTTCAACCAAACAAATAAGCCCTTCTAGCTCAGTTGGTAGAGCGCAAGGCTCTTAACCTTGTGGTCGTGGGTTCGAGCCCCACGGTGGGCGTATATTTTAATTATGTTACTTATGGTTAATGACGTGGCATACCTTTTTATGCCGAAAAAAAACGTGTACGGATCGGAAACTATATCTAACAAAACACATCGCAGTTATCAAAAACAAAAAAAGGTTTAAACTCAACTATGTTATAAAAGTAATAATTGGATGATAATTTTATTATTATTATAGATATTGCATAGTATATTTTTTTGAGTATAAATAGGTGTGTTGAGTTAGAGTTTATTGTATGTATTTTTTTTGGTTAACAAAAACACTCTCTCTCTCTAGATTCCAAATGCCACCAAACTCTCATTGTACATTTTTCTATAAATAAAAAACCAATTACTCATACCTTTTGTTCAACCTTTGTTTTCTCCGTTTTACAGTATCTCTATCTCTATATACCTTCTACAGTCAAGAACCACTAAAGGTAGTTATAAGCCTACTGAATTATAACACGTTATCAGCACGATTATCTCAACATTTATACTAAATATGGTTGGCTCTGCCACCTAACTAATATATGGTCGGTTATACCACCTAAATGATATATGGTCGACACTGTCGCCTAATTTACATTTATGTTATCTAACATTTATTTATGTATACTAACATTTACATTTATGTTATCTAACATTTATTTATGTATACTAACATTTACAGTTATGTTCACTAACATTTATATTTATGTTATTTAAGTTATATATGGTCGGTTATACCACCTGAATTATATTTTCTGTAATCTAACTCTTATTAACTTCACTAACATTTATATTTATGTTATTTAAGTTATATATGGTCGGTTATACCACCTGAATTATATTTTCTGTAATCTAACTCTTATTAACTTCACTAACATTTATATTTATGTTAATAAGACCTCATGATTGTACGCAACACGTCATTTGACAACACGGTACTTTATGTACGCAACACGTCATTTGACAACACGGTACCATGGGTCGAGATTAATTTCGATCAATACGAATACGATGCGGTCTTTATATGTTATCCAACATTTATGATTACTTATGCAATTAATCATTATTTATTTCATGCATACTAATGTTTATTCTTAAATTTATAATCTTAAAAGTTAAAATAAAAAAAGTAGTTTGTATTTTTATTAAAAGTAAATCTTAAAAGTTAAAATAAAAAAAGTAGTTTGTATTTTTATTAAAAGTAAATCTTAAAAGTTAAAATAGAAAAAATAGTTTGTATTTTTATTAAAAGTAAATCTTAAAAGTTAAAATAAAAAAAGTAGTTTGTATTTTTATTAAAAGTAAATCTTAAAAGTTAAAATAAAAAAAGTAGTTTGTATTTTTATTAAAAGTAAATCTTAAAAGTTAAAATAGAAAAAATAGTTTGTATTTTTATTAAAAGTAAATCTTAAAAGTTAAAATAAAAAAAAAGTAGTTTGTATTTTTATTAAAAGTAAATCTTAAAAGTTAAAATAAGAAAAGTAGTTTGTATTTTTATTAAAAGTAAATCTTAAAGGTTAAAATAAGAAAAATATATTATAATAATATATATTATAACTTAATATATATTATAATAATATCATTAATAATATAATATAATATGAACCTATATTCCCTTATGATTTTATTATTTGTAATCATACCATTATTCCTTTGTTTACTACTTATGAATCTAAACTAATTCTAATTGCATGTTGTTATTTATCTACGAAAAAAAAATATTATGATTATGATTTATGTTGTTCATCTTTCTGAAAATAGAAAATGTCAAACTTATCAAAGCTTGAGTTTGATGCCTTAGACGTATCGGGAACAAACTACACATCATGGGTTATGGACGTAGAAATAAATCTTGGATCATTGGGTATTCTAGAAACTTTAAAAGAAAATAATACTTGTTCCGATCAAGATAAATTAAAATCAATTGCTTTTATTCGCAAACATATTGATACCACCTTAAAACATATGTTTCTCACTATCAAAGATCCACATGTTTTATGGGAAAGTATCAAGAGTAGATTCGATAATCAAAAGGAAATATTACTTCCAGCTGCGAGGGAAGAATGGAGAAATCTAAGGTTCCAAGATTTCAAAAAGGTAAGTGAATACAGCTCGGCCATGTTCAAGATCCGTTCAAAGCTTCAATTCTGTGGTCAAGAAATAAGTGATGCTGATATGATGGAGAAAACTTTCTCCACAATGCATTCTGCAAATATAACTGTGCAAGAAAATTTAAGATTGCAGAATTATAAAACTTTTTCCAAACTTCAAACTTATCTCTTAGTTGCAGAAGTTAATAAAGAATTACTGATGAAAAAACAAGAATCTCGTCCTACCGGTGCGCTAGCATTTCCTGAAGCTAATGCTATTAACAATAATAATAATAATAATAATAAAAGAAGAAATGCACATGGACGAGGGCGTGGAAGAGGTCGTAGCCATATTGGCCAAAACCATCACCATGGAAATTACCATAACAATAATAAAAATCATAACTATGTTCGAAATCACCCTTATGGTAATGGTCGTGGTGGTGGTCGTGGTCGTAGTGGTCGTGGTGGTCGTGGTCGTGGACAAAGAAATAATAATCCACAAAATTATAAAATCCAAACACCATACAATCCCACAAATCACAATGTTGAAGAAGGCTCTTCAAAGAATGTTGAAGATTCTTGTTACCGATGTGGTAAAATTGGCCACTGGTCTAAAAACTGCCGAACAAATCAGCATTCTGTTAATCGGTATCAAGAATCCCTAAAGGGAAAAGGAAAAGAAGCAAATCTTGTGGATGACCTTGATACAAAAATCACTGAGCCAACTTGTGACTACTTTAATGAATAAATTTCTAATATCTATATATATATATATATATATATATATATATATATATATATATATATATATATATATATATATATATATATATATATATATATATATATATATATATATATATATATATATATAGATATCCTATTATATGTTCTCGTTAAATAAATGGTTGTAAATTTTCAATCTACACCATATCTAGTTTACTACATATTTCCTTATTATGTGCTATCGTTTGCAACATGTTTTGAATGTAATATATTGATGAATTATATACTCATTATTTGTTTCTCATATTTTTTTTTTTCGAAGTTCATGATGTATACTGCTGGAGTAAAAAAATCAGTCAAATGGTGGAGATATTTGTATTGCAGACAGTGGTGCCACTCACACCATACTCAAATCTAAAAAATATTTCACAGACTTGAAAGCAACGGAAGGAACTATACATACTATATCAGGTCCTGTGGACTTAATAAAAGGAATGGGAAAGGCAAAATTCATGTTACCAAATGGTACGAATTTTCTGATAAATAATGCCTTATTTTCTCCCATGTCAAAGAGAAATTTGTTAAGTTTCTCTGACATATACCAAAATGGATATGATTATCAGTCAGTGACAACAGAAAATGAAAAATATTTAAGTATCACTGATAAGAATCGTGTAATTGAAAAACTACCAAGACTTCATTCTGGTTTACATTATACACATATAAATGTACCTGAAGTAAATGTGGTAGTTAAAGAAAAATTATGTGATCCTGTAATGATCAGTTTGTGGCATGAGAGATTAGGTCACCCAGGATCAACAATGATGAAAAGAATAATACAAAATACACATGGACATCCATTGGCGGATCAAAGGATCCCTCATGATGCACTTATCCCATGTACATCATGCTCACTTGGAAAGTTGATAATAAGACCATCACCTCTTAAGGTTGAAAAAGAATCACCAATGTTTCTTGAAAGAATTCAAGGTGATATATGTGGACCAATTCATCCACCATGTGGACCATTTAGATATTTTATGGTTCTAATAGACGCATCTAGTAGATGGTCTCATGTTTGTCTATTATCAAGTCGAAATATGGCATTTGCAAAATTTCTTGCTCAAATTATTAAATTGAGAGCACATTTCCCTGATTATACTATTAAAAGGGTGAGACTAGATAATGCCGGTGAGTTTACGTCTCAAGCATTTAATAACTTTTGCATGTCTATTGGGATTATTGTTGAACATCCCGTTGCCCATGTGCATACACAAAATGGTTTAGCTGAATCATTAATTAAACGATTGCAGCTAATAGCTAGACCATTGATAATGCGAACAAAACTCCCAGTATCTGTATGGGGCCATGCAATTTTGCATGCTGCATCATTGATTCGCATTAGACCAAGCGCAAGTCATACATATTCTCCTTTGCAACTTGCTTTTGGTCATCAGCCAAATATTTCCCACCTTAGAACATTTGGTTGTGCGGTTTATGTCCCTATCGCACCACCACAACGCACTAAAATGGGTCCTCAAAGAAGGATGGGAATATATGTTGGATATGAAACATCTTCAATAATAAGATATATTGAACCCATGACGGGTGATGTTTTTACAGCACGTTTTGCTGATTGTCACTTTAATGAAACATTATTCCCTAGATTAGGGGGAGAAATAAAAAATAAAGAAAATGATGTTTCATGGTGTGAACCTCAATTAATGTATCTTGATCCTCGCACAAAAGAATGCGAGATCGAAGTTCAAAAAATAATGCATATGCAAGAACTTGCAAATAAATTGCCTGATGCATTTACAGATGCAAAAAGAGTGACTAAATCATATATACCAGCAGCAAATGCTCCAGCTCGAATTGAAATTCCAAAAACTGGCAATAATGTTATTCTTGAGTCTTTGCCACGCCAGAAACGTGGGAGACCAATTGGTTCCAAAGATAAAAATCCTCGGAAAAGAAAATCAGCTGATAATGAGGTAAAAGAAAGTGTTCAAGAAGAACTACAAATCAATACTCCTTCTGCAGAGGAGATTGATGATGTCAATACGGAATTTTCAATCAATTACGCACATTCAAAAATATTATGGAACCGAAATGAAATGAAAAATCTTGATGAGATATTTTCATATAATGTTGCATATGACATCATGAATGATGATGATGATCCAGAACCAAAATCTGTCATGGAATGTCAAAATAGACATGATTGGGATCATTGGAAAGGAGCAATACGAGCTGAATTTGAATCACTCAATAAAAGAAAAGTTTTCGGATCTATCATTCTCACACCTAAAGATGTGAAACCTGTGGGATATAGATGGGTTTTTGTGCGAAAAAGAAATGAGAAAAATGAAGTTACAAGGTATAAAGCTAGACTTGTAGCTCAAGGTTTTTCTCAAAGACCGGGAATTGATTATGAAGAAACTTATTCTCCTGTTATGGATGCAATTACTTTTAGATACTTAATCAGCCTGGCAGTTTCTGAAAATTTAGAAATGCATCTCATGGATGTTGTGACTGCTTATCTTTATGGATCACTTGATAGTGATATATATATGAAGATACCTGAAGGATTTAAGGTATCAGAAGCAACCAATGCAAAACCCAAAGAAATGTACTCAATCAAGTTACAAAGGTCTTTATATGGGTTGAAACAATCGGGTCGCATGTGGTATAAACGATTAAGTGATTACTTGATAAGCAAAGGGTATACCAATAATCTTATTTGCCCATGTGTTTTCATTAAGAAAACAACATCCGGATATGTGATCATAGCTGTTTATGTTGATGATCTTCATATCATAGGTACAAATAAAGAGATCCATGAAGCCATTCAACTTCTAAAGAAAGAATTTGAAATGAAAGATCTCGGAAAAACCAAGTATTGCCTTGGTTTACAAATTGAACATATGCATAATGGTTTACTTGTACATCAAACAACATATACTGAAAAGATTTTAAAACGTTTTAATATGGACAAGGCAAAACCATTAAGTACTCCTATGGTTGTTAGATCACTTAATGTTGACACTGATCCATTTCGTCCCTGTGAAGATCATGAAGATATCCTGAGACCAGAAGTACCATATCTTAGTGCAATTGGAGCTCTTATGTATCTTACAAATTGTACAAGACCTGACATTTCTTTTGCAGTTAATTTGTTGGCAAGGTTCAGCTCAGCTCCTACCAAAAGACACTGGAATGGGATCAAACACATATTTCGATACCTTCGAGGAACTACTGATTTAGGATTATTTTATTCTAACGAATCAAAACAAGATTTGGTTGGTTATGCAGATGCAGGTTATTTATCTGATCCACATAAAGCTAAATATCAAAATGGATATGTATTCCTAAATGGAGGTACCGCAATATCATGGCGTTCTCAAAAACAAACACTTGTTGCAACATCATCAAATCATGCCGAAGTAATTGCATTACATGAAGCCAGTCGGGAATGTTTTTGGTTGAGATCAATGACACAACTCATTACTGATTCTTGTGGACTAGAACGCAATAAAAGTTCAACAACTATCTATGAAGATAATGTAGCTTGCATAACACAGATGAAAGAAGGGTATATCAAAAGTGACCGAACAAAACACATACCCCCTAGATTCTTCTCATACACTCAAAATCTCATTAAGGACAACCAGATTGAAATGAGATATGTTCAGTCCAGCAAAAACTCTGCTGACCTTTTCACCAAAGCACTTCCAACTGCTATTTTCAGAACACACGTTCATAATATTGGCATGAGGCATGTTCAGAAGATGTAACAACTCAGGCGTTGCCTACTTGAGGGGGAGTCAACTCTATGCTGCACTCTTTTTCCCTTAGCTAAAGTTTTATCCCAAAGGGTTTTCTTTAGCAAGGTTTTTAACGAGGCAGTACTAGTTATTCACTAATAAAATTATCATCCAAGGAGGAGTGTTATAAAAGTAATAATTGGATGATAATTTTATTATTATTATAGATATTGCATAGTATATTTTTTTGAGTATAAATAGGTGTGTTGAGTTAGAGTTTATTGTATGTATTTTTTTTGGTTAACAAAAACACTCTCTCTCTCTCTAGATTCCAAATGCCACCAAACTCTCATTGTACATTTTTCTATAAATAAAAAACCAATTACTCATACCTTTTGTTCAACCTTTGTTTTCTCCGTTTTACAGTATCTCTATCTCTATATACCTTCTACAGTCAAGAACCACTAAAGGTAATTATAAGCCTACTCAATTATAACAAAACAAACCTTTTTGTTTAATTAATTTCATTCTCACACGCATTCCCAATAACAAACAATAAAAACCCCCAAACCAAACCACCTTCAATTCAATTTCGTTTCATTTTCTATTCTATTCAATCAAATATATTCAATATTCTTTAAAATTAGATTCTGTTCGCATTCAATTTTTAGGGTTTTCATTAATGGCCGCTTATGCGGCCTGTATTCGGGCCGGAACTAAACTCCGATCCGTTCAGGCTATCAATTCACCGGTATTCAGAAACGCTTTTGCACCTACAACGTCATCATCATCGCATTGTAATCCGATTAGCAACAGATTTGATTTCAGGCAGATTTCTCAATCAGTTCAACCTAACGGCAAACGTTTGTTTCTTGTTGATACCCTGGCGCTTGTAAGTCTAATTTTGTTTATATGCTTTTGAAGTTAAATTAGGTTAAGTTTTTTTTTTTTTAGAAGTTTTTGAAGGTTGTTCGATGAGTTTATGTGAAAGGACCTTATTAGATTTTTTGAGGGATAATAATCTAAAAAAGCTTGAGTTTCATATCCTTAGGCCTCGTTTGGCTCACAGAATCCAATGGGATTCCGGTAGAATTGGAATTGAATTTACACATGTGTCATGTCTAAATTCAAAATTCCAATTTCGCAGGAATCCCATTAAATTTTGTGAGTAGGGGCTTAGTTTTTAGAAGACCTAAAGCCGAAATGTACTATTGTATTATTTTTTCCTTTTTCCTTTTATATTTAATTGGGTTTTTTTATTTGTTTGGTCAATGTGATTAATAATGGTATGAATTGATGTATGTAATATTTCATGTGTTTAGGTTAGGAGATTAGAAGGACAAGGTGTGCCATCAAAGCAAGCGGAAGCGATAACATCTGCAATAACTGAGGTTTTGAATGATAGTATGGAAAATGTGGCTCAATCTTTTGTTTCCAAGGGTGAAATGCAAAGGGTTTGTTTTTTTTTTTTTTTTTTTGTCATTAAAAGATTTCTGATTTTTAATTGTTATTTTCTCGGGTGATGAAAATTCATATTTTTTGTGAATGTGTGCTATTTAATGTTCATAGATTGAGATGATTCAAGATGGCAACTTGGGGAAATTCAAGTCTCAAGTACAAAGCTCTCAGGTAATTTTTTAGTTGTAGGATAAATGTACATGATTGCGGTGTTGAATATAATACCATTTGAGGTTGAAATGATTATCAATGTTGAATGCAGTTTGTATGCTATATTATTAGGTTTCAAATTGACTTGTTAATAAGAAGCTTAGGAGAATGCTTCATTCAAATGTGCCGATCTATTATGTTCTTTTTATGAATATAAGAAGACATGATTTGAGATAATAGGCGAGTTGAAGCCATTTGTGTAATAATTGGTTTTCATAAAGTAGGACCCTTTTATATGCATTGTAGTGATTGATTCTTTTTATAAAGTATTTAAAAATTAAAGTTCCACATGAGAACAAGAAAAGTAGAGGAGTATTGTGGATTGGATTTTGTGTACAATACAATGGTTAAATGTTGGCAAGAATGTACTTTATGTGGTTCGACTATGTTATAGAAGAATATGTCAGATTTATATCTGACAAGAGAAGTGATCTTGTAAACATTTAACAGAGATGGTTTGTCTATGTCGGTGGATGGTCTTATGACTCCCACATTTTACAAACATAGCATTTTTTTAAGACTATCCCTAACCCAGCGTCACTCAACAAAAGTCACACCAATTGGCTAACATGGCAAGGTTTAACGCCTCTAACCAGGCGTTAGAAGTGATGCCTTTGGGGCGTTAGTCAACTATATGACGGGAAAAAGTTAAAGCGTCAATTTTTTTGTATCCAATCAAAAACCAACACATATATTTTGTATATTATTAATTTAATTTTTTATACCTAATTTCCAATCATATTTTACTACATCACCCAAAACTTTCTCAACCACTAAAATTTAACACTCACCATTATTTAACTTCACTCCATGACATTGCCACGTCACAGTCAAAAAACCACTTTATCTCCAAAAAGTGCAAAATTTGACTACACCTCGCTGTCAGGGTTATGGATGGTCTAATTGCCCATTGCAATAAGTTGAATTTTGTCTATCCTTTCAGGAAAATCATTTCTCCTCGTTGCAACGTGAGACGGAAAAACTGAGGAATGATATTGAGAAGATGCGTAGTGAGTTAAGGTATGTGTAATTTGGCTATATTGATTCATATGCTTGTTACAGCATATGATACAGTGACGAAATCAAACTAAACTTCAACTTATTAGTGGATTTAGTGAAATTTGAAGGTTACGAATTAAGTGCTCGGGTCTAAATTTCCACAATCTATTTGTAATCAGAGAAATACTGACTTCCGATTTTGACAGGTACGAGATTGACAAAGTCACTGCCGGACAGCGTCTGGATTTAAATCTCGAAAGGGGGTAAGGAATTACTTTTTAAATTTTTATAATTTTTGATAAATGATTGAATATATAAACTTGTATGATACTTTCTTATTATTTCAAGCTAACCCCTGATTATAAGAACCAACAAGTGTGAGCAATTGTGGATTTTGTACTCAAATTGAACCAATTTGGCTTGTTTTATCGCTTATCTGTTTATAGTTATTAATAGTTAAATGATCAATGAATGAATGCAGGAGAATTCGTGATGAACTCGCAAACCAAAACCAAGAAACCGCTAATCTCACAAACAAACTGGATAGGGTAAGTACATATTACCTACCTTTTGTCCCACACTATCCATCTAAATTCCGTTTATTCACCACAATGATATACTTTTTTTATCATTCGAATTGTTGTATAAATCCAGGAAATTCATTCGTTAAGGGCCCAATTGGAAGCAGCAAAATACGATGTGATCAAGTACTGCATCGGTACCCTTGTCTCAATTTCTGCCGTGGGTCTGGCCGTGTTGCGTATACTTATGTAAACTGTAATATTGCTAATTGTAATGATTAGCGTCAACACATAGAGGAAAAAGATAACTAGTTTCACGCGTTTTTTATTGTTCGTGATCTATTAATGAAATTTGTAACATAATGCGAGTAACTTGAACCATTATTAGTGGTAATTGCCCTTTTCAGTTGCACTTGTGTTCTATCTTGGCTTGCAGATTAAATTTGTTTGTCAGTTAACAGTTTACTTGGCTTATAGTAAATCATAACAAGGCTATCATTCACATCTTGTGATATTGATAGCTGCTTGTTTTATGGTCTGTTGTGTTTGACATGGTATTGTGCTTATAATGATACTGTAATTGTCTGCAGTCTGAAAATAAAATACGGAGCGGAGCGTCTGACATGATAATTGTGGAAATATAACGTAATCAATCATAATGGTGATGATATAAAATTTAATATCTAATTAAGCGAGAAATAAAAAATAGAAAAGGAAATGATAGTAGTTTATCTATTTGTCTGATCTTCAATAAAAAAAACGAAAAACATTGCACCAGCCGGGAATCGAACCCGGGTCTGTACCGTGGCAGGGTACTATTCTACCACTAGACCACTGGTGCTTTGTGCTGTTTCACGTTCTTTTGAATATACGTAACCAAAACCAGGACATTTCGGTTACTCATTAGGTCACTTTGAATGGAGATATTAAATGTCGCAAAACGAGCTTTATCTATTAAACAAGGTGCAAGTTGTTTTACAATAGTATAAGATAACGCACATTTACTAAGACATATGTATCATTAGCAGTTTATCTGTTTACCCTAGATTTTATGTTCTTTTAATAAACAAAATTGCTCAAATTGTTCATGTATTAATACTCTTTATCTGTTTTCATCCCTCTCAATTAATACTTCATCAATCACAAGAGGTTAGTTGCTCAAATTGCTCAAACTTGTATCAAGTTAGTTGAGTACATAAATGAAATGCTTCACGTGATGGATTGTGGATCAATAAACATTAGTTCATATAGCAAATGTTAATGAATATTGACACTTTCAAGTTGATGTAGGAAGGCGGGGTTTAAACATTGAAGAAAGAGAATTAATAATGGAGACCCGCACATGCTTAATACTTAACGGAATAGTTTGTTAAAATATTAGTGCACAACTCAAGTGGCTCAACTTGCTCAACTTGGTTTTGAAATTTATTGCTGAAGTTGCTCAACTTGTCCAAATGGGTTTAGGCCATTATTGACCAAATTAATGGTTAAGGTGTTTAGTGGACAACTTGACATTATCTTTTGTGGCATACTTGCATAATCAAGTTGCCTTTTATTTTGTTTTATTAGGTCTAGTTGTTAGTGTGTTCACATGTATGCTAGTTGTCATATTGGTTTGTTCACATGTATGCTAGTTGTCATGTTAGCGTGTTCACATGTATGCTAGTTGTCATCTATCTTTACTAGTGGGTCAAGTTGTTGGTGTGTTATGATTATGTTTTGCTTTAATCCTCTATATAAGGATTTGATTGTAACCATTTGAAATCAATCCAACACATTTAGTTTTTCATATTCTTGTTCATATTATTTCCTTAACCTTTTATTCATAGCAAATAACTTGTTAGTTTTATAGTTAATATAGTTAAGGTTAGGGTGAGTTTGAGGTAAAAATCTCATTTTAAGAAATGCGTGTGCAACTTTTAATTGGGAGAGATGAAAACAGATCAGAAGTGTTAACATAGGGATAATTTGAACAATTTTATCTTTCTAATAATTGAAGGTACTTGTTTCAAAACTAATGGAGTTGAGTATAATTTGTTTGATCGAACCATAACAACATTGCCTAATCAATTGACATCCTAATATCTTCACAAGAGGCTTTGAGTTAAAACCTCACTAGTAGCATATGAACTGGTAAAGAAAAGAGTCATAAATTATCACAAGATTACCAAGATAACTCAGTTAGACAGCATATATCTGTCAATAAAAATAATCACCCTTCCCGGATACTTTTAGTTACAACAACACGTGTAGGTATGAAGGAGGTAAGACGTAGACAATCCTTCATCTACTCTTTAGAGAAGTCATTTCTCAGTTAAACAACATGAAAAAACTCATGAGTGTACCCGTTTTAAACAAATCGTCTAGTACAAGTTCTCTTTTATAAAGAGACGGGGAAAAAGATATGTATATAAATCCTGTTAGGGTGTGAGTCTTGTATAGATGATGACATATATTACATATATAAATTCTGTAACAAGATAACGAGAGTTAGATCACAACGGAAAACCAATATTCCACATCATCAATGACTTGTATCATTCAAATATCATCGATAAATGAGATCTATTTTCCACAAGAGTACAAGACCAAGTATGCAACAACCATGATTATATAGATGATGACATATATTACATATCCACATAATTGCATATTTATGGAGGAAGCGTATCGTATAGAAACCTTAAAGAATATTGAGAAGGATCGACATTATTGACAGGAGTACAAAAAACACACAGGATCAGGGAAACGGGAAGGGCACGCTTATAATACATACTTTTCTTCTCTTCGTTATTAAGTCATTAGCAACTGGTCTACTGGTCAAACGCTCTTCTACAAGTTACTCTTAACGTGGCTTGTTACTCAAGAAACGCCTCACATACTTCTCATTGATCTCAAACACAAAGCTCATCCCCCTTATCTATAAAGTGGAAAGATTAAATAAAATGACAAGTTCATTTTAAATATATGAAACTCGGCATTTTTTAAATAATGTAAAGAGTAATTAACGATTACCTCAATTAAACAACTTGAACCAAGTGTAACCATCTGCCCTTGAGCAACCAGTTTGCCATTTAATGAGATTGAACTCGCTCCAAGATTTTTGAGACTGAATGATCCATCTGTGTCCATCTTTATGATAGCCTAGTATATCAAAAAGGTATACTATATGTACTTAATAAATGCATTAGCACGAATTTATACGCATAGTAGTGAAAAAATATATTTATATATGAAAAGGTCACCTGTCGCCTTGATATCTTGTTAGCACGGCCTTCTTTTCTTAGATCAATATCAACCTCAGTGTCATCAGTAGATCTTCCAATTGTGACCTGCAAAACACAAATTTACTTATGTTGAATATTACCAAGAAACATCAATCAAATAAAATACGATATGTTGTTTTAGGATCATCGGTACAATACAAAACAAAAATGAAAATAAAAATAAAAAAGGGTCGAAACGGGTAATTTTACATTATCCATCGTTTTGGATTTCAATAATGATGCATGTTCTCAATTTGTTCGAGAAATACATTTATGTAAATATAAAACTTAGATGTGTGCATGCAATGTATAAAAAAATAGAGTGGCCTAACCAAACCCTAATTTAAAATCATATTAGCACTTTAACCTAACTTTGACCTCCATTGACATTGACCGACTCAGACCCAACTTTTGACCGTTAACCGATATTTTCGGCGTTCTTCGAATCGGGTCGGGCTAGTCACCACTCCGACTAATCAGTCATCTCAGCCATTGGGCATTCTAATATCAGCATGCAAACGAGATGCTTATTAGAACTGATAACTAAGAATCCCATATAGTTCAATCATCACAAGACTAAAAAAATCAATTTAACATGAGTGTAACAACTTCGATTGAAATAAAGAAATTACTCAGAGTCTTCATCAGACTGGTACCTCAATTTTCTTCATATATTCCTTGAGATGACGGCCATAGAAAATGGCAAGGGCTCCATGAGTTGACATGGCTCTTTGGAATGAAGAACGAGCAGCCTGTTCCAGCCTCATTATCATCCTTTTAGCGTCCTCATTCTGATATCTTGCAACTGCAAATTGGGACATGACCATCAATATATAACACAAACATACAAGAAGCGTGTTTTCCATATAAATGTTGCACATCTTATATATATAAGCTTTCTTGCAAGTCACTTATAAAACCTTATAATTAGTCATTCTGTCACTGAAATAATTGAACTTAGCTAAAAGGAGTTGTAAGGCTACCTTCACTTGTAATACATGAGTCCTGACTATGAGCCAAGTCCATTTCAAGTATCTGAAAGAGAACATCAACAATTAAAAGATGGAACTACAAAATGTAATATAAACAAAAAGGTCCTAAACTCTTTATGTATTACCATGGCTTCAACATCAGAAAAGTAAGGTACGTCACCATCACTATCAGAGTTGTCCACATCATCAATATAAGAATCATCCATGGGTTCTGGATCAACCCGTTTGACAGACCCACCTTCTAAAGGTAATGGTATCTCATTATACACCATTGGGATGCAAGAACCCTGTTTAAAAGAAAAAAATAAAGACAAAGTTATAACAATATGCACCTCAAAGTTGTGATAAAAATGTTTATTAAAGATACGTTACCCGCAGTTCAACTTTACTAGCATCTTCCTCTATCAGTTCGTTCCCACTCATCTCTAGAGCTCTATGTACGGGCCTAGTTTGATTAGGAAGTCTAATATTATTAGGCTTTGGCGCAAGATATTCACCTTCAGGTGACTCGTTTTTAGGTCCCGAGCCAACATGTGATGCATTTGGCCGACTTGAATGTGATCGGGAGAAACATGGTGCAGGATCTTTACCTTTTTTTACTGAACTCGGCCCATGTTCGTTATCTTTCTCATTAGATGAGGAAGATAATGAACCAACATTGTCTGTAGCAATTTGCAGTCCAACCGAAGGAGTAATTTGAGTAGATGGGTGAATCAGCAGAAAAATATCATCATTGCACGGTATATCAGGGTCTTCTGTATTTAATGTGCAAATAATAAAATCGAGTTGTGATACTGATGTTGATGCCACATCACCCTCCTGCTGCTGATAATCTTTTAACTCTTCTGGACATTGAATACTTACGGTAGCATCAGTATGTACATTTTTAGCAATATCATCATGCGTTGAATCTTTTACATCCGCGTCCATGAAAAGAATATCATCTTCGTTTGAGAAGTTGAGAAGAGATTCTGGTAGATCTGTATACTCACCATCCTGACCCGAAAGGGACATCTGGTGGGCCCCATCATATCCAGGTGAACTCTTACCCTCTCTTTGGTGGTCATATTCTTCAGTTTCTTCTGCAACCTGATGACTTTCAGCGTTGTTCTCATCAACCGGCATATCAGGGGCAGAAACGTCTTCTAACGTCTTCCAGAGTGGCAGCCTAGTTGACGGAGATGAAAATCCCAACGTGTGAAACGAAGCACTACCGTCTGACATAGGCGAATTAAAAAGGTGCTTCCCTCCAAATCCACCCGATTTATCAGACTTGGGTTGACTTTCAGATGGACCTGAATCATCAATACGTGTGGCGTTCTTCATCTCAAGTTTTGGGTCAAAAGAACCACCTATTAATTCATTTTGTGAAGGAGAAACATCTTCAGTAAACTTAAACAATCCTTCTTCCCTCATTGCTCCATTTATAACATTTGTAGCTACAGTCCCTATAGATTCGGGAAAAGCCTGGCGCAAGATTTCAAAGTCTTTTTCCTCAAACCCTAAATTGTTTGCAAGACAATCTTCTAGTAAAACATTATCATCATGAGTCCGATGATTACTAGTAGCATTATGTTCTTGATGAAAAAAGCCGAGATTTGGAGAGCTAAAAAATTCATTTTTTATTCTCTTTCGCATGGCATAATAATGTCTGCGTATGCTTCTCTTTTCGGGGACCTTCTCACTTCCTTTAGTATTGTCTAATTTAGATTTTGAAGATGAATTTGAAACAGATAGTTCGAGTTCGGCCATACGAGCAGAAGCTTGAGCTGAAACATCGGGATCATAAAGAAGGGAATACCATCGATCTCGAAGTTCGCGAAATGTAAATTTTCGGGAAAACTTTATTGCCCCTTTAGCAAGTGCTTCGAGTGAAGCTCCACCCTGATGGTAAATAGGCAGAAAATTATTAGAGTGTACGAATTAATACATAACAGTTGGATTGGTATATGGCGATTAGAAAGTAGCAAAACAATACGTGTTCAGTAGCAGCATAAGATCTACTCGTATATCGTGTATGTTTGGCAAAAGTAGATGGTAGTTGGTAGCTTGTAGCTGATAGCTTTTTATAGGTATTTGGGTATTCGGCAGAGTAGGTGAAACTATTAAAAAAAAAAGAGTAAAATGACAAAAAGCTAGGACCTTTTCCTCAAGCGCTAGTTCTCTATGTTTTTAGCCTCTAGCTTTTTCCCTCCGTCTAGAGGCTTTAAGCTCTTTTTCCACACGAAACTTTTCATTAGATAGGAGCTTTTTCATAAAAGCTAGAAGCTAAAAGCTCCTAACCAAACATACCCATAATTGCATCAGCATCACATGGGTTTGTTTGCTAAAACAAAATTCTAAGTGACATGCACTTTTTTTTTATATTCTACATGTGGTCGACAGTGTTTTTCACAAATAAAGTGACATAATAACGAGTGAGTCGAGCCAATTTATGCAAAACTCCTGAACATATTCCTCATCATATGGTACATAGGATCATGTAGTACATGAAAGGGTACTCATGGTACAGGGAAATATATGTTAAACCGCAAGGCTAAAACTTGAATCATACATTCAACTAACTTTTTGTTATTTCCATTATAAACCAAATACCATAATTTCAGTCAATATATATTTCACGGGGGAAAAAGGTCAGTTGCAGAAATATTAGGAGCAACCGAGCAATCGGTAACCTTCATATGAACCGAGAGATATAGATGGAACTTTATTTTATAAAGACATCCACAATAAATGTTGCTCGCAATGGGGCACAACACGATAAGAATAAATATGTGGAAGTTAATACGACTATTCATATAGGAGAAGCTTGAAATTCGTTTATATCAGTGTGCCTGTCAACCTATGTATCTAACCAAGTAACAGATATTTTGACAGAGCGTTTACCATGTTCAAGTTTACAGAAATAAATATCCAAGTTAGGAATGAACATTTAATAATTTAAGGATTAAAGTCGGGAAATATTCTGTGTATTTAGACATAGTAAACATTACAAGAATAGATTGGGAATCTAATGTGTATGTATACATTCTTGTATTCGGGATGAACATATTTAAAAGTTTATGAAATTTATAAGATAGGCCACAACCAAAAACTATTTGCAGCTTGAGTACCTACCCATCCTTCCAGAAATGAGATTAAGGTAACTAATGAAGCCTAGCTAAATCAAAACACTAATAGACCACCATAACCTTTTTCAGCCAAATCTTATAAGGAAAGAGATGAGCATGAATATTATTACGTTCAAAATTTTTAGACTATATAATAAATAATAAATGAGGCACGTGAAACACAAGAAAACATATATAAAACCTATAACTAGCATTCTACATAGAAGCACTGAAGATAATTGAAAATCACCTTATCTAGTAAGATATATACCATGCTGAATATTAATTGCTAAAACATAAAATATCCAGATATTTCATATGTGATCTTAGCTTTATAGGAAACTGTAGACATTAAACTTAACCTGAACTCCATTTTCTACATCACGTCTCTGGCACATTCCTATGGGGCACAATCAGTGGTGGAAACAGGTGGGGGCGAGAGGGGCACCCGCCCCCAGTGGATTTTCATTTTTTAGTGCAAAAAATTTGGGTTTTTTCATTTTGCCCCCGGTGGATTTTTTTTGTCCAAAAATCCTCATATTTTGCCCCGAAAGCCTCCAGATTTTGCCCGAAAACCTTCGTATTTTGTCCAAAAGCCTCCATATTTAGCCCAAAACCTCCATGTTTTGGCCAAAAAAAGTTGCTATGTTAAAAAAAAAAAATTTCGCCCCAAGTAAAAAAAAAATTCTGTTTTCGCCACTGGGCACAATGTGTGAAGTCACCTTAAATACCTTGCCCATTTAATGCACCATAATCAACCAAGGAAGTTTCATTAA
This sequence comes from Rutidosis leptorrhynchoides, assembly GCF_046630445.1. Taxonomy (NCBI): domain Eukaryota; kingdom Viridiplantae; phylum Streptophyta; class Magnoliopsida; order Asterales; family Asteraceae; genus Rutidosis; species Rutidosis leptorrhynchoides. Next base: position 136,214,519 of record NC_092340.1, on the reverse strand, counting down.
TTTGACTTAATATCTGTGTTGGTACACAAAATTGAGTATAATTCAAAATTTGTATATAAATCTATGCTGTAGATAAACTTCACAATAAAAAGCTAATAATCCCCCATCCCTCACTACCTTTTATATAAAATACAAATATCATTAATCATTTCCCATATTTAAAGACTCCTTGAAGTTTTAAGGATGATATACTTTCATCACTCATTGTTTAAACCCCCAATGATTAATCAATCGATCAACTGAATATCCAAAACTCTTCAGTACACTGCTATTGAATGATAAGGCAAGTGATTCAACTCTAATAATTAAAAAAACACTAGAGGAGATACAGAATTTAGGTTAGACTAAAATGTGCCATAATGCTTATACAGACACTACATACATCCAAATAGTTAGATCTTATCTAATTCGACAATTCGGAAAATCAATATATGCGATTATGAACCAAATATGAATTTTAAAATTCAATCAAATCAAAACTAAATTGTAATACATCGACTGACAATAAAAAATTTTAAATTTTAAAATTCGTTAATTGCTGTAAAATCATGATGTCGTATCATCAAACCCTACTCAATTTGACCTAATAAATATCGAACAGTAACACACACTCCCTAACCTACGATTAAAAAACAATTATAGAAATTAAAAAGATGTAAACGAACCTCAATTGAATTCTTGAGCAGCAGGTCATCTTCAGGAATCCATGGAGAAGAAACAGAAGCCGTTGCTGTCATCTTCTCCACTCAAGAAAATAGAAACCCTAGATTTGTCACTCAGTGTGTTTTATATCGAATTGGAGTCCTTAAAATGGAAATTAGATAAAATTGAAGGTGTAATTGGAAAGTGAAGCTCAGATTATGAGTATCGAGTGAGAGTAAGATGATAAATATTCGAGGAAGCTCATCGCGCGGGTAATGTATTGTTTCTCTGGTACGGAATAAAACCAGTGTTTTTACTTGCAGAAAAATAGACATAGACATATAGACATATACACATAATGATATACAGATATAGAGGGTTTTTTATTTATTATTATTTTTTTCTTCAAAATAACGCAAAATGTTTTTTAAAAGAAAACGTTTTCTACGGAAAGATATAAAATAATAGCATAGAGGTTCAAACATGGAGAGTGTGACTTTCTCAATAAACTATCTAACACCGAATTTTCAACTATACAAAAGATACATTGCATTAATAACTAGCAACTAAATCAAGTTTTTGAATCTGATAAGTTTATTTTATCTAAGTATGGTTTGTTTGTTAATTTTTGTTATTTGAGCAATGGAATGTTTAGACTTAATATTGATCACGTGAATATTAACATTGCTTGTATGACAAGTGTTAGCATAAATGATTCTACTATTTGGCATGTTAGACTAGGACACGTGCACTTTAAAAGAATGCAAGGTATGTCTAAAGATGGTTTAATACATGCCTTTTGATATGAACAATGAAAAGTGTAAAATGTGTGTGTTGACAAAGATTACTAAGAAACCCTTTCAAAATATACATCGTTATACTGAAATTTTGAAATTAATATATAGTGATTTATGTGATTTGCATGCAACTCCTACTCTATGGAATACGAAATATTTTTGTGACTTTTATTGATGATGCTTCTAGGTTTTGCTATGTTTATTTATTACATACTAAGGATGAAGCATTAAATAAATTTAAAATATTCAACACTAAAAACAAAAGACTTTGATAAAAAGACTTAGAACCGATAGGGGAGGTGAATACATTGACCAATCTTATTTCCAATCTGTTGGTATTATCCACGAGACCACAACTCCTTATACACCACAACAAAATGGTATATATGATAGGAAGAATAGGGTCCTTAAGGAGATGGTTAATTCCATGTTATCCTATTCGGGTTTAAGTGAAGGATTTTAGGGGGAAACTATGTTAACAGCTTGCTATTTTGTAACAACCGGTCCTAATCCTCCCGGACGAAGTCATCAACAGTTGGTCCCATCGCGATGATCGACGCCAAGAAATGTCCTTAACACGAACTAATGCACAGCGGAAGACTTTATTCGTACCTGAGAATAACATGCTTTGAAATGTCAACATAAAGTTGGTGAGATATATATAGGTTTGATGCTAGCAGCGTTATAACTATGGACCACAAGATTTCATATTTATAAACATAATACACTCGCAAGTGTATGAAAAGAATTCCAAGCAATGGGCACCCGGTAACTAGCCTTAACAAGAGTGTGTACCCCTGAGTTATAATAATATGTGCACCGAATCAAGTGCGTTCCGTTAACCTCGAAGTACTAAACACCCGTTCTTCTAGTTTACTAGAATAACATCTGGGTGGGGGTGTAAAACCCGATAGATCTATCTTTAGGATTCGCGCCTACCAGTTCATAAACCAATAGTTAAAGTTACCAAGCTAGGGGACTTTTGATTCAAACCCATGTAGAACGTAATTTTAGTCACTTGTGTCCATAACGTAAATCATTTATAAAAATAGCGCATGTATTCTCAGCCCAAAAATATTTAAAGTTTAAAAGGGGACTATATACTCACCAAACTGTATTTTGTAGTAAAAATACATATAACATCTTTGATCAAGTATAAGGTTGGCCTCGGATTCACGAACCTATATTAATTATATATATTAACACATAATGTTAATCAATTAAATTTATAAATTTCAAAATGTATTATAATTAATATCCTTATATTACTTTACTACCTATAATATTTTATTTTATATATTTATAAAAGTAATAATAATAATAATTTTTATAAAAATAATAGTAATGATAATAATACTAAAAATAATGATAATTTTAATAATAATAATGATAGTTTTGATAAATGATAAAAATATAGTTATTAGTAATGATAACCTTAAAGATAAAAGTTTTTAATAATTTTAAATGATAATATCTATATTGATATTTGTAATAATAGTAATAATAATAATAATAATAATAATAATAATAATAATAATAATAATAACAATAATATAATAATAATAATAATAGAAATTCTAGTATTTAAGGTTATACCTTTGAAACATTAAAAAGAGTAAAACTGCCCCGAGACGAGACTCGAACTCTTGACCTCTCGCATACCCGACTATACTCTCTACCATTCGTCCATCACTTATTTTCTGATTATTGTCAGATTCTAATATAATTAACTTGTATTTCTGTATCTTCTCTAACCCATCTTCTTCATCTAATTTAAGATCGATCATATGTATAACATATTTAAATTTCGTTTCATTATCCTTTTTCGGCCCAATCAATTCGTTTAAAGAACTCAAGGGTCACGGCCCATTCATAAAAATTTAGAAACCCAATTAACTAATCCACTAATCATGCTTTAACCTAGATAGATTGTCTTGGTGTTCCTGTCGATGGGAAACAGACACGAAAGAAAGAAAGGAAAAGGGACGCAAATAGATGCCTCCTCCTTTACAGCTCATAACTTTTATTTATTGTATAATTATCATTCCAAGTCATTGTCTTGTCCCACTTGATTATCATATAAAGATCATCTCATTACCTAAAAGTATTTTAGGTCTCGTGATTATTATTTTTAAAAAAATTGTGCAGTAGCCATAGAATGTCGCCAAGGTGATTGTGGTGTTAAATTAGAAACAGAAGAATAGCGAGTTGCAGCGATTCATGGGGTTTGGTTTGTGTTTATGATCAAAAGATAAGAAAGAGAGGATAGAGAGATTGGTGTTGATTGGGTTTTGAAGGCTGTAACAAGACTTTATACAGATAGGAAAAAAAAAAAAACGAAACAGTTTTTGTGGGTTTAGTTTTGGTTCATTCTTGGATAGAAACAGAAATATGTAGAGAGTGGTGGTGCCGGGTTTGAGTGAAGGTAGTCGGAGATGGTGATCGTGGTATGTTCATGATTGAAGAAATGAGGGAGAGTTGAGTGATGGTTAATATATGATCATTTGTATGTAGGTGTAATATATAGATATAACAAGAGTCATATTCAATCAAACGATACAGTAGAGTTTATTGTTTGTATTAGGTGTTGATTAATATAAATCACGGGTTAAACAGGAAGCACAGAAAAAAAATAAAACAACAAAATAACAATCAGATGCGTATAAATTTATCAGATTTATATTGTATATTTTATTAATAAATATAATAATGATAATAATAATAATAACAATAACAATTAAATCATAGAATTTGTTATAATTAATTGTAATGATATTAATAATAATAACAATTGTATCATTTTCCAATAACTAAAATATTGATTTATATTTATATATTATATCTGAATATATATCAGTGTTTATAAAAAATATATATATGTACATATATATACTTGATTTTTACATACTTGTATATATATATATAACTATATTTGAATATCTATATATTTATATATGTATTTATAAATTATGTTTTATATTATTAATTACCAACTAGAATTAATGAATTCATAAAAATGATAAAAAAAATAATAATTAATTAATAATAATAATAGTAATGATTATATTAATAACATTAATGATTTTTAATGATACTTAGTAAGAAGAATTAATTTTAAAAGAATTAACAATATTATTATAACATCTATATTTAATACATTAGGGTTTACACATTATAGATCAAGTAATATAACTACATAATATGCATTATATCACAATTAATATTAGATTTTATATATTTTTATAATATTATCTATATCTATTGATACTACCAATAGTAACAAAGATATAACAGACTTATATGTTTTAAAATTCTATATCTATCAAAATAATATTACTATAAATAAAAATAATGAGATTGATGTAACAATTATGCTCATCAATTCTCATATATATATTTACAACAATCGTTCGTGAATCGTCAGGCATGGTCAAAGGGCAACAGATTTCATGATTATAAATTTCAAGGTTTTCGAGACTCAAAATTACAGATTTTGCTTATCGTGTCGGAAACATATAAAGTTTAAGGTTTAAATTTGGTTGGAAATTTCCGGGTCGTTACAGTACCTACCCGTTAAAGAAATTTCGTCCCGAAATTTGAGTGAGGTCGTCATAGCTAACAATAAATATGTTTTCCTGACGAATATGAGTTGATAACTTGAGTTTTATCATCATTGAGTAATATGGATAAAAATAATTCGATTATTCGAAGAGTGCGAATGAAGCTATTCACAAAAGGATGAAATGAGAAACAAAGATTTGTTTTTAACTTTTGACGTAGTCAGGTTTGAATTTAGAAAATAAGGCGCGTCTTAACTTTTGACATTGCCTTGGTTGAATTCCGGAATTTAAGGGATTTAAAGAAAATCTTGAAGATCTATAAAATCTGATTCTTCGGGATTTATGGAAATTAAGATCTCTTTAATTAAATACGGTGATCTGCCCCGATTACTACGTCTGATATTTCCAGTATAAATTAAGCTCTTCCTTTCCATTATTCTCACCATTCTTATACTTTCTTTCTTAGTTCATACATCCAAAAGATTCTGAAAATGATTAATCCAGTTCTGATCCTTGTCCTCATCCTTACTATCGCAACAATCATTCTCCTTTTCCAACTTCCACCAGAGGAATCTGCTTTCTTCTACTTCGCCCTCGGGATTATAATGTTTTTAATTCTCCCGTGTCTTTATGTTGCGATAAACATTGATACACACGGTTTGTAATTTATGTGTTGTTATCGGACTTTATATTCTCCCTTATATTTCAAAGCTCTATGCTTTTGTTTTCTCTTCCCGACTTCAAGTCAAGCGAATAATGGTCCAGAATTTATAGATATAGAGTTTCGAATGATTATAATGTTCTAAGCATGAAGGAACGTGATAGCACGATTTGATTTTCAAATTTATCAACATCACGGAAGATAGAACCATCAAGAATACATTTTCTTGATTTGTTACGGAGTTAAGTAGGATGAAAGAGTTATGTAACATGGCACATGATGACGTTATGATCTGTGAATCATCACGTTTCATTTAGAAACTCAGCATGACTTACTGTAATATAATCACGTTGATCAAGTGTCATTATATTATACTAACTCATGCATTAGTTCCCATCATTACTACAATAACATTCATATTTTAAGCTTGAAAATTTACAGAATATAGAAACTAACAGTTTCTATATGATGTAATACTGATAGCACGAAAAGATTAATGATTTCAGATAAGAATAGTTATAAAAATATCTCCAGAAATATGGAGGATATTTATAATGAAAGGTACGATAATATCTCAGAATATCTAAGATCATAGGATGATAGAAACTATTGTCTGCAAGGGTTTAGAGTAAGGAGCAAGTTATTCACTATAGACTTTAGCAGACATTGAATTATTTGGATTCTTTGAAGTCAAACTTATTCTTTGTGATTTATCCACGGCTTTCTTCATAGTTTCGCATAATCTGCTTTTCGGTACTATATTTTCTATTGAATGTTTCCAATATATTGATACACAGGAAGCACGAAGAGGTATATAATTTCGGACGAGAATATTTATGAAAATATCCTCAGAAATATCAAAGATATTGATGATGATATTTTGAAATTTCTAAGTTCGACGGTTGATGGAGAAAGATTTTCCGCAAGATTTTAACATGACTTCGGAGCAAGATATTCTCTAAAGATTTCAACGGATCCAGAATTACCTGAATCCTTTGAATATAGGATTTGGTCCTTGTATTTGTCCTTGGTCTCCTTCATGGGTAACTCAATCTGTTTTTCAATACCCAATTTTCTATCGAGCGTTCCTAACACTCCTTTCTTTATCATCAAACTTTTGTCCGTTTAGACCATCTACCATTTTTCTGTTTCCTCTGCATTTAATGCTATGATATCTGAATCATCGGTTATTAATCCGAGGTGGTTTCAGGAGAATTGTGTTTTTAGATGATTAAACGCTGATGGTAATATGATGGAATATGAAAGGTTACCTGGTAACAATAAAAGAGCACGCGTATATATAAACGTTATAATAAGGTTGTTTCGTACGAAAAGTCGAAGTTGACTTGTTGGAGCTGTGACAAAATTGGCTAATTTTGAAAAGGGATCGCAAAGTTGTTTTTGTTAATAAATGCCAAAGGATCTGACGCGGCTACGTGTTGAACTTTTACACAATTGCCGAGAGTTTCTCAGGTGCATAACTATATGCATAAATCTTTCCTTCCGTAGATAAAGTGCGGTTGATTCATCCCATCGATTGAGGTATTTTCAAGAATCATGAAAGGTTTGAACGCAGAATGTAATCGTGAAGATACAAATGAGGTTTAAGACGAAATCAAGTGGCAAACTTGAAGAATTGTTTAGTTTCATATGTTATATTCAATATTTTAATTCATTTTAATTGTCCAATGTTATTAGTCCACAGTCGATAGTCCACAGTTGACAGTGCAATCATTCATATATAGTTTAATATATAATATTTGAATTAATTAATACGTATCGTGACCCGTGTACATGTCTCAGACTCGATCACAACTCAAAGTATATATATTATTATAGAATCAACCTCAACCCTGTATAGAGAACTCGATCATTACTGCATATAGAGTGTCTATGGTGATTCCAAATAATATATATAGATGTGTCGATATGATATGTCAAAACCTTGTATACGTGTCCCGATATTTAAAGTGCGTAAAATAAATAACAGAAATTAAATGACGATAAATAAAGTGCGTAAAGTAAATAACAGAAATTAAATGACAATAAATAAAATTGCGAGAATATAAATTGCGATAAAATAAATTGCGATAAATAAATTACGATAAATAAATTGCGATAAATAAAATGTAATACGGAATTAACAGTTAGCTAGGAACAGTTAGCTAGGATTTTGTTAGCGTGGTTTCTTAATAAAATTTAATATTGTTAATTAGTCTGTTTCTAATCAATTTTTATTGTGTCCATTATTTCTTCATTATGCCACTTGTTGGATTCTGATAGGTCAAAATTCAAATATGAAATTGAATTTGAATAAAAATAGTTATTCTTTGGTGAACGGATAAGTATCCCGGTGGTTGTAAATAGGATAGTGAATAACTGTTGAATCAGATTCGAAGAATATACAGTGTAACTTATTAATGTGAAATTTAAATATTCCTCGGGTATTACCTACCCGTTAAAATATTTTTATTATTAACAGTTTGTACAAAAGAATTTTTAATTACAATCTTTATGAAAACATATATACATATATATTTTCTTTAGATGTAATCATGAATTTAATGAGTTAACATGATATTAAACTCATTTAGTTTTCAGTTGGAACTAGAATAAATAATCTCTAAAACATTAGAGATTACATAATCACCATGTCGAACGAAGATAACTGATGTAGAATGTCATGTAGAATGATGATTATACTCGAGGTATAGATTGAGATGTTGAGGCATGTGATATTGAAATTTGGGTTGTTGGTGGTACTGTTGGTGCCGGTGATTTGGATGAAGCTGGTACGTTTTGCACCATATTTTCCAAGACTACAACTTATGCGCGAAGTTCGTTAATTTCTTCTATTACACCGGGATGATTGTCGGTTCGGACGAGCGGATGAATGAGGTTTAGAATCTGAGATAGTATATGATCGTGATGAGATACTTTGGAAATGAGAGAGAAAATGGTGTCTCGAACAGGTTCGCCGGTAAACGTTTTAGGTTCATTGTCAAGAGGTGAATTTGGTTAGTGGAAATGATCGCCTTCTTCGCGTTTCCATTGATTAAGTCGACTACGAACCCATCTCCAATTCATTCAGAATAGATGATGGCTAATTGATCGATTCATTCCGGTTACTCTGCTTTCGGAGCTCGAGTGGAAATCCATATCGAAATAGCTGTCGGAATAACTATCGAAATAGCTATCGAAATCTGATGGACTCGAACTGGTTGAGGGATTCATCTCGTACGATCAGATGAAGGATTTTCGATAAGAAATAGATTATAGGATGTAGATTAGTACCCTGCAATACATAATTTACATATGCATATATAATACTAAAATCCCATAAGCTATGGAGGAATCTACGGAAGCTGTCAGGCAAAGGTAACAATAACAGATACGCTAAGATATGAATTTAACTATACACTGTCTATGCAATAAAGGCAGTAAGACGTGTCTTAGACTTTAAGGATGATAAGCAAATAATTTTTCGACACTAAATGATAAGCAAAACTTTTGACATGCAAACACGGTCGAAGTCCAGACTCATTAATGCATTCTAACGACTATCAGTTAGACTCACTAATGCAAGACCTGGTTCGCTAAGACCACCGCTCTGATACCAACTGTAACAACCGGTCCTAATCCTCCCGGACGAAGTCATCAACAGTTGGTCCCATCGCGATGATCGACGCCAAGAAATGTCCTTAACACGAACTAATGCACAGCGGAAGACTTTATTCGTACCTGAGAATAACATGCTTTGAAATGTCAACATAAAGTTGGTGAGATATATATAGGTTTGATGCTAGCAGCGTTATAACTATGGACCACAAGATTTCATATTTATAAACATAATACACTCGCAAGTGTATGAAAAGAATTCCAAGCAATGGGCACCCGGTAACTAGCCTTAACAAGAGTGTGTACCCCTGAGTTATAATAATATGTGCACCGAATCAAGTGCGTTCCGTTAACCTCGAAGTACTAAACACTCGTTCTTCTAGTTTACTAGAATAACATCTGGGTGGGGGTGTAAAACCCGATAGATCTATCTTTAGGATTCGCGCCTACCAGTTCATAAACCAATAGTTAAAGTTACCAAGCTAGGGGACTTTTGATTCAAACCCATGTAGAACGTAATTTTAGTCACTTGTGTCCATAACGTAAATCATTTATAAAAATAGCGCATGTATTCTCAGCCCAAAAATATTTAAAGTTTAAAAGGGGACTATATACTCACCAAACTGTATTTTGTAGTAAAAATACATATAACATCTTTGATCAAGTATAAGGTTGGCCTCGGATTCACGAACCTATATTAATTATATATATTAACACATAATGTTAATCAATTAAATTTATAAATTTCAAAATGTATTATAATTAATATCCTTATATTACTTTACTACCTATAATATTTTATTTTATATATTTATAAAAGTAATAATAATAATAATTTTTATAAAAATAATAGTAATGATAATAATACTAAAAATAATGATAATTTTAATAATAATAATGATAGTTTTGATAAATGATAAAAATATAGTTATTAGTAATGATAACCTTAAAGATAAAAGTTTTTAATAATTTTAAATGATAATATCTATATTGATATTTGTAATAATAGTAATAATAATAATAATAATAATAATAATAATAATAATAATAACAATAATATAATAATAATAATAATAGAAATTCTAGTATTTAAGGTTATACCTTTGAAACATTAAAAAGAGTAAAACTGCCCCGAGACGAGACTCGAACTCTTGACCTCTCGCATACCCGACTATACTCTCTACCATTCGTCCATCACTTATTTTCTGATTATTGTCAGATTCTAATATAATTAACTTGTATTTCTGTATCTTCTCTAACCCATCTTCTTCATCTAATTTAAGATCGATCATATGTATAACATATTTAAATTTCGTTTCATTATCCTTTTTCGGCCCAATCAATTCGTTTAAAGAACTCAAGGGTCACGGCCCATTCATAAAAATTTAGAAACCCAATTAACTAATCCACTAATCATGCTTTAACCTAGATAGATTGTCTTGGTGTTCCTGTCGATGGGAAACAGACACGAAAGAAAGAAAGGAAAAGGGACGCAAATAGATGCCTCCTCCTTTACAGCTCATAACTTTTATTTATTGTATAATTATCATTCCAAGTCATTGTCTTGTCCCACTTGATTATCATATAAAGATCATCTCATTACCTAAAAGTATTTTAGGTCTCGTGATTATTATTTTTAAAAAAATTGTGCAGTAGCCATAGAATGTCGCCAAGGTGATTGTGGTGTTAAATTAGAAACAGAAGAATAGCGAGTTGCAGCGATTCATGGGGTTTGGTTTGTGTTTATGATCAAAAGATAAGAAAGAGAGGATAGAGAGATTGGTGTTGATTGGGTTTTGAAGGCTGTAACAAGACTTTATACAGATAGGAAAAAAAAAAAACGAAACAGTTTTTGTGGGTTTAGTTTTGGTTCATTCTTGGATAGAAACAGAAATATGTAGAGAGTGGTGGTGCCGGGTTTGAGTGAAGGTAGTCGGAGATGGTGATCGTGGTATGTTCATGATTGAAGAAATGAGGGAGAGTTGAGTGATGGTTAATATATGATCATTTGTATGTAGGTGTAATATATAGATATAACAAGAGTCATATTCAATCAAACGATACAGTAGAGTTTATTGTTTGTATTAGGTGTTGATTAATATAAATCACGGGTTAAACAGGAAGCACAGAAAAAAATAAAACAACAAAATAACAATCAGATGCGTATAAATTTATCAGATTTATATTGTATATTTTATTAATAAATATAATAATGATAATAATAATAATAACAATAACAATTAAATCATAGAATTTGTTATAATTAATTGTAATGATATTAATAATAATAACAATTGTATCATTTTCCAATAACTAAAATATTGATTTATATTTATATATTATATCTGAATATATATCAGTGTTTATAAAAAATATATATATGTACATATATATACTTGATTTTTACATACTTGTATATATATATAACTATATTTGAATATCTATATATTTATATATGTATTTATAAATTATGTTTTATATTATTAATTACCAACTAGAATTAATGAATTCATAAAAATGATAAAAAAAATAATAATTAATTAATAATAATAATAGTAATGATTATATTAATAACATTAATGATTTTTAATGATACTTAGTAAGAAGAATTAATTTTAAAAGAATTAACAATATTATTATAACATCTATATTTAATACATTAGGGTTTACACATTATAGATCAAGTAATATAACTACATAATATGCATTATATCACAATTAATATTAGATTTTATATATTTTTATAATATTATCTATATCTATTGATACTACCAATAGTAACAAAGATATAACAGACTTATATGTTTTAAAATTCTATATCTATCAAAATAATATTACTATAAATAAAAATAATGAGATTGATGTAACAATTATGCTCATCAATTCTCATATATATATTTACAACAATCGTTCGTGAATCGTCAGGCATGGTCAAAGGGCAACAGATTTCATGATTATAAATTTCAAGGTTTTCGAGACTCAAAATTACAGATTTTGCTTATCGTGTCGGAAACATATAAAGTTTAAGGTTTAAATTTGGTTGGAAATTTCCGGGTCGTTACATATTTGCTTAATAGAGTTCCTAACAAAATGAACAAGATTACACCTTATGAACTTTGGAATAAAAGAAAACCTAACTTGAATTATCTTTGGGTATTGGGTTGTAGGGCTGTTGTAAGACTGCCTGATCCCAAGAAGAAAAGTTTAGGAGAAAGAGGTATAGATTGCATACTTATTGGATATGTTGAACATTCCAAGGCATATAGGTTCTATGTTATAGAGCCTAATAAGTTTATCTCAATCAATTCTGTGATTGATTCAAGGGGTGCAATCTTTGATAAAAAAAAATCATATTTCATATATACCTAGACCAAATGACGTGATTCCAAGTAACAATGGAATCAACGAGGATTGTAATGATGAAGTTTTTGAAAAGGCTATTTATCAGTCACTTGAGATTCGAAAAAGCAAAAGAGAAATGAAACATAAATCATTTGGACTAGATTTTCAGCTATATTTAGTTGAATGTTCCAAGGATGATGTTTCAACCCAATATTCATACTGTTTCAATGTTAAGGATGATCCTAGAAGATATGATGAAGCAATAAGGTATGAGAATGTTGCATTCTGGAGAGGCAATTAATGATGAAATGGATTCCATCATGGGCAATAACACTTGGGTATTAGCTGATCTACGTCCTGGTTGCAAACCTTTGGGTTGCAAGTGGATCTTCAAAAGAAAGGTGAAGGTAGATTGAACTATTGAAAAGTTCAAAGGAAGGTTAGTCATTCAAGGCTTTAGACAAAAGTCTGGAATAGACTATTCTGATACTTATGCTTTAGTGGCTCGTATCACTACCATTAGACTGAATTGAGGAGGATTGTTGGAAATTTAGTGTAATTGAGAGATTTAATTTACACTTGTAAATGGGTTAGGAGGTACGGAGTGTACACCCATTAAGTGATAGATTACCCGGACCCAAAAGTAATTTTCCTTTATTTACTATCTTGACTTGGTCTACTCGATTTTGAGTTTTAGCTTGCTGTCCAAGTTGAGTTGCTTGCTATCGAAGTTAATGTTAGCTTGCTGTCCAAGTTGAGTTATAACTTGCTGTCCAAGTTAGTTTTAGCTTGTTGTCGAAATTTTTGTAAATATGGAAAGGATAATTCTTATTTATTAAAAAGATTATTATCTTACGGAAAGTGTAAGTAACTAGAGGGGGTGAATAGTTACTTAGTGTTTCGTTAAAACTTTTTCGAAATCTTTAATAATCAAAACGTAGGTTCGAATTGTGGAAGAGTTTGTGTTTGTTTATGCAAGTATGTAAAGAATGTAAGTGCACAAACACAAGGATTTATAGTGCTTCGGGAGGATGTTAACTAATCCTCCTTAATCCACTCCTCGATACACCTTATCGAGAGTTTTCTTCACTAAGTTTCTCCAAACCCGGTGGAGATCCTTTACATCAATTGATCTTCAATAAGCCGCTACTTGTGAATTCTTACATCCCTTTGAAGAATTCACAATCACCATATGTTCTTACCACAAGATCAACAACTACCTTCTAGATCACTTTAAGAAGATAAAACCCAAGTAAACTTACAATTAAGTTTACACAATGATTCTATTAACTCAACCTCTCATAGTTCTTCAATAGGTCACACCAACCTTACTTAGATCAAACTTGTCTTCACCTTTGACAAGTATTAATTCCAAATAGAATTAGTCAACTTCCTAGATCTCTTTAAGGAAGTTGAATCACTAAGTAAGATGGTGCTTCCTATTACAAGAACTATTTAACTTCCTTGACCCCCTAAGGAAGTATCTTACTGATAATACTAAAAACGAACATATATTTCATAGCATTATCCCTCAAGAAAGACAAGCTTTTAGTTGCAATTGTCCTATTTACAAGTGATATTCGTTTAAATAATAAAAGGTGAAGACAAAAGACAGATTCGACGAATTGAAGACGCAAACGACCAAAAAGCTCAAAAGTACAAAATACAATCAAAGTGGTTCCAATTATTGATAAGAAACGTCTCAAAATTACAAGAGTACAAGACGCAAAACGCAAAGTACAAGATATTAAATTATACGCAAGGACGTTCGAAAAACCGGAACCGGGACCAAAGTCAACTCTCAACGCTCGACACAACGGACTAAAAATTACAAGTCAACTATGCACATAAATATGATATAATATTTAAATAATTCTTAAAATTATTTATATATTATATTTATTTATTAAACTGTCGGCAAAGCTAGGAAACAAATTATGTGAGCTGGAAAAAGTGGCCATGCGATCGCATGGCCTGGAAGGCAAAAATCCATGCGATCGCATGGCAGTGGTAGCAGGCCACATCTATAAATTTCGCGTGATTTGGCTCAGTTTTACACACCTTTTTCCATCTATCTCTCTATCTATCACGTATATATATATATATATATATATATATATATATATATATATATATATATATATATATATATATATATTATAATTTTAATTTTAATTTTAATTTTAAATTCTAATAATAAGGGTATGTTAGCGAATGTTGTAAGGGTGTAAGTCGAAATTCTGTCCGTGTAACGCTACGCTATTTTTAATCACTGTAAGTTATGGTTAATGTTATTTTTTAAATTAATGTCTCGTAGCTAAGTTATTATTATGCTTATTTAAGCCGAAGTAATCGTGATGTTAGACTAAATATTAAAATTGGGTAATTAGGCTTTGTACCATAATTGGGTTTTGGATAAAAGAACGACACTTGTGGAAATTAGATTATGGACTATTAATGGGTTTTATATTAACTAAATGATACCTCGTTGATTTAATATATAGACTTATAATTTGACGTATTTATGTATAACCACATACTCTTGACTGGGCACGGTGGGCGGGATATCTATAAATACCAATAATTGTTCATTTTACCGGACACGGAACTAGATTAATAGTTAATAGACTTGTTGAAACAGGGGTGGATTACATTCAAGGGTAATTGGTGTAATTGTTAACAAAGTAGTAAAATCTTGGACTACATGCAGTCGATAACCTGGTGTATTCATTAAATAAAGTATTAAGACCTTGTTACAATTTGAATCCCCAATTAGTTGGAATATTTGACTTCGGGAATAAGAATAATTTGACGAAGACTCTCGCACTTTATGATTATGACTGATGGACTATTATGGACAAATCTGTATGGACATATCAAATAATCCAGGACAAAGGACAATTAACCCATGGGAATAAACTAAAATCAACACGTCAAACATCATGATTACGGAAGTTTAAATAAGCATAATTTATATATTTCATATTTAATTGCACTTTTAATTATCGCACTTTTATTTATTGTCATTATATTTAATTGCACTTTTAATTATCGTACTCTTTAATTGTCATACTTTTTATTTATCGCATTTTTATTTATCGCAATTTCATTATCGTTATTTACTTTACGCTTTAAATTAAGTTATATTTATTTTTAATATTTTACATTAGGTTTTAACTGCGACTAAAGTTTTAAAATCGACAAACCGGTCATTAAACGGTAAAAACCCCCTTTTTATAATAATAATATTACTTATATATTTTTGTATTTTTACAAATATAGTTTTTAAAAATATAGCGTTAAGCTTGTTTTAAGTCTCTCTGTGGAACGAACCGGACTTAGTAAAAACTACACTACTGTACGATTAGGTACACTGCCTATAAGTGTTGTAGCAAGGTTTAGTTATATCCATTCTATAAATAAATTAATATCTTGTGTAAAATTGTATCGTATTTAATAGTATTTCGTTGTAAAAATAAAACTATTTTATATACACCTCGCATAACATCAAGTATTTTTGGCGCCGCTGCCGGGGACAGCTAAAACGCCGAAAGCGCAACGCTAAATATATAAAAAAAAGATTTTTATTTTTCTTATAAAATATACGTTTTTAAAAAAATAATAATATATGCGAAAATATAAAAAAAATAATACAAAATATATATATATTTAAGAATTTGTTACATATATATATAAAATTATAAAGTTTCTTTATTTTTATTTTAGTTTTTAAAATACAAGTTTTTATTTATTTATATATTTATTTATTAAAACAGAAAACAGGAAAAAAATATATATAAAAGTCTCGGCCTGGTACTGTAGCAGCCCAGACCGTGGCCTGAAACCCTAGCTCATGCGATCGCATGAGCCCGAAGGCGAAAATTCATGCGATCGCATGAACTATTGATAAGGCTAAAAAGGAACATATATTTCATAGCAAAATCTCCCAAGAAAGACAAGATTTTAGTTGCAATTGTTCCATTTTCGAGTAATATTCGTTTATTTTAAATAAGTGCGAAGACAAAAGGCGAAAACGAAGATTTGAAGACGCAAAGGTCCAAAAAGCTCAAAAGTACAAGATACAATCAAAAAGGTTCAAATTATTGATGAAGAACGTCTAAAAATGACAAGAGTACAAGTTACAAAACGCAAAGTACACGATATAAAATAGTACGCAAGGACGTTCAAAAATCCGGAACCGGGACATGAGTCAACTCTCAACGCTCGACGCAACGGTGTAAAAATTACGAGTCAACTATGCACAAGAATAAAATATAATATTTAAATAATTCATAATAAGAATAATATTAAATAATAAAAAGTTGTTAATTTAGCATAGTTCAGGGGTCGTAAATGAAAATTCAATTTCATATTTTGCCTATAAAAGGCGATGATTATCGATCAATTTAAAGGCATCCCTTTTTCTATCCTAAAAATCTATTATCAATATCAATATCTAAAAATCTCTATCATAATGTTAATGTAATAAGATATAACAATAATCTTAATTTTAATTTTAAATTATGATAATAATAAGATTTATGGTAGAGATCGTTTGAGTGTGTAAGTCGAAATTCTGTCCGTGTAACGCTACGCTATTTTTAATCATTGTAAGTTATGTTCAACCTTTTTATATTAATGTCTCGTAGCTAAGTTATTATTATGCTTATTTAAAACGAAGTAATCATGATGTTGGGCTAATTACTAAAATTGGGTAATTGGGCTTTGTACCATAATTAAGGTTTGGGCAAAAGACCGACACTTGTGGAAATTGGACTATTGACTATTAATAGATGGGGGGTATTGTCTAATTGAGTGACAACTCATTGGAGTCTGTCGAACCTATCTTCAAATTAATTATCCTAATAATTAATAATGATTATGGTTGTCCTATTTAGTGACGTTCATATGGAATCTATTATAATCATTTAATTAATTATTCGGGTTGGGTAATTGATTATTCAAACTGATCAAGTGGGTAAATTAATATTCATATCTAATCAAAACAAGGGTAGATTACATACAGTGATAACTGGTGTAATTGTTGACAGAAGTGATAACTGCGTCACAGTTTAAATCCTTAATTAGTTGGAATATTTGACTACGGGTATAAGGGTAATTTGACGAGGACACTCGCACTTTATATTTATGACCGATGGACTATTATGGATAAAAACCAGATAGGTATCAAATAAACCATGACAAAGGACAATTAACCCGAGTAACAATTAATTAAAATCAAAACGTCAAACATCATGATTACGGAAGTTTAAATAAGCATAATCCTTTTATTTCATATTCTATCGCAATTTTATTTATTGTTATTTTATTTATCGTCATTTATTTATTTTACGCACTTTAATTATTGTCATTTATCTTTACGCTTAAAAATATAAAATCGACAAACCGGTCATTAAACGGTAAAAACCCCCCTTTTATAATAATATTACTACTTATATATATATATATTTATATAAATATAGTTTTATAAAAATATAGTACGTAATCACTAGCTCCCTGTGGAACGAACCGGACTTACTAAAAACTACACTACTCTACGATTAGGTACACTGCCTATAGTGTTGTAGCAAGGTTTAGGTATATCCCATCCGTAAATTAATAAAACTTGTGTCATATTTTGTAGTATTTCCTAGTAAAAATAATACTATTTCGTACCCTCACGCTACAACATCAAGTTTTTGGCGCCGCTGCCGGGGAGCGCTAAAACGCTATATTTTTAATTATAATAATATTGAAATAAAATATAATAATATAATAATATTGAAATAGAATATAATAATATAATAATATTGAAATAGAATATAATAATATAATAATATTTTAAAATCAAAATTTGATACGTAAAATTTTAAAAAGTCGTATTTATTAAATACTTCAGGGGTATATTATGTAACTTGTAATTAATAATTTCTATCATATCGCTTTCATGTGAATAGTAAATTAATTAATTTCTTTTCATTTACTATTCATGAATAGTAAATGAATTAAAAAAAAAAGTTTTGAAAAAAAATAATAATTATAAAAAAATTATTAATTTGTAAAAAAAATCGTTTAAAAAAAAAAAAAACGTAAAAAAAAAAAAGAAAACGTAAAAAAAAAACGTAAAAAAAAAAAAAAGTAAAAAAAAAAAAAGTATAAAAAAAAATATATTTTTTTAAGATTTTGTCTAAAAAAAAAAAAAATTTTTTTTTTTTAGTTTTATTACCTTTAGATTTTTAGACTATAGTCGCAACTTTTAGTATTAAGTTTAGTTTTGCCGTAGTTATTTTTACTTCTAGAATTTTTAGGCTTTACCGTAAAATCCCTTAAGTGCTTATTCCTTAGATTAAGTTTTAGGTGCTTTAGAATTTTACGACGCCGTATTTCGCACTACTTTCTTATTTTTATTTTTCGACGCCTATTTTTCGACCTTTTTATTTTTCGACACTTTTCGACGCGCAATCTTTTTCTCTCTTATTTCTCGCCATTCTAGTTTTTAGGACTTAGAATTTTTTCTACTTCTTCTCTAAATTTCTTAAAATTACGAAAATTTATTTTAAGTGGTTAAATTGATAGACATCAAAATTTTCTGGTTCGTAGTAATAGTTGGATTTGTACGTGGACCGGGTTATTGGAGCCAAACAGTACTCAATTATATTGAGACCAAACGAATCCTGCCTCTCTACTGCATCTTTTGGCTATTCGAAACGTGGGCAAAATCAGAAAAGTCTATTAATTGGATAACTTATTATAATTTTTCTTTCCTTTTTAAAAACTAATAGGATATTCAGTGAATGCACCGAGCAAGACGTTCGCCGCCGGTCATACGTTCACCACCTGTAACTCGATCAAGACATCTAGCAAATATTGTCGCCGTTGATTTTTCTTTAGAATCGTCATCTAGTCGAACAAGAACTCCAACTCAAATTTCCGATAATCCATCTTTTGAACCCGACTTCACAATTAAGAACCCGGAGCATATTCAAGGACAATTCCAAGATCTTGAACCACTAATTATTCCTCCTGAGCCACAAACCATTAAATCAGAATCCTCTAGTGATTCGTATTCAACAAATTCAATTATGGAAGTAACGGATGTAGTGACCCGAACTTTTCCATGTTTATATATATTAATTGAGATTAATATTTACATGATTAAATGTTTCCAACATGTTAACCAATCAAACTTGTTAAGACTTGATTAATTGAAATATGTTTCATATAGGCAATTGACCACCCAAGTTGACCGGTGATTCACGAACGTTAAAACTTTTAAAAACTATATGATGACATATATATGGATATATATATAGTTAACATGATACTATGATAAGTAAACATATCATTAAGTATATTAACAATAAACTACATATGTAAAAACAAGACTACTAACTTAATGATTTTTAAACGACACATATATGTAACGATTATCGTTGTAAAGACATTTAATGTATATATATCATATTAAGAGATATTCATACATGATAATATCATGATAATATAATAATTTAAAATCTCATTTGATATTATAAACATTGGGTTAACAACATTTAACAAGATCGTTAACCTAAAGGTTTCAAAACAACACTTACATGTAACGACTAACGATGACTTAACGACTCAGTTAAAATGTATATACATGTAGTGTTTTAATATGTATTTATACACTTTTGAAAGACTTCAATACACTTATCAAAATACTTCTACTTAACAAAAATGCTTACAATTACATCCTCGTTCAGTTTCATCAACAATTCTACTCGTATGCACCCGTATTCGTACTCGTACAATACACAGCTTTTAGATGTATGTACTATTGGTATATACACTCCAATGATCAGCTCTTAGTAGCCCATGTGAGTCACCTAACACATGTGGGAACCATCATTTGGCAACTAGCATGAAATATCTCATAAAATTACAAAAATATGAGTAATCATTCATGACTTATTTACATGAAAACAAAATTACATATCCTTTATATCTAATCCATACACCAACGACCAAAAACACCTACAAACACTTTAATTCTTCAATTTTCTTCATCTAATTGATCTCTCTCAAGTTCTATCTTCAAGTTCTAAGTGTTCTTCATAAATTCCAAAAGTTCTAGTTTCATAAAATCAAGAATACTTTCAAGTTTGCTAGCTCACTTCCAATCTTGTAAGGTGATCATCCAACCTCAAGAAATCTTTGTTTCTTACAGTAGGTTATCATTCTAATACAAGGTAATAATCATATTCAAACTTTGGTTCAATTTCTATAACTATAACAATCTTATTTCAAGTGATGATCTTACTTGAACTTGTTTTCGTGTCATGATTCTGCTTCAAGAACTTCGAGCCATCCAAGGATCCATTGAAGCTAGATCCACTTTTCTCTTTTCCAGTAGGTTTATCCAAGGAACTTAAGGTAGTAATGATGTTCATAACATCATTCAATTCATACATATAAAGCTATCTTATTCGAAGGTTTAAACTTGTAATCACTAGAACATAGTTTAGTTAATTCTAAACTTGTTCGCAAACAAAAGTTAATCCTTCTAACTTGACTTTTAAAATCAACTAAACACATGTTCTATATCTATATGATATGCTAACTTAATGATTTAAAACCTGGAAACACGAAAAAACACCGTAAAACCGGATTTACGCCGTCGTAGTAACACCGCGGGCTGTTTTGGGTTAGTTAATTAAAAACTATGATAAACTTTGATTTAAAAGTTGTTATTCTGAGAAAATAATTTTTATTATGAACATGAAACTATATCCAAAAATTATGGTTAAACTCAAAGTGGAAGTATGTTTTCTAAAATGGTCATCTAGACGTCGTTCTTTCGACTGAAATGACTACCTTTACAAAAATGACTTGTAACTTATTTTTCCAACTATAAACCTATACTTTTTATGTTTAGATTCATAAAATAGAGTTCAATATGAAACCATAGCAATTTGATTCACTCAAAATGGATTTAAAATGAAGAAGTTATGGGTAAAACAAGATTGGATAATTTTTCTCATTTTAGCTACGTGAAAATTGGTAACAAATCTATTCCAACCATAACTTAATCAACTTGTATTGTATATTATGTAATCTTGAGATACCATAGACACGTATACAATGTTTCGACCTATCATGTCGACACATCTATATATATTTCGGAACAACCATAGACACTCTATATGTGAATGTTGGAGTTAGCTATACAGGGTTGAGGTTGATTCCAAAATATATATAATTTGAGTTGTGATCAATACTGAGATACGTATACACTGGGTCGTGGATTGATTCAAGATAATATTTATCGATTTATTTCTATACATCTAACTGTGGACAACTAGTTGTAGGTTACTAACGAGGACAGCTGACTTAATAAACTTAAAACACTAAAATATATTAAAAGTGTTGTAAATATATTTTGAACATACTTTGATATATATGTATATATTGTTATAGGTTCGTGAATCAACCAGTGGCCAAGTCTTACTTCCCGACGAAGTAAAAATCTGTAAAAGTGAGTTATAGTCCCACTTTTAAAATCTAATATTTTTGGGATGAGAATACATGCAGGTTTTATAAATGATTTACAAAATAGACACAAGTACGTGAAACTACATTCTATGGTTGAATTATCGAAATCGAATATGCCCCTTTTTATTAAGTCTGGTAATCTAAGAATTAGGGAACAGACACCCTAATTGACGCGAATCCTAAAGATAGATCTATTGGGCCTAACAAACCCCATCCAAAGTATCGGATGCTTTAGTACTTCGAAATTTATATCATATCCGAAGGGTGTCCCGGAATGATGGGGATATTCTTATATATGCATCTTGTTAATGTCGGTTACCAGGTGTTCACCATATGAATGATTTTTATCTCTATGTATGGGATGTGTATTGAAATATGAAATCTTGTGGTCTATTATTATGATTTGATATATATAGGTTAAACCTATAACTCACCAACATTTTTGTTGACGTTTTAAGCATGTTTATTCTCAGGTGATTATTAAGAGCTTCCGCTGTCGCATACTTAAATAAGGACGAGATTTGGAGTCCATGCTTGTATGATATTGTGTAAAAACTGCATTCAAGAAACTTATTTTGTTGTAACATATTTGTATTGTAAACCATTATGTAATGGTCGTGTGTAAACAGGATATTTTAGATTATCATTATTTGATAATTTACGTAAAGCTTTTTAAAACCTTTATCTATGAAATAAAGGTTATGGTTTGTTTTAAAAATGAATGCAGTCTTTGAAAAATGTCTCATATAGAGGTCAAAACCTCGCAACGAAATCAATTAATATGGAACGTTTTTAATCAATAAGAACGGGACATTTCAGTTGGTATCCGAGCATTGGTCTTAGAGAACCAGAATTTTGCATTAGTGTGTCTTATCGAGTTTGTTAGGATGCATTAGTGAGTCTGGACTTCGACCGTGTTTACTTGAAAAATGATTGCTTAACAAATTTTGTTGGAAACTATATATTTTTAACATGTGAATATTATGTGATATATTAATCTCTTAACGCGTTTGATATTATGTGATAGATGTCTACCTCTAGAACAAGTCCCATTGACTCATCTAATAATAATGAAGAGTCAAATGTAAATTGGAATGATTCGTGGACTGATTCACAAGTTCCCGAAGATGAACCGGAAGAAGAGTCGGAACCGGAAGAAGAATCGGAACCGGAAGAAGAATCGGAACCGGATGAAGAAATAGAACCGGTGGGGGAAATAATAAAACGGTTAAGTAAAAGAAAATCCTCAACCAACCGACCAAGGTTAATTATGGTCAATGGTGTTTCCGCCAAGGAAGCAAAATATTGGGAGGATTACCAATTCTCCGATGAATCGGATTCCGATGAGAATTCCGATGATGTTATAGAAATTACCCCAACTGAATTTAAAAAGGCAAAAGAAAATAATAAGGGAAAGGGCATAAAAATAGAGAAATCTAATTCCAACCCCGATGAACTTTATATGTATCATCAACCCCCGAAGTCCTTAAGTTGTAACAATGACCCGGGAACCTCTAAACCACCAGGTTTTTCTAAACCAATGTGGAAAATTACGGCTCGTATTAGGGGAACATCATATATCTCTAGAAACTTGGCAAAACGAACCAAAATCGAAGAAGAAGAAATAAGCGAGTCGGAATAAGATAGTTGTATTCGTGTGGTGTAATATATGTGATATAGTGTGCTTATGCTTTATGATATATGTAAAAATTGCTTGTATTAATAAGTATTTTTTTTTATGAATCTAACTCTTGTCTATTTTACAGTATAAAAACACAAAATGGATAGACAACCCAATATTTTAAGAGACCTACCCGGAGACATGATTGATGAAATCTTGTCTAGAGTCGGTCAGAATTCTTCGGCACAACTATTTAAGGCGAGATCAGTTTGTAAGACATTCGAAGAACGTTCCAAGAATGCCTTGGTTTATAAAAGGCTTTCGTTCGAAAGATGGGGGATATCACATTGGGAAATCCATAAGTTACGATGTGTTTACTTTGACGCATATATTGCGGGGAACCCAAATGCTATTTTACGCAATGGGTTAAGAAATTATTTTGACTCAATATATCCGAATATTGGACTTTGCGATTTAGAAAAAGCGGCTAACATGCAACATAAAGAAGCATGTTATGCTTACGGATTAGTAATGTTCGCTTCTCACCAAAGTGAGAACAAGAACATCGGGCTACAACTATTAAACAAAACGTTTCCACAAGTGACGGAGTCGGTAATTGGGGTAAGAAATGAGGTTTTTAGATTGTTACGGGACTGTTGGACATTACGTAACCCTCATCCCTTTGACGACGTTACAACACGCTGTCTTATCAACGGCCATAACGGTTATGTTCCACAAGACCAAGGATGGGAAGTAATCCTAGTAAAACCAGAATGCATGACTTGTTTCTGGACGTATGAATTACGTGTTTTTATTGCCTTTGCTGAACGACTTGTGTACTAGCTAGAATTATCTTCACAACCATCTTGTATCAAATTTATTGTGTGCTATATTTCATGCTATATGTAAAATAAATAATCAGTTTTTCATATAGAATTGTAGTAGTTGAATTGTATATTAGCTACTAAGTATGAACTTAACGGGTAGGTACTACCCGAATTTAAACTTATAAAACGCTAATATGAAGAAAAAGCTTTTATAAATGAGTTCATATTATGCTACGAAATACTATTAACTACTCTTAATATTCTGTATGATTAACTTGTTCCATTTAACTATTTTGAAGGAAATGGCACCGACTACTCGACACACCGTGAATATGAATGAAGAGGAATTCCGTACTTTTCTAGCTTCAAACATAGCCGCAGTACAGGCTGCGCTACATACCAACAATAACCTTGGATCTAGCAGTACAGGAAATCGTGTAGGATGCACCTACAAAGAATTCACTGCCTGCAAACCTTTGGAATTTGATGGAACCGAAGGACCGATCGGATTGAAACGGTGGACCGAGAAGGTTGAATCGGTGTTTGCCATAAGTAAGTGTACTGAAGAGGACAAAGTGAAGTACGCTACGCATACCTTCACAGGTTCTGCGTTAACATGGTGGAATACCTATCTAGAGCAAGTGGGACAAGACGATGCGTACGCACTACCGTGGTCAGCATTCAAGCACTTGATGAACGAGAAGTACCGTCCCAGAACCGAGGTCAATAAGCTCAAGACAGAACTTAGAGGGTTACGAACCCAAGGATTTGATATTACCACGTACGAAAGAAGATTCACAGAATTGTGCCTATTGTGTCCGGGAGCATTCGAAGATGAGGAAGAGAAGATCGACGCGTTTTGGGACCACAAGCGCAGCAGATCTCATGAGAACTCTGCAGTTAAGCGTGCTCAGGCGAGAGCACTACCAGGATGGGTGACCTCCTGGGAAAGTGCTCGTCGTGTGTGGTTGCCAAGAAAAATCCGTGCGCCTACGGGCAAAGCGGACAATATCATGCTACGGGGAACGTTTACCTGGGATGTTACAGATGGTATCAGAGCACAAAACTTGTCAAAAGTATTATATATACCGACCACAAAAGTCTTCAACACATATTTAATCAGAAACAACTGAATATGAGGCAGCGTAGGTGGATTGAATTATTGAATGATTACGACTTTGAGATTCGTTACCACCCGGGGAAGGCAAATGTGGTAGCCGATGCCTTGAGCAGGAAGGACAGAGAACCCATTCGAGTAAAATCTATGAATATAATGATTCATAATAACATTACTACTCAAATAAAGGAGGCGCAACAAGGAGTTTTAAAAGAGGGAAATTTAAAGGATGAAATACCCAAAGGATCGGAGAAGCATCTTAATATTCGGGAAGACGGAACCCGGTATAGGGCTGAAAGGATTTGGGTACCAAAATTTGGAGATATGAGAGAAATGGTACTTAGAGAAGCTCATAAAACTAGATACTCAATACATCCTGGAACGGGGAAGATGTACAAGGATCTCAAGAAACATTTTTGGTGGCCGGGTATGAAATCCGATGTTGCTAAATACGTAGGAGAATGTTTGACGTGTTCTAAGGTCAAAGCTGAGCATCAGAAACCATTAGGTCTACTTCAACAACCCGAAATTCCGGAATGGAAATGGGAAAACATTACCATGGATTTCATCACTAAATTGCCAAGGACTGCAAGTGGTTTTGATACTATTTGGGTAATAGTTGATCGTCTCACCAAATCAGCACACTTCCTGCCAATAAGAGAAGATGACAAGATGGAGAAGTTAGCACGACTGTATTTGAAGGAAGTCGTCTCCAGACATGGAATACCAATCTCTATTATCTCTGATAGGGATGGCAGATTTATTTCAAGATTCTGGCAGACATTACAGCAAGCATTAGGAACTCGTCTAGACATGAGTACTGCCTATCATCCACAAACTGATGGGCAGAGCGAAAGGACGATACAAACGCTTGAAGACATGCTAGGAGCATGTGTTATTGATTTCAGAAACAGTTGGGATCGACATCTACCGTTAGCAGAATTTTCCTACAACAACAGCTACCATTCAAGCATTGAGATGGCGCCGTTTGAAGCACTTTATGGTAGAAAGTGCAGGTCTCCGATTTGTTGGAGTGAAGTGGGGGATAGACAGATTACGGGTCCAGAGATTATACAAGAAACTACCGAGAAGATCATCCAAATTCAACAACGGTTGAAAACTGCCCAAAGTCGACAAAAGAGCTACGCTGACATTAAAAGAAAAGATATAGAATTTGAAATTGGAGAGATGGTCATGCTTAAAGTTGCACCTTGGAAAGGCGTTGTTCGATTTGGTAAACGAGGGAAATTAAATCCAAGGTATATTGGACCATTCAAGATTATTGATCGTGTCGGACCAGTAGCTTACCGACTTGAGTTACCTCAACAACTCGTGGCTGTACATAACACTTTCCACGTCTCGAATTTGAAGAAATGTTTTGCTAAAGAAGATCTCACTATTCCGTTAGATGAAATCCAAATCAACGAAAAACTTCAATTCATCGAAGAACCCGTCGAAATAATGGATCGTGAGGTTAAAAGACTTAAGCAAAACAAGATACCAATTGTTAAGGTTCGATGGAATGCTCGTAGAGGACCCGAGTTCACCTGGGAGCGTGAAGATCAGATGAAGAAGAAATACCCGCATCTATTTCCAGAAGATTCGTCAACACCTTCAACAGCTTAAAATTTCGGGACGAAATTTATTTAACGGGTAGGTACTGTAGTGACCCGAACTTTTCCATGTTTATATATATTAATTGAGATTAATATTTACATGATTAAATGTTTCCAACATGTTAACCAATCAAACTTGTTAAGACTTGATTAATTGAAATATGTTTCATATAGGCAATTGACCACCCAAGTTGACCGGTGATTCACGAACGTTAAAACTTTTAAAAACTATATGATGACATATATATGGATATATATATAGTTAACATGATACTATGATAAGTAAACATATCATTAAGTATATTAACAATAAACTACATATGTAAAAACAAGACTACTAACTTAATGATTTTTAAACGACACATATATGTAACGATTATCGTTGTAAAGACATTTAATGTATATATATCATATTAAGAGATATTCATACATGATAATATCATGATAATATAATAATTTAAAATCTCATTTGATATTATAAACATTGGGTTAACAACATTTAACAAGATCGTTAACCTAAAGGTTTCAAAACAACACTTACATGTAACGACTAACGATGACTTAACGACTCAGTTAAAATGTATATACATGTAGTGTTTTAATATGTATTTATACACTTTTGAAAGACTTCAATACACTTATCAAAATACTTCTACTTAACAAAAATGCTTACAATTACATCCTCGTTCAGTTTCATCAACAATTCTACTCGTATGCACCCGTATTCGTACTCGTACAATACACAGCTTTTAGATGTATGTACTATTGGTATATACACTCCAATGATCAGCTCTTAGTAGCCCATGTGAGTCACCTAACACATGTGGGAACCATCATTTGGCAACTAGCATGAAATATCTCATAAAATTACAAAAATATGAGTAATCATTCATGACTTATTTACATGAAAACAAAATTACATATCCTTTATATCTAATCCATACACCAACGACCAAAAACACCTACAAACACTTTAATTCTTCAATTTTCTTCATCTAATTGATCTCTCTCAAGTTCTATCTTCAAGTTCTAAGTGTTCTTCATAAATTCCAAAAGTTCTAGTTTCATAAAATCAAGAATACTTTCAAGTTTGCTAGCTCACTTCCAATCTTGTAAGGTGATCATCCAACCTCAAGAAATCTTTGTTTCTTACAGTAGGTTATCATTCTAATACAAGGTAATAATCATATTCAAACTTTGGTTCAATTTCTATAACTATAACAATCTTATTTCAAGTGATGATCTTACTTGAACTTGTTTTCGTGTCATGATTCTGCTTCAAGAACTTCGAGCCATCCAAGGATCCATTGAAGCTAGATCCACTTTTCTCTTTTCCAGTAGGTTTATCCAAGGAACTTAAGGTAGTAATGATGTTCATAATATCATTCAATTCATACATATAAAGCTATCTTATTCGAAGGTTTAAACTTGTAATCACTAGAACATAGTTTAGTTAATTCTAAACTTGTTCGCAAACAAAAGTTAATCCTTCTAACTTGACTTTTAAAATCAACTAAACACATGTTCTATATCTATATGATATGCTAACTTAATGATTTAAAACCTGGAAACACGAAAAAACACCGTAAAACCGGATTTACGCCGTCGTAGTAACACCGCGGGCTGTTTTGGGTTAGTTAATTAAAAACTATGATAAACTTTGATTTAAAAGTTGTTATTCTGAGAAAATAATTTTTATTATGAACATGAAACTATATCCAAAAATTATGGTTAAACTCAAAGTGGAAGTATGTTTTCTAAAATGGTCATCTAGACGTCGTTCTTTCGACTGAAATGACTACCTTTACAAAAATGACTTGTAACTTATTTTTCCAACTATAAACCTATACTTTTTATGTTTAGATTCATAAAATAGAGTTCAATATGAAACCATAGCAATTTGATTCACTCAAAATGGATTTAAAATGAAGAAGTTATGGGTAAAACAAGATTGGATAATTTTTCTCATTTTAGCTACGTGAAAATTGGTAACAAATCTATTCCAACCATAACTTAATCAACTTGTATTGTATATTATGTAATCTTGAGATACCATAGACACGTATACAATGTTTCGACCTATCATGTCGACACATCTATATATATTTCGGAACAACCATAGACACTCTATATGTGAATGTTGGAGTTAGCTATACAGGGTTGAGGTTGATTCCAAAATATATATAATTTGAGTTGTGATCAATACTGAGATACGTATACACTGGGTCGTGGATTGATTCAAGATAATATTTATCGATTTATTTCTATACATCTAACTGTGGACAACTAGTTGTAGGTTACTAACGAGGACAGCTGACTTAATAAACTTAAAACACTAAAATATATTAAAAGTGTTGTAAATATATTTTGAACATACTTTGATATATATGTATATATTGTTATAGGTTCGTGAATCAACCAGTGGCCAAGTCTTACTTCCCGACGAAGTAAAAATCTGTAAAAGTGAGTTATAGTCCCACTTTTAAAATCTAATATTTTTGGGATGAGAATACATGCAGGTTTTATAAATGATTTACAAAATAGACACAAGTACGTGAAACTACATTCTATGGTTGAATTATCGAAATCGAATATGCCCCTTTTTATTAAGTCTGGTAATCTAAGAATTAGGGAACAGACACCCTAATTGACGCGAATCCTAAAGATAGATCTATTGGGCCTAACAAACCCCATCCAAAGTATCGGATGCTTTAGTACTTCGAAATTTATATCATATCCGAAGGGTGTCCCGGAATGATGGGGATATTCTTATATATGCATCTTGTTAATGTCGGTTACCAGGTGTTCACCATATGAATGATTTTTATCTCTATGTATGGGATGTGTATTGAAATATGAAATCCTGTGGTCTATTATTATGATTTGATATATATAGGTTAAACCTATAACTCACCAACATTTTTGTTGACGTTTTAAGCATGTTTATTCTCAGGTGATTATTAAGAGCTTCCGCTGTCGCATACTTAAATAAGGACGAGATTTGGAGTCCATGCTTGTATGATATTGTGTAAAAACTGCATTCAAGAAACTTATTTTGTTGTAACATATTTGTATTGTAAACCATTATGTAATGGTCGTGTGTAAACAGGATATTTTAGATTATCATTATTTGATAATTTACGTAAAGCTTTTTAAAACCTTTATCTATGAAATAAAGGTTATGGTTTGTTTTAAAAATGAATGCAGTCTTTGAAAAATGTCTCATATAGAGGTCAAAACCTCGCAACGAAATCAATTAATATGGAACGTTTTTAATCAATAAGAACGGGACATTTCAACGGAACCTCTAAGTATGGAAGATCGAATGAGAGCCACACGCACGGGCCAAGGTCACGCCATTATTAAGCCAGAAGTTAATGCGTCAGATTATGAAATCAAAGGACAAATTCTACACATGGTAACTAACCAATGCCAATTCAGTGGTGCACCGAATGAAGATCCTAACGAACACCTTATTACGTTTAAAAGAATTTGTACACTATTCAAAATCCGAGAAGTGAAAGATGAGCAGATCTATCTCATGTTGTTTCCCTGGACTTTAAAGGGAGAAGCCAAAGATTGGTTAGAATCGTTACCTGAAGGGGCGATTGATACATGGGATGTTTTAGTAGAAAAATTTCTTAAACAATTCTTTCCGGCATCCAAAGCCATGAGACTTCAAGGAGAAATTGTTACATTCGCGCAAAAGCCAAATGAAACATTATATGAGGCGTGGACAAGATTCGGAAGGATGTTGAGAGGATGTCCTCAACACGGTCTAGATACTTTTCAAATAGTGCAAATCTTCTATAAAGGCGTAGACATCGCTACAAGAAAAGACATCGACATAACAGCTGGTGGTTCCATCATGAAGAAAACCGCAACTGAAGCTTACAAAATTATTGATAATACAGCCTCCCACTCTCATGAGTGGCACCAAGAAAAAGATATCTTTCGATCATCTAAAGCGGCTAGAGCTGATTCTAGCCATGACTTTGATTCCGTTTCCGCAAAAATAGATGGTTTCGAAAGACGAATGGAAAAGATGAATAAAGATATTCACGCAATACGAATCAGTTGTGAGCTATGCGGTGGACCACACTTATTGAAAGATTGTCACATTGAACCAACATTGGAACAACGAGAGAATGTTTCCTATATGAACCAAAGGCCTGGAAATAATTATCAAAATAATTATCAACCGCCAAAGCTAAACTTCAATCGAAATCAAAATATTCTTTACAATCCAAAAGGACCCGAAAATAACTGGTATAACCAACAAGGTCCGAATAACCAACCAACTCAAAACAACACTTTCAATCAACAAAGACCTGGCTTATATAAACCACAACAACAAACCAAAGAGAAAAAGTCAAATATGGAAGACGTGGTATTCAAGCTAGTTGAATCTCAAACACAATTTATTGAAACTCAAACCCAAACGAACGAGAGGTTTGATCAGTCATTAAGAACTCAACAAGCTTCCATTTTGAATCTAGAAAAACACGTAGGTACTCTTGCTAGCTTAATGAGTGAGACGGAACAAAGAAAGCTACCGAGTAATACTGAAGCAAATCCTCGGAATGAGAATGTTAACATGGTTTCAACAAATTCTGAAAAACCAGCTCCGGAAGATGGGAAGGTTTTAGATGAGAATAAAAATGAAGAAGTTACACCACCACCACCAGAGTATGTAAAGCCAGTGGTAGCACCATATAAACCACCCATCCCGTTTCCAAGAAAAGGAGTTGAGTATGAGCAAGTGATAGGTAATAAAGATCGTGATACCTCTGGAAAGAAGAAGAAGAAAAAGAATAAGAAAGTGCAAGAAACAAAAGCCGTAAATATAAACCCGGTGAAGACAGTTCCACCAAAACCTCCACCTAGGGTAGGTGATCCGGGTGAATTTATTGTTCCTTGTCTACTTAGTGATTGTGTCATGTATGATGCACTAGCAGATTTAGGTGCAAGTGTAAGTGTTATGCCTCTTTCCTTATATAAGAGATTAGGTGTAGGTAAGTTAAGTCCAACGGATATGAGTGTTCGACTCTTTGATCAAACCATTAAGCACCCAGTTGGAATTGCTGACAACCTACCCGTTCAAGTAGGCAATTTAACCTTTCTAGTCGAATTTATTGTCATTGACATAGAAGAGGACCCAAACATTCCTCTAATTTTAGGTCGGCCATTCTTAGCGTCCACCGGGGCGTTATTTGATGTAGGAAATGGAAGAATGACACTTAAAAGTGGTGACAAATCTATCACCTTTATGATTCGAAAGTCTAAATCTCCACCAACCAAGACCGTTGAACCAGAAAAAACGATTGGTAAGAACCATGTTGTTTTACCAACTCCAACGGTAGTGCTTAATAATAATAAAACGCCTAAGTGTGGGGAAAATGAAGTAACACCTAATGATGACATGATAACAAAGAACCCCGTTGTTGATACGAAATTAAATGACCCCGTTATTAACAGTTCAATGAAGAAACTTATTAAACGAATTCGCGATGCTAGAAGCAAGGGGAACTTTAAGTTATGTAACCGATTAGTATCCAATCTATCGCCTAAAGAAAAGGCGAAGCTAGTTGAAATTATGGATATTACACAGGAATCCGACCAATGGCTTAAAGAAAAAGTCACGGATATGCAAGTTGATTATGGACCAAGAGAAATTGACGATGAAGTTAATCACAATTTCAACACCACAGCTACCTAAGTGTGGGGAGATTCAAATGTTCTAAAAAGAAGATGATGTTATCTAGAATTAGTTATTCTGTTCTCGTGTAGTTCCGAGAATGGAATCCGATTGGTCTTTTCCGCTAGCAGACACTAAAGAACTAGTTTTCTCCCTCCATTCTGAATTTTTGTTTTTTAGGTTTTATATAAAATTAATATGTTTTTTTAAATTTAATGTTTTGTGTGATTTTAAAAACAAAAAATTGACTTTATTTCATTAAGTTAAAAAAAAAAAAAATTGATTTCTAAAATTCGTCGTGAGTTGAAGACTAGGTCGTTGAGCCGAAATTGCTTTACCCAATGGCAGGGCGACAAATTTTGTTATCATTATTTTTAATATTATTGATCTAAAGTATGCCAAAAAATATTATATTAATTTTTGAATGTAGGGGTTATATACCAAACTTCAAAAATATGTATATATGTTTGTATTTTATGTTATGTACACAACAGGGTAAAACAGCGCACTTTCAAAGACTGTCATTAAGTTCAACAAAAAGCTACTAATTTTGATGACAAGGCGCAAAATATCAAATGTGATGTAAAATAATATGCTTACAAACTGGGTATTTTTAATCACTTTTCTACACTAATCACCCTCATGAATTTATAATTATAGTCTGATTTCATGCAAATGAGGGCATTGCATGATCTCAAGTGTGGGGAAGGGTTATAAATTCTCTCGGGTTTACACTTAGTTTATTTGCCAAATTTTGTGAAAATTTGAAAAATTTTCAATTAAATGAACTCAAAATCATGTTTATACATATTTATGAACGATGAAAACTAGGTGATAATACCGAAATTATCGTTACCTCGAAAAGGACATAAATTGAGAAACACCCTAAAACGCTTGAATTCATTTAAAATGAAATAGAAGAAAATAAAAAGGCAAAGAAAGAAACTAAGTGTGGGAAGAATGTACCAAGTTATTCAATTTAAAACATATATCACATATTTTTGTACAAGATTATTGCAGGTACTTTTGCTTTGGACGATACTAATCAGTTTTACCCGGTTTACTGTAATACATTTGAAAGAAAGATGGATCTACACGATGAATCAATTCCATCATTAAAAGGAAGTAAAGTCTTCCGAAAAAGACACGCGCTTCTTGATTTAGGTCATGAAGTTGTCGTCCAGACCAGCTGTAGGTTGACGA
Source organism: Rutidosis leptorrhynchoides (assembly GCF_046630445.1). NCBI lineage: Eukaryota > Viridiplantae > Streptophyta > Magnoliopsida > Asterales > Asteraceae > Rutidosis > Rutidosis leptorrhynchoides. Next base: position 136,180,286 of record NC_092340.1, on the reverse strand, counting down.
AAAATCTAGAAAAGTCATCACTAAAATCAGCAGGAAATCCATGGACCTCAGCATCAAACAGGGTCGCCAAGTGGTCAGATTTATCCTAACCATGAGAAGGATTTATCTCGTACAATGGGGAGGCACCGTGCAAATTAGCTTGATAAGACTAATGAATCAGATCCCCAGAAAAGGATAATCTCCTTAAAGATTAAAAATCAGCTTTTAAGACTGATAATACTCAATCCTAGAGATTGACCTTAAAGATTGAGAATTCAAACTCATGGAATTCGATGATATCTAAACTCGAGCATGAACGAGAAAATATTTTGATCAAAAATACAAACCGATTTGTTTTCTGAAAAACCATTTTCAATGCGTTCATTACCATTGAACGTAAAATCCTAAGAAATTCACCTGGAATTCATTAGGTCACCTGAACCAAATCGGGTGTCAACCGTAAGAACGGTGGTTGCATAGCATGGTCGGAGACAGGACCTTGTGCCAGACCGAAAAATTATAGGATGATCTTTACTATCGCTCCTACCAAGGATAGTTCTAGCATCCGACACGTTAATAAGACCATAATCATCTGCATGTCACGGGACATTGCCTTAACAGTTTCTTGTTCATCGCTTTCCTTTACAACCGGACGGTAGTTTACCGAAAGGTAATATACGGAACAAGTAAATTGGATGTGTGCTTTCCGATACCAGGATAGCAGTGGATTACACGAACCTAAATGTTTTTAGCCAAAATATTGATCCACAAATATATTTTGCAACACCGATGGTGGGTCAAATCAGAAAACTTGTCTAGGGTAAAATCTAGCTTGAATTTTTAAAAGATCAAATGTTTTCATAAAGATCCAATTTCCTAAAGGATCTACATTTTTATAGTCATGTGGGACTGTAAACCGCCTTTCAAATGTGCACTTTGCTTTGGAAACCGAAAGTAAATCGGCTATTTGATTGCAAGTGTCGTTGACCTAAACCCAAGGCAACTGTGGATGACACACCCACCTTTAACCATGGTTCTATTGTTAATATCATTGTTTATACCGCTCTATCAAAATCACTGATGTACAAAGTGTGAAGAATAAAGAAGTGATTCGTGTGATGTATTATATTATTTCAAGACTGTATTGCTTGAGGACAAGCAACGCTCAAGTGTGGGGATATTGATAAGGCTAAAAAGGAACATATATTTCATAGCAAAATCTCCCAAGAAAGACAAGATTTTAGTTGCAATTGTTCCATTTTCGAGTAATATTCGTTTATTTTAAATAAGTGCGAAGACAAAAGGCGAAAACGAAGATTTGAAGACGCAAAGGTCCAAAAAGCTCAAAAGTACAAGATACAATCAAAAAGGTTCAAATTATTGATGAAGAACGTCTAAAAATGACAAGAGTACAAGTTACAAAACGCAAAGTACACGATATAAAATAGTACGCAAGGACGTTCAAAAATCCGGAACCGGGACATGAGTCAACTCTCAACGCTCGACGCAACGGTGTAAAAATTACGAGTCAACTATGCACAAGAATAAAATATAATATTTAAATAATTCATAATAAGAATAATATTAAATAATAAAAAGTTGTTAATTTAGCATAGTTCAGGGGTCGTAAATGAAAATTCAATTTCATATTTTGCCTATAAAAGGCGATGATTATCGATCAATTTAAAGGCATCCCTTTTTCTATCCTAAAAATCTATTATCAATATCAATATCTAAAAATCTCTATCATAATGTTAATGTAATAAGATATAACAATAATCTTAATTTTAATTTTAAATTATGATAATAATAAGATTTATGGTAGAGATCGTTTGAGTGTGTAAGTCGAAATTCTGTCCGTGTAACGCTACGCTATTTTTAATCATTGTAAGTTATGTTCAACCTTTTTATATTAATGTCTCGTAGCTAAGTTATTATTATGCTTATTTAAAATGAAGTAATCATGATGTTGGGCTAATTACTAAAATTGGGTAATTGGGCTTTGTACCATAATTAAGGTTTGGGCAAAAGACCGACACTTGTGGAAATTGGACTATTGACTATTAATAGATGGGGGGTATTGTCTAATTGAGTGACAACTCATTGGAGTCTGTCGAACCTATCTTCAAATTAATTATCCTAATAATTAATAATGATTATGGTTGTCCTATTTAGTGACGTTCATATGGAATCTATTATAATCATTTAATTAATTATTCGGGTTGGGTAATTGATTATTCAAACTGATCACGTGGGTAAATTAATATTCATATCTAATCAAAACAAGGGTAGATTACATACAGTGATAACTGGTGTAATTGTTGACAGAAGTGATAACTGCGTCACAGTTTAAATCCTTAATTAGTTGGAATATTTGACTACGGGTATAAGGGTAATTTGACGAGGACACTCGCACTTTATATTTATGACCGATGGACTATTATGGATAAAAACCAGATAGGTATCAAATAAACCATGACAAAGGACAATTAACCCGAGTAACAATTAATTAAAATCAAAACGTCAAACATCATGATTACGGAAGTTTAAATAAGCATAATCCTTTTATTTCATATTCTATCGCAATTTTATTTATTGTTATTTTATTTATCGTCATTTATTTATTTTACGCACTTTAATTATTGTCATTTATCTTTACGCTTAAAAATATAAAATCGACAAACCGGTCATTAAACGGTAAAAACCCCCCTTTTATAATAATATTACTACTTATATATATATATATTTATATAAATATAGTTTTATAAAAATATAGTACGTAATCACTAGCTCCCTGTGGAACGAACCGGACTTACTAAAAACTACACTACTCTACGATTAGGTACACTGCCTATAGTGTTGTAGCAAGGTTTAGGTATATCCCATCCGTAAATTAATAAAACTTGTGTCATATTTTGTAGTATTTCCTAGTAAAAATAATACTATTTCGTACCCTCACGCTACAACATCAACTATCCTGACACGCCACAGTTGACCTGGTACTTCAATTATTACGGGTAATTATTATTATTATTATTAATTAAACCCTAATTAGGTTTTATATTTAATATTATTAAGTTTTAGATTTATTATTTAATTTGTATAATTTAGTTTTATTAATATATAAAATTAATAGTTTTATAAAATAAATAATATAAAAATAATATTTTTATAAAATTGTGTTTTTACAACCTTAAGTTTATTTTTATATTTTGTATATTTTTATTTGTTTTTAGCGTAATATTTGTATTTTTCGTTCGTATTTAGTTTTAAGTCATAGTTTTTGCCATAGTTATTTTTATTTCTAGATTTTTAGGCTTTGCCGTAAAATCCCTTAAGTGCTTTTTCTTTAGACTAAGATTTAGGTGCTTTAGAATTTTGCGACGCCGTTTTTAATATTTTAAGTACTTTTTAAGTTATTACCGTTTTGGAAATAGAATTCATTTTAAGCTTTAATATTTTTAGACGCAACTTTTAATTTTTAGTTTTTAGTTCCTTTTTAAGTTTCGACGCCTATTATTTTTTGACGTTTTTCGACGCGCTACTTTCTTTTTATTTTTCGACCTTTTATTTTTCGACATTTTCGGCGCGCAATCTTTTTCTTTCTTATTTCTCGACGCTCTAGTTTATAGGACATATAATTTTTTTTTTCTATTTCTTCTCTAAAATTTCAAAACGAAAAATTATTTTAAGTGGTTAAATTGATAGACATCCATTTTCTGGTTCGTAGTAATAGTTGGATTTGTACGTGGACCGGTTTATTGGAGCTAAACAGTACTCAATTATATTGAGACCAAACGAATCCTGCCCCTCTGCTGCATCTTTTGGCTATTCGAAACGTGGGCAAAATCAGAAAAGTCTATTAATTTGATAACTTATATAATTTTTCTTATTTTTATAACTAATAGGATATTCAGTTAATGCACTGAGCAAAACGTTCACCACCTTTTGTACGTTCACCACCTGTAACTCGATCAAGACATCTAGCAAATATTGTCGCCGTTGATTTTTCTTTAGAATCGTCATCCAGTCGACCAAGTATTCCAATTCAAATTTTCGATAATCCATTTTTTGAACCCGACCTCACAATTGAGAATCCGGAGAATATTCAGGGACAATTCAGAGATCCTGAACCATTAATCTTTCCTCCGGAACCACCAATCATTCAAACGGAGATTGTAGAGGAACCAACCATTAAATCAGAATCCTCTAGTGATTCAGATTCAACAAATTCAATCATGGAAAATCTGGAACCTCTAAGTATGGAAGACTGAATGAGAGCTAAACGCACTGGCCAAGGTCACGTAATTACTCAACCTGACATTAATGCGCCAGATTATGAAATCAAAGGACAAATCCTACACATGGTAACTAATCAATGCCAATTTAGTGGTGCGCCGAAGGAAGATCCAAATGAACATCTTCGTACATTTAATAGGATCTGCACTCTATTTAAAATCCGAGAAGTGGAGGATGAACAAATATATCTCATGTTATTTCCCTGGACTTTAAAGGGAGAAGCCAAAGATTGGTTGAAATCGTTACCTAAAGGGGCGATTGATACATGGGACGTTTTAGTTGAAAAATTTCTTAAACAATTCTTTCCGGCATCTAAAGCCGTGAGACTTCAAGGAGAAATTGTTACGTTCACACAAAAACCAAATGAAACTCTATATGAGGCGTGGACAAGATTTGAAAAGTTATTAAGAGGATGTCCGCAACATGGTTTAGACACTTGTCAAATAGTACAAATATTCTACCAGGGATGCGACATCACTACAAGAAAAGATATCGATATAGCAGCTGGTGGTTCCATTATGAAGGAAACCGCAACTGACGCTTACAAAATTATTGATAACACTGCTTCCCACTCACATGAGTGGCACCAAGAAAAATATTTCGTTAGATCATTTAAAGCAGCTAGAGCCGATTCTAGCCATGACTTAGATTCCATTTCCGCAAAGATAGATGTTGTCGAGAGACGAATGGAAAAGATGACCAAAGATATCCACTCAATAAGAATTAGTTGTGAGCAGTGTGGAGGACCACATTTGACAAAAGATTGTCTTAGTATTGAACTAACAATGGAACAAAGAGAGAATGTTTCATACATAAACCAAAGGCCTGGAAATAATTATCAGAATAATTATCAACCGCCAAGACCCGAAATGTTCCATACAACAACCAACAAGGTCCTAGCAATCAACAAGTATCCAATAATACTTACAACCAGCAAAGACCTATTTTTCAAAATAAACCACCACGAACCGATGATAAAAAGCCAAATTTAGAAGATATGATGTCGAAGCTAGTTGAATCTCAAACGCAATTTTTCACATCTCAGAAACAAACCAATGAACAAAATGCTCAAGCATTTAGAAATCAACAAGCTTCTATTCAAAATCTTGAACAAGAAGTAAGCAACCTAGCAAGGTTAATAGGTGAAAGAAAACCGGGAAGTCTACCTAGTGATACAAATGCTAACCCCCGGAATGAAACAGCTAAAGCCATTACCACAAGAAGTGGTATTACACTTAAACCACCTGAAATACCTGTAATTTCTGATGAAGCTATTCCTACTCCACAAGAACCACAACCTGAGCAAGATAAGGAAACAGAACCGATAGTTGAAAAGGTTAATGAAGATAACAAAATTAAGGCTAAACCTTATGTTAAACCATACCAACCACCACTTCCTTACCCGAGTAAAATGAGAAAAGAAAGATTTGAAGCCAAGCAATCCAAATTCTTGGATATGTTTAAACAAATAAATGTCAATCTTCTTTTCATTGATGTGATTTCAGGAATGCCTAGATATGCTAAATTCTTGAAAGATCTAATCACAAATAGAAAGAGAATGGAAGAACTCTCAGCTGTTACAATGAATGCTAATTATTCTGCAGTGCTGTTGAATAAGATACTAGAAAAATTATCAGATCCAGGAAGTTTCACAATTCCATGTTTTCTGGATAGTCTTAGTTCAATAGAAGCATTGGCAGACTTAGGTGCTAGTATAAATCTAATGCCGTATTCACTATACGCTAAACTAGACCTTGGAGAATTGAAACCAACACGAATAAGTATACAACTAGCCGATCGATCAGTAAAATATCCTAGAGGAATAATGGAGAACATGCTAGTTAAAGTTGGTACTTTAGTATTTCCAGTAGATTTTGTTATTCTGGACATGGAAGAAGATTCTCGAGTTCCTCTCATATTAGGAAGACCATTCTTAAACACGGCTAAAGCAATAATAGACGTGTTCGGTAAGAAATTGACCCTAAGTATAGAGGACGAGAGTGTTACCTTTTCTGTTGATAGAGCCATGCAACAACCGCAATCTGCAGATGATACATGTTATTATATTCAAACTATAGATTCACATGCAGAATTGTTAGAAGAATTTCCAGAATTACAAGGAACAGGAGAATGTTCTTTAGGAGAAGGGACTGAACCAATTGATGAAACTGAAATGTTAGCTACACTTATGGCTAATGGATATGAACCAACAATAGAAGAAATTCAAATGCTAAAAGAAGAAGACATATATCGATATAAATCATCGATAGAAGAACCACCGACATTAGAGTTAAAGCCACTTCCAAACCATTTGGAATATGCTTATTTACATGGTGAATCTGAATTACCTGTAATAATATCGTCTTCTCTTACTGAAAATGAAAAATCTCAACTCATTTCTGTGCTAAAAGCTCATAAACCAGCTATTGCATGAAAAATTCATGATATTAAAGGAATAAGTCCTTCGTATTGCACACATAAAATCCTTATGGAAGAAGGTCATAAAACGTAAGTGCAATGCCAACGAAGACTAAATCCTAATATGCAAGATGTTTTTAAGAAAGAAATTATTAAACTGCTTGATGCAGGTTTAATTTATCCAATTTCTGATAGTCCATGGGTAAGCCCAGTTCAATGCGTACCTAAGAAGGGTGGCATGACTGTCATCACAAATGAAAAAAATGAGCTTATTCCTACTAGGACTGTAACAGGATGGCTTGTTTGTATTGATTATAGAAAATTAAATGACGCCACCAGAGAAGATCACTTTCCCTTACCTTTCATTGATCAAATGTTGGAAAGATTAGCCGGGAATAGTTACTATTGTTTTCTTGATGGTTTTTCCGGATATTTTCAAATTCCAATAGCACTCGAGGACCAAGAGAAAACCACGTTCACGTGCCCTTATGGTACTTTTGCTTACAAACGCATGCCATTTGGACTTTGCAACGCCCCTGCAACCTTTCAAAGGTGCATGATGGCAATTTTTCACGACATGATAGAAGAATGCATGGAAGTTTTCATGGATGACTTTTCAGTCTTCGGTGATACATTTGAATCATGTTTAGTTAATCTTGAACGAATGCTTATTAGATGCGAACAATCAAATCTAGTTCTTAATTGGGAGAAATGCCATTTCATGGTTAAAGAAGGCATCGTTCTTGGTCATAAAATTTCAAAGGAAAGAATTGAAGTGGATAGAGATAAAGTAGATGTAATTACTAAACTTCCACATCCCACCAATGTTAGAGGAGTTGGGAGTTTTCTAGGGCATGCCGGTTTTTACCGACGTTTCATAAAAGATTTTTCTAAAATTGCCACTCCTATGAATAAACTCCTAGAAAAGGATGCTCCATTTATCTTTTCAGATGAATGCATCAAATCTTTAATATTCTTAAAGAAAAACTCACTAATGCGCCGATTATGATAACTCCAAATTGGAATCTACCGTTTGAACTAATGTGCGATGCAAGTGATTTTGCAATGGGAGCCGTTTTAGGACAAAGGATTGAAAAACGATTTCAACCTATTTATTATGCTAGTAAGACGTTACAAGGAGCACAAACAAATTACACAACTACTGAAAAAGAACTCCTTGCTATTGTCTTTGCTTTTGACAAATTTCGATAATATCTCGTTCTAGCAAAAACGGTGGTCTATACCGACCATTCTGCTCTTAGATACCTATTTTCGAAACAAGATGCCAAACCAAGATTAATTCGTTGGATCTTACTCTTACAAGAGTTCGATATTGAAATCCGAGATAAAAAGGGAGCAGAAAATCTCGCCGCTGATCATCTTTCTCGTCTTGAAAATCCCGAATTAGAAGTTCTAAATGAATCGGCCATACAAGATAACTTTCCTGATGAATATCTATTGAAGATAGATTATAATGAAATTCCATGGTTTGCAGACTATGCAAACTACTTAGTATGTGGATTCCTTGAAAAAGGATTATCGTACCAAAAACGAAAGAAATTCTTTAGTGATATAAAACACTATTTCTGGGAAGATCCACATTTGTTTAAAAGTTGTCCCGATGGAATAATACGCCGATGTGTATTCGGAGATGAAGCTAGTCAAATCTTAAACCATTGTCACACAGGACCAACAGGAGGGCATTATGGGCCTCAACTCACAGCAAGAAAAGTTTATGATGCTGGATTCTATTGGCCTACAATTTTTAAAGACGCACACCTTCTTTGCAAATCCTGTGATGCTTGTCAAAGGGCCGGAAAAATAAGTCAACGTGATGAAATGCCACAAAATGTCATTCAAGTATGTGAAGTATTTGACATTTGGGGTATTGACTCTATGGGTCCATTTCCAAAATCTCATAATAATCTTTACATTCTCATTGCCATTGATTATGTATCTAAATGGGCGGAAGCACAAGCTCTCCCAACTAACGATGCACGAGTTGTAGTCAACTTTTTAAAACGTCTTTTTGCTAGGTTCGGAACACCGAAAGCTTTAATAAGTGATCGGGTACTCATTTTTGTAACAATCAACTTGAGAAAGTTCTTAAAAGATATGGAGTAACTCATAAAATCTTCACCGCATATCATCTACAAACAAGTGGACAAGTTGAAAATACCAACAGAGCATTAAAACATATTCTAGAGAAAACCGTAGGATCAAATCCGAAGGAATGGTCCATGAAATTGGAGGATGCACTCTGGGCTTTTAGAACAGCCTACAAAACTCCAATTGGAACCACACCTTTTAAACTCGTTTACGAAAAAACATGTCATCTTCCAGTAGAAATTGAACACAAAGCATTTTGGGCTTTGAAGACATGTAATCTTGATTTACATGAAGCCGGACGTCTACAATTAAGTCAACTAAACGAATTAGAAGAATTAAGACAAGAAGCATATGAAAATTTGTTAATCTATAAAGAAAGAACGAAGAAATGGCATGATAAAAGAATCAGAAGTTCAAAAGAATTCAAAGAAGGAGACAGAGTTCTTCTTTTCAATTCACGATTCAAGCTATCTCCTGGAAAATTGAAATCAAGATGGTCTGGACCATTTATAGTCAAAAGAGTTTTCCCATACGGAACAATAGAGTTGATAAATTCAAATGGGATTGAATTTAAAGTTAATGGTCACAGAGTTAAACATTACGTACATGATCCGATGGAAGTTGACAATGAAGTCAATCATAATTTCACCACCCAAGAAAACCCTCAAAATGAAAACATAAATATGTTATCAACAACATATGAAAAATCAAAATTGGAAAATAGGGAGGATTCAAATTGGAGTGATGAAGAAGAATTCTTATACAAACCTCCCATTCCAAGAAACGAAGAAAAATGTGAACAAGAAGTTCAAATAGAAGTGAAAGAACCAAGAAAAGAACACCCGAAAAAGGTTTACAAACCAACTCGACTTACTAAAGCAGGAGACCCGGGTGAATTTATCATTTCTTGCTTGCTCAATGATGGTGCTGTATATAATGGACTCGCAGATTTAGGAGCAAGAGCAAATATTATGCCTCTTTCCTTATACAAAAGATTAGATATGGGTAAATTAAAACCAACCAAAATAGGTGTTTAATCATTTGACCTAACCATTAAACACTCGGTTGGAATAACAAATAATTTACTTGTTAACGTGGGAAGTTTGACATTTGTTGCAAACTTCATAGTGATTAATATGGAGAAAAATCTTGATATTCCTCTAATTTTAGGTCGCCCATTTTTAGCAACCACCGAGGCATTCATCGATGTAAGAGAAGGTAGAATGACACTTAGGGATGGTGATAAATCGATCACCTTTGTGAACCGAAAGTTTAGATCTCCACCAACCAAAACTGTTAGACCAATAAAAATATATAAGTGTGGGGAAGATGAAGAAACACTTAATGATGATCCAATCACAAAGAACCCCGTTGATGATACGAAATTAGATGAACACATTTTTAACAGTTCAATGAAGAAACTTTATAAACGGATTCACGATGCTAAGATTAAGGGAAACTTTAAGTTATGTAACTGATTAGTATCCAATTTATTGCCAAAAGAAAAGGCAATGTTAGTTGAATTTGTGAAAGTTACGGAGGAAATCAACAAATGGCTTGAAGCAAAAGTTAAAGATATACAAGTTGTTGATAGTCCAATTGACAACGAAGTTAATCATAATTTCGACACCACAGCTAACTAAGTGTAGGGAGGTTCAAATCTTTTTAGGGTAATATGTATTTATGTTAGAGTTAGATATTCTGTTTTCGTGTAGTTCTTGAGAATGGTATCCGAATGGTCTTTCCCTAGCAGACCCTAAAGAACTAGTCTTCTCCCCCCATTCTGAATTTTTATTTTTTTAGGTTTTACGAGATGAAGACTTCCTGTGAATTAAACCATGGTCTAATGCTACACGCTTTAATCACTAAACGGAATAATGACACCCTTCCAAGTGAATTGGTATCATTAATCAGAGGCAAATTGGACGGAGTAAGAAAAGAATCCATAAACGAAAATAATAAGTTACATTTTGGTAAAGGAAAATCAAAATCCGCCGCGAAAAGAAGAGCACGACACCTAGAAAGATGTCACAAATGCGGAAAATGGTCACACGAAGGAAAATGCTCGACGAATCAGACATATTCCAATACCGAGTTCGTTACTTTATGCAGAGAAGGACCGTTCATATGTTTCGAAGAAAAATCGTTGAATGCTCGAGGTTACGCCTGTGTAGCTATGGAAAACCAATTAGTTCGACTATCTTATGAGTGGGCTAAAGCAGGTCACTGAGAATTCTATCTCATAGGTAAGTATGTACAGTTTTTATTTTTATTTTTTTATTGCTTTTAACCTTTTGATAATAAACGCTAAATTGTTCGCTATAAAGTATTAAATTGGTATTCAATAAAATTAGGTTTTGCGACCAAAATTATTGATATCATACAAAACATTTATTACATCACTGCGAAATTTACCGTTTATTCTTAAGGCATAAATATCTTTAATCAATCAATCCAAAATATTTCAAAAATTCGTCAGGAGTAAAACTAGGTAATATAGCCAAAATTACTTTACCGAAAAGAAGGGCGTATACTTTTGATAATATTTGATTGATTCAAGTGGGATAAAAGACCAAAAAGATTTTAAATTTTATTTTTACTTTGTTTTTAAATTTAATATTTATAAATTAATTTATTATTATAAACTTTTTAAAATCAATATATATTTAAGTTTGTAAATATTTGAATTTTTTTTATAAGTTTGTATGTATAAAAACAAAAATATAATAAAAGTTTCGTGTGAATTTATAATTTTCATAATATGAATTTTTAATTTTATGCATTTTAAATTTAAGTTTGGTGTGAATTTAAAAACAAAAAATTTACTTTATTTTGTTAAGTTAAAAATATGATTTTTAAAATTCGTCGTAAGTTGAAGACTAGGTCATTGAACCGAAATTGCTTTACCCAAGGGAGGGATGAGAACTTTTATTATCATTATTTTTAATCTTATTGAATTAAAGTAAGCCAAAAACATTAAAAAAACCCAAAAATCTTTACTTTTAAAACCGCGCTTTGAATTGACAAATTTTAAAATTTTGTCGAGGGACGGACTAGGACATCGCTCCGAAACGCCCTCATTCTAAAAAGAAACAAATTTTTAAAATTTAATTTAATTATATGTTTTAAAAAGTGTAAGGTTTTTATAAAAAAAAAAGAAAGCAAAAGTTACTGTACCCGGACCCCATGCGATCGCATGGGGTTTGCCTTGAATATCCATGCGATTGCATGAATAAAAAATACAGGCCAGGATCAAAAGCAGTCGACTGGTCTGTCTTCACACTCCACAAACACATACGCGAAAATACCCCAAAACCTCTCAAATTTCATCATTTTTCACCAAAATTCACCAAATTTCTTGCTACAATCCGCTCTAAACATGAAATTGTTCAGAAGTTTATCAAGAAAGGTAACAATTACATTCCTAAACCTCTTTAAGTTTGATTTTTAGTGTTCTTGAGCTATATTTTTCCTAATTTGATTTTGTTAGTTTCTAGTGTAATTAGAGTTAAATTGTTAGTATTTTATGCATGTATAACCTAGATTGATGCTATTTAACATGATTTGAAGCCAAAAACTTAAATTTTTTTTAGAAATCTAGGGTTTGTGTTCTTGAGCAATTTGGGGCTTTTTGATATAAACAGGTTATGGCCGATTTTTGTCATGAATTATTGCTAAATTAAGTAGTGTAACATGTTTAGGTAGCTAAATGATCCAAACTTTGATCCTAAACATGATTTTTGAGAATTAAAGTAGACTTTTTAGATATAAAATTCATGAACTTGATTAATTTGATATAATTGCCATTTGAGACTTGTTTAATTGTTAGTAATGACTATTTTGACATGTTATTTGAATTAAATGCTTATGAACTTTGTATACATTTTCATAAAGGCTTATTTGAAAAAGTGTAGAATTGTAAAAATTGTGAAAATGTGTATAAGTTTAATTTTGATTTAACATGTTATTGTAATTGTTTCAATTTGTTATTTTGCTAACACTAATGCATATTTGGATGCACAAATTTTGTGTTTAATGTGTTTTGCAGAGATTTACAGATACTGATGGTGCAACATCATCATCTAGACAACCACAACCAGAACCTGAAATGCAATATGAACCTGAACAAGAACCACAACAGGAATCACAACAACAGCCTGATCAACACATACCTTATTATGATCCGCTACAATTTGTTGATGCCTTCACAGTATTTCCGATGCATCCACCAGTAGAATACCCAACAATTCCTGAACACACGTTGCATCCAAATCTGAGATTCGATAGAAGGTGGAGAGATTACCCATCATATCAAAGTAACAAATTCAAACTGCTACCAAAAAATGTAGAGGTGCCAAGAGTAATCGATTGGGATCCTTTGGAAAGGGTCCAACTAGCTAACCGAGTTAGACTCCATCTGATCCAAAGGTATGGCAGTTCTTCTTTTCCCGATTGGGAACGTCTATTCACCATTCATAGACCTGTATATAAGGAATGGTGTGTTGAGCTGATGAGTACTGTGACAACCCTGAAATTTTCGACCAAATTTAAACTTAATCTTGTTATGAATTCGATACAATAAGCAAAGTTGTAATGTCGAAGTCTCATGAACTTTGAACCGTGTTCATGCATATATTTGGCTTTTGAATTATTTATATGGACTCAGTTAACCATTGACCATGCCCGACGATTCACGAACCACTATTTGTAAATATAAATGTAAGTATATATATAATATAAATTGGAAATAATAAAATATAAATAAAATATTAAAATTTAATGTTAAATAGTATATAAATGTTGTTATATGATCTTTATTATTTGTATATTGTAATACATATTAAATATTTATTATATATTATTATATATACTACACAGTTATTAGATACTACCAAATTAGTAAGTTGTAATATTAATATATTTAACTACAAGTTAAATTATAATTGTCATTATTAATAATATTAACATGCAACACTAATAAAATTACTAAAAATTATTATATACATTTGATTGTTATATCATTTCTAATATTATTGTTATCCATACTAATAACAGTATTACTATAAGTAGTAACAAAATTACGATCTTAATTGTTGTTATGACATCATTACTAGTATTTTATTTTTATTATTATTATAATATTACTATTATTATCAACTATAATATTAAATGTAATATTGATAAAATTATATAAAAGGATTAATTATAATCTATAGATATAAAATTTTGATACATATAATTGGTTATTATCATTATTGTTTTTATAATTATTAATATTATTAACGCTAACAATCATTATTATCATAAAGAAAATACAATTTAAATATTATTTTTGATTATTTTTTATCAGAATTGTTAAAATCATTATTAATTATTATAAGTATTTTAATTATTATTAATATAATTATAATTATTAATTCAATATATATATTAATAATATTTATATAAAAAGCCTTACAATATAAAAGATTGAAAAGATTAGAAGTTGTTACACGTTATTCTCCTACTGTGTTTAATTGATTCATCCAGTACAATTAGATTTCAATCCAAACAAGTCAAGCCAAAATCAGTTAGAGGTAAACATCGAGTTTTATAAATTATTTTTTTTTTATAATTATTGTTACTGTCGTCTGCTGCTATAACTCGAGACTCACATAACCATATAATCGAGCAGTTTAAGGATTTAAGAGAGTAATTCCAACTTCTGTCTCTGTCAAAAACAATTACAACAATATGTATCTATTTAAAGCTATTAAATTAAACAGATTTTTCATAAAAAAAAAACGTAAAACTCTGTTTCTAAACCCATACAGCAAAACACTGATTTCGAATAAAACTTCAAATTGTGTTAATGCAGAGATGTTAGAAAACCTTCTTTTAATCTATCTGCAAATTTACAAGTTTCAATTTTTAGTATTAATTATCAATTTGGGAGTCAAAGTTCTAGAAATAAAAGTCAATCGAATCTTTATAATCCAAATTCGTAAATTTGATGATGTTTCAGGATCAATTGATGATCCAGAAACTTCATAGAGGTGATTTGAAACATGTTTGATGTTATAAGTTTTGGCTAAAACGTTATGTAATGCGAAATCAATTTTTTTTTTGCATTAAAACAGCGACAGCAGCATCTTTCAATGGGAGCTGTTTTAATTTTTTGTTTTGTTTATCAAACTGAGATAACGAGTAAAAGCGTTTATATATTGTTATGAAATCTAAAAACCAAATTAATGTTTGGATTAATTGTACCACTGGTTGAGCTGTGATGATTATGAAGAAGATGAAATGGGAAAACGGGTTATATATATATTAGTGGGCTTTTAAAAAACAGAAATGAATGAGGTGGAGTTATGGTTGTGGGTGCTAGCGTGTAGGCGAGAGGTCTTGGGTTCGAGACTCGGCAGAGCCATTATTTTTTTTAAATCCGATTAACTTGAGGTAGTTTCATCTTTTCATTATTTTTATTATTATTACTATTATTATTATTATTATTATTATTATTATTATTATTATTATTATTATTATTATTATTATTATTATTATTATTGTTATTATTATTTGAATATTAATGATTATCATGATATTAAGTATAATTTTGAGAGTATTATAAATGCTAGTAGTATTATTATCCTAAATACTAGTATTACAATTAGTATGGTAATTATTATTGTAAGTATCATAATTGTTAACTTTATTATAACTACAAGTGTTATATCTATTATTGTTTTTATTATAAATATTAACTATGATATTATTATAGATTTCGAAACTTTAATATTAGTATTATTATGATGAATATGAAAATAATATAAATTATTATTATAGATATTAGTATTAATATCTCTTTATGAACAAAAATTAACATAAGTAATATTAGTTATATTACCACAAGTATCATTATTATGTAATTACTAAAATTAGTATCATGATTTTCATTAACAAGCGAATTTAATATTTTACAAGTAATCAAAACTATCATTTTATTTCAAATAGCTACTTTGTACCAAAAATATACTTAATACATATATTATAATTATATTAATAGTTTATATACTTACATATCAAACATAATAACAATAGTTATATAAATATTTATATATATAACAAACTAATTATATTTTTTTTATGTAATACTAACCATAAATATATAGATATATTAATATGACTAAATATATAGATATTAAATATTTTGAACATATACACAAACTATATAACATAACAAAATTAATACTTTTACATTATAAAATGAATCTAAATTATTAATATAAAAATAACATAATTAATAAAGTTATATCAATATAATTTTGATCAATTACAGTTATGTGTATTAATAAATATACAAATGATATAGGTTCGTGAATCCGAGGCCAACCCTGTATTGTTCAGTTGTTCAATGTCGTCATATGTATTTTTACTACAAAATACAATAGGTGAGTTTCATTTGCTCCCTTTTTAAATGCTTTTGCAATATATATTTTTGGGACTGAGAATACATGCGCTGTTTTTTATAACTGTTTTATGAAATAGACACAAGTAATTGAAACTACATTATATGGTTGAATGATCGAAATCGAATATGCCCCTTTTTATTAAGTCTGGTAATCTAAAAATTAGGGAACAGACACCCTAATTGACGCGAACTCTAAAGATAGATCTATCGGGCCCAACAAGCCCCATCCAAAGTACCGGATGCTTTAGTACTTCGAAATTTATATCATGTCCGAAGGAGGATCCTGGAATGATGGGGATATTCTTATATGCATAATTGTGAATGTCAGTTACCAGGTGTTCAATCCATATGAATGATATTTTTGTCTCTATGCATGGGACATATGTTTATGAGAAATGGAAATATGAAATCTTGTGGTCTATTAAAATTAGGAAATGATTATTTATGTTAAACTAATGAACTCACCAACCTTTTTGGTTGACACTTGAAAGCATGTTTATTCTCAGGTATGAAAGAAATCTTTCGCTGTGCATTTGATTATTTTAAAGATATTACTTGGAGTCATTCATGACATATTTCAAAAGACGTTGCATTCGAGTCGTTGAGTTTATCAAGATCATTATTTAGTCAATTATAGTTGGATATATTATGAAATGGTATGCATGTCTGTCAACTACAGATGTAATGAAAGATTATCTTTTCAAAACGAATGCAATGTTTGTAAAATGTATCATATAGAGGTCAAGTACCTAGCGATGTAATCAACTGTTGTGAATCGTTTATAATCGATATGGACTTCGTCCGGATGGATTAGGACGGGTCCTTTCATTTGGTATCAGAGCGGTGGTCTTAGCGAACCATGTCTGCATTAGTGTGTCTAACTGATAAGTCGTTAGGATGCATTAGTGAGTCTGGACTTCGACCGTGTCTGCATGTCAAAAGTTTTGCTTATCATTTGGTGTCAAAAATTACCTGCTTATCATTCTTAGAGAATCACTTGATTATCATTCTTAGTCTAGACACGTTTTACTGCATTGACTGCATGAATAGTGTATAGACAAAATTCATATCTTAGCGTATCTGTTACTGTAACTTTGCCTGAAAACTTCCATAGATTCCTCTGTAACTTATGGGATTTTAGTATTATATATGCATATGTAAATTATGTATTGCAGGGTACTAATCTACATCCTATAATCTATTTCTTATCAAAAATCCTTCATCTGATCGTACAAGATGAATCCTGCAACCAGTTCGAGTCCCTCAGATTCCGATAGCTATTCCGATAGTTATTCCGACAGCTATTCCGACATAGATGTTCACCTAAGCTCCGAAAACAGCGTCATCAGCATGAATCAACCAATCAGCCATTATCAATTTATCTGATGGGTTCGTAGTTGACTTAATTAATGGAAACGTGCAGAAGGCAATCCCTTCCATCAACCGAATTCACCTCTTGACAATGAACCTAAAGCGTTTACCGGCGAACATGTTCGAGACACCATTTTTAGTCTCATTTCCAGGGTAACTCGACAAGATCATATTCTATCCACAATTCTGAACCTTATTCATCCGCTCGTTCCGACTGACAATCATCCTGGAGTAATAAGTCAACGAACTTCGCGCTCGAATAATCAATTCGGAGAATATGGTGCAAAATGTACCAGCTTCAGCAACATCACCGGCACCAACAGTACAATCAATACCAGCACCAGTACCATCAACAATCCATGCTTCAATATCATCATATGTACTTTGAGTATGATCTTTGTTCTACGTATCGTTCTACCTCATTTATCTTCGTTCGACATGGCGAATATGTAATCTCTAAAGTTTTAGAGATTATTTATACTAGTTCAAACCGAAAAGCAAATGAGTTTAATATCATATTAACTCATTAAATCCATGAATACATCAGAAGAAAATATATATGTATATATGTTTTCATAAAGATTGTAATTAAAAATTCTCTTGTACAAACTGTTAATGGTGAAAATATTTTAACGGGTAGGTAATACCCGAGGACTATTTAAATTTCACATTAATAAGTTACATTGTACGTTCTTCGAATCTGTTTCAACAAGTCATATACTATCCTACTTACATCCACCAATATACAAATCCGTTCACCACAGAATAACCATATTCATTCAATTACATATTTGGATTTTGACCTATCAGAATCCAACAAGTGGCATAATGAAGAAATAATGAACACAATAAAAATTGATTAGAAACAGATTAATTAACAATATGAAATTCTATTAAGAATCCACGCTAACAAAATCCTAGCTAACTGTTCCTAGCTAACTGTTAATTCCGTATTACCATTTAATTATCGCAATTTATTTATCGCAGTTTATTTATCGCAATTTACATTCTCGCAATTTTATTTATCGTCATTTAATTTCTGTTATTTACTTTACGCACTTTATTTATCGTCATTTAATTTCTGTTATTTATTTTATGTACTTTAAATATCGGGACACGTATACAAGGTTTTGACATATCATATCGACGCATCTATATATATTATTTGGAATCACCATAGACACTCTATATGCAGTAATGATCGAGTTCTCTATACAGGGTTGAGGTTGATTCTCAAATAATATATATACTTTGAGTTGTGATCGAGTCTGAGACATGTACACGGGTCACGATATTTAGTAATTAATTCGAATATTATATATTAAACTATATATAAATTATTAGACTGTTAACTGTGGACTATCGACTGTGGACTAATAATATTGGACAATTAAAATGAATTAAAAATATTGATTATAATATATGAAACTAAACAATTCTTCAAGTTTGCCACTTGATTTCATCTTAAACCTCATTTGTATCTTGACAATTACAAATCTGCGTTCAAACCTTTCATGATTCTTGAAAACACCTCAATCGATAGGATGAATCAACCGCACCTCATCTACGGGAGAAAAGATTGATGCATTTAGTTATGCATCTGAAAAACTCTCGGAAACTGAGTAAAAGTTTAACACATAGTTGTGCTAATTCCTTTAGTGTTATTATTACCCAAAATAACTTGGTAATTCCTTTCAAAGTAGCAAATTTTGTCACAGCTTCAGCAAATCAACTTCGACTTTTCGTTCGAAACAACCTTATTATCACCTTGACTAATATGTATGTTCATTTATTGTTACCGGGAACCTTTTATATTCCACCATATTACCGTCAGCGTTTAATCATCTAAAAACACAATTTTCTTGAAATCATCTCGGATCGATAACTAATGATTCAGATAGGGTAGCAGTAAATGTAGAGGAATCAGCAATCAGTACTTTGAAAACTCACAGCATATCTACATCAACAATTATATGTATAACATTTATCTCTTAGAATTATGATCTCTCATTCTGAAATTCTGAAAAACACTCAGTCACAAATCAATACTCTGAATGTTAAAAAAATCTGAATGAAACAGCAGAAACTGTAGATAACCGTAAACGACCATAATCATCGAAAGTTTGATGATAAAGATTAGTATGTTGGAAAAGATCAGAAAAGTTGGAACTGGAAAGCGGATTGAGCTAACCATAAAGGAAACCAAGGAGAAATACAAGTAACATACCCTAAATTCATAGAACCCAGATAAATCTAGATCCGTTGAAATCTTTAGAGAATATCTTGCTCCGAAGTCATGTTAAAATCTTGCGGAAAATTTTTCTCCATCAAACATCGAACTTAGAAATTCCAAAATATCATCATCAATATCTTCGATATTTCTGAGGATATTTTCATAAATATTCCCGTCCGAAATTATATACCTCTTCGTGCGTCCTGTGTATCATTATATTGGAAACATTCAATAGAAAATGTAGTACCGAAAAGTAGATTATGCGAAACTATGAAGGAAGCCGTGGACAAATCACAAAGAATAAGTTTGACTTCAAAAAAAAAAAAAAAAAATCCAAAAGATTCAATGCCTGCTGAAGTCTTTAGTGAACATTTTGCTCCTTACTCTAAACCCTTACGGATAAATCTTCTTCATCATCCATTGATATTAGAAATTCCAAGATATCATTGTAGCTTTCATTATAAATATCCTCCATATTTCAGAAGATATTTTTATAACTATTCTTATCTGAAATTATTAATCTCTTCCTGATATCAGTGTTACATCATATAGAAACTGTTAGTTTCTATATTCTGTAAACTTTCAAGCTTAAAAATATGAATGTTATTAAAGTAATGTTGGGAACTGATGCATGAGTTAGTATAATATAATGACACTTGATCAACGTGATTATATTACAGTAAGTCATGCTGAGTTTCTAATGAAACGTGATGATTCACAGATCCTAACGTCATCACGTGCCATGTTACATAACTCTTTCATTATGCTTAACTTCTGAACATATCAAGAAAGTATATTCTTGATAGTTCTACTCTCAGTGATTCTGGTAATTTGATAAATCAAATCGTACTAATACATTAGTTCTTATTTAGAACACGATGTTTATTCGAAATTCCATACTTACGAATTCTGGACCGATTCTCGCTTTACTAGAGGTCGGGAGGATAATAAAAAGGAAAAGAGCTCCAAAATATAAGAGAAAATATAAAGCCCAATAACAACACGGAGGTCGCAAATCATGGATATTAATACGAATAAGCAATATAAAGACACGGTATAATTAAGAATAGTATCACCCCAAGGTAATAATAGAAGTAATCAGATTCTTCTGGTAGAAGATTGAAAAGAAGGATGACGAAAAAGATAATTAGAAAAATATCAAGGATTAGGACTGGACTAAGCATTTTCACAAACTTTTGGATGTATGAACTAAGAAAGAAAGTATAAGAATGGTGAGAATAATGGAACAGAAGAGTTTAATTTATAATGGGAATATCAGACAGAGAATCGAGGCAGATCACCGTATTTAATTATAGAGATCTTAATTTCATTATTCGCCGAAGAATCAAATCTTTTAGATTTCGAAGATTTTCTTAATATCCCTTGAATTCCGGAATTCAACCCTGACTCTGTCAGTAGTTAAGATGAATCTTTACTTTCCGATTTCACTCTTTGGTAATAACTTCATTCATGCTCTTCGAATAATCAAATTATTTTATCTGTATTATTCAATAGTGATAAAACTCTATTTATCAGCTTTTATTCGTCAGGAAAACATATTTAATGTTAGCCATGACGACCTCACTCAAATTTCGGGACGAAATTTCTTTAACGGGTAGGTACTGTGATGACCCGGAAATTTTTGACCAAATTTAAACTTAATCTTGTTATGAATTCGATACAATAAGCAAAGTTGTAATGTCGAAGTCTCATGAACTTTGAACCGTGTTCATGCATATATTTGGCTTTTGAATTATTTATATGGACTCAGTTAACCATTGACCATGCCCGACGATTCACTAACCACTATTTGTAAATATAAATGTAAGTATATATATATAATATAAATTGGAAATAATAAAATATAAATAAAATAATAAAATTTAATGTAAAATAGTATATAAATGTTGTTATATGATCTTTATTATTTGTATATTGTAATACATATTAAATATTTATTATATATTATTATATATACTACACAGTTATTAGATACTACCAAATTAGTAAGTTGTAATATTAATATGTTTAATTAAAAGTTAAATTATAATTGTCATTATTAATAATATTAACATGCAACACTAATAAAATTACTAAAAATTATTATATACATTTGATTGTTATATCATTTCTAATATTATTGTTATCCATACTAATAACAGTATTACTATAAGTAGTAACAAAATTACGATCTTAATTGTTGTTATGACATCATTACTAGTATTTTATTTTTATTATTATTATAATATTACTATTATTATCAACTATAATATTAAATGTAATATTGATAAAATTATATAAAAGGATTAATTATAATCTATAGATATAAAATTTTGATACATATAATTGGTTATTATCATTATTGTTTTTATAATTATTAATATTATTAACGCTAACAATCATTATTATCATAAAGAAAATACAATTTAAATATTATTTTTGATTATTTTTTTATCAGAATTGTTAAAATCATTATTAATTATTATAAGTATTTTAATTATTATTAATATAATTATAATTATTAATTCAATATATATTAATAATATTTATATAAAAAGCTGTACAATATAAAAGATTGAAAAGATTAGAAGTTGTTACACGTTATTCTCCTACTGTGTTTAATTGATTCATCCAGTACAATTAGATTTCAATCCAAACAAGTCAAGCCAAAATCAGTTACAGGTAAACATCGAGTTTTATAAATTATTTTTTTTTTTATAATTATTGTTACTGTCGTCTGCTGCTATAACTCGAGACTCACATAACCATATAATCGAGCAGTTTAAGGATTTAAGAGAGTAATTCCAACTTCTGTCTCTGTCAAAAACATTTACAACAATATGTATCTGTTTAAAGCTATTAAATTAAACAGATTTTTCATAAAAAAAACGTAAAACTCTGTTTCTAAACCCATACAGCAAAACACTGATTTCGAATAAAACTTCAAATTGTGTTAATGCAGAGATGTTAGAAAACCTTCTTTTAATCTATCTGCAAATTTACAAGTTTCAATTTTTAGTATTAATTATCAATTTGGGAGTCAAAGTTCTAGAAATAAAAGTCAATCGAATCTTTATAATCCAAATTCATAAATTTAATGATGTTTCAGGATCAATTGATGATCCAGAAACTTCATAGAGGTGATTTGAAACATGTTTGATGTTATAAGTTTTGGCTAAAACGTTATGTAATGCGAAATCAATTTTTTTTTTGTATTAAAACAGCGACATCAGCATCTTTCAATGGGAGCTGTTTTAATTTTTTTTTTGTTTATCAAACTGAGATAACGAGTATAAGCGTTTATATATTGTTATGAAATCCAAAAACCAAATTAATGTTAGGATTAATTGTACCACTGGTTGAGCTGTGATGATTATGAAGAAGATGAAATGGGAAAACGGGTTATATATATATTAGTGGGCTTTAAAAAAACAGAAATGAATGAGGTGGAGTTATGGTTGTAGGTGCTAGCGTGTAGGCGAGAGGTCTTGGGTTCGAGACTCGGCGGAGCCATTATTTTTTTTTAAATCCGATTAACTTGAGGTAGTTTCATCTTTTCATTATTTTTATTATTATTATTATTATTATTATTATTATTATTATTATTATTATTATTATTATTATTATTATTATTATTATTATTATTATTATTATTGTTATTATTATTTGAATATTAATGATTATCATGATATTAAGTATAATTTTAAGAGTATTATAAATGCTAGTAGTATTATTATCCTAAATACTAGTATTACAATTAGTATGGTAATTATTATTGTAAGTATCATAATTGTTAACTTTATTATAACTACAAGTGTTATATCTATTATTGTTTTTGTTATAAATATTAACTATGATATTATTATAGATTTCGAAACTTTAATATTAGTATTATTATGATGAATATGAAAATAATATAAATTATTATTATAGATATTAGTATTAATATCTCTTTATGAACAAAAATTAACATAAGTAATATTAGTTATATTACCACAAGTATCATTATTATGTAATTACTAAAATTAGTATCATGATTTTCATTAACAAGCGAATTTAATATTTTACAAGTAATCAAAACTATCATTTTATTTCAAATAGCTACTTTGTACCAAAAATATACTTAATACATATATTATAATTATATTAATAGTTTATATACTTACATATCAAACATAATAACAATAGTTATATAAATATTTATATATATAACAAACTAATTATATTTTTTTTATGTAATACTAACCATAAATATATAGATATATTAATATGACTAAATATATAGATATTAAATATTTTGAACATATACACAAACTAAATAACATAACAAAATTAATACTTTTACATTATAAAATGAATCTAAATTATTAATATAAAAATAACATAATTAATAAAGTTATATCAATATAATTTTGATCAATTACAGTTATGTGTATTAATAAATATATAAATGATATAGGTTCGTGAATCCGAGGCCAACCCTGTATTGTTCAGTTGTTCAATGTCGTCATATGTATTTTTACTACAAAATACAATATGTGAGTTTCATTTGCTCCCTTTTTAAATGCTTTTGCAATATATATTTTTGGGACTGAGAATACATGCGCTGTTTTTTATAACTGTTTTATGAAATAGACACAAGTAATTGAAACTATATTATATGGTTGAATGATCGAAATCGAATATGCCCCTTTTTATTAAGTCTGGTAATCTAAGAATTAGGGAACATACACCCTAATTGACGCGAACTCTAAAGATAGATCTATCGGGCCCAACAAGCCCCATCCAAAGTACCGGATGCTTTAGTACTTCGAAATTAATATCATGTCCGAAGGAGGATCCCGGAATGATGGGGATATTCTTATATGCATAATTGTGAATGTCAGTTACCAGGTGTTCAATCCATATGAATGATATTTTTGTCTCTATGCATGGGACGTATGTTTATGAGAAATGGAAATATGAAATCTTGTGGTCTATTAAAATTAGGAAATGTTTATTTATGTTAAACTAATGAACTCACCAACCTTTTTGGTTGACACTTGAAAGCATGTTTATTCTCAGGTACGAAAGAAATCTTCCACTGTGCATTTGATTATTTTAAAGATATTACTTGGAGTCATTCATGACATATTTCAAAAGACGTTGCATTCAAGTCGTTGAGTTTATCAAGATCATTATTTAGTCAATTATAGTTGGATATATTATGAAATGGTATGCATGTCTGTCAACTTTAGATGTAATGAAAGATTGTCTTTTCAAAACGAATGCAATGTTTGTAAAATGTATCATATAGAGGTCAAGTACATCGCGATGTAATCAACTGTTGTGAATTGTTTATAATCGATATGGACTTCGTCTGGATGGATTAGGACGGGTCCTTTCAAGTACTATAGCGTTAAATGTAGATGTAGATTGTGACGACCCAGAAATTTCCGACCAAATTTAAACTTAACCTTTATATGTTTCCGACACGATAAGCAGAATTTGTAATGTTGAATCTCAAAAAGTTTGGAACTACATTCATGTAATCAATTACCCTTTGACCGTGTTCGACGATTCACGAACAATTATGTGTATATAGATATGTATATATAATATATAATATTAACTGAAAACATTAACAAAGTATTAGATATATGATACTTTACATGAACATATTTGTTTCGATATATTTATCGACAGAATTAAGAGATAATATCAAATAATTGAATTATTAGATACATTATGATATGATTACGGGCCTATGTTATGAGGTCCACTGTGATTTAAGAAATCTATTCTTTTTTACAACTCAATACTTAACCAGTATGATAAAGATAACGATATTTATATTTTATTTTATTAAATATATAAAACGATTTAAATTAATATTATATATATTTTTTTATACGCGTATTATACGTACATAGTTTTATACTTTTACTATACTTTAACTTTACCTTTACTTTACTTTTACTTTACTTTAACTTTAATAATTCATACTTTAATAATTCACTTTAATAATTCATACTTTAATAATTCACTTTAATAATTCATACTTTAATAATTCACTTTAATAATTCATACTTTAATAATTTACTTTAATAATTCATACTTTAATAATTCACTTTAATAATTCATACTTTAATAATTCACTTTAATAATTCATACTTTAATAATTCACTTTAATAATTCAAAAATCTATTATAAATAGAATTCAATAGGTTTCATTATTTCATAGAAACTTGAAAATATATTTCTCTAAACTCTCTCAATCGATTTACATATATATATATATATATATATATATATATATATTTGCTCTGTATTATTTCAAGATATTATTAGTATACATAAAATATTACGACGGAGTGATGTCCGAGTGATTTCAAAATAGTTTTTTAAATGAGTCGAAGCTAAGGAAATTATGGGTTATAGCTATGGAAGTGATGGGTATGGTTCATGGGTATGCTCGTGAGGTCAATCTAGTGTTTATCATCTCCGTTGCGTCTACGTACTTTCCTGCAATATTGAATCTCAATATTGATACGTGAGCACTCATAACTTAACTTTTATATATCAATAGTGTATCCCTGACTAGTGCTCGAGTATATAGGATTATGCATGCTTGTACATTCGATATTGTCCTTAGATAGGTTTGTTGAATCCTGAATTAGATACATATGCTACTGAGATAGGGTATATGATATGCATGTCATTGGAAAGCTAGCAAAAAATTAAGAACTTTTCATTTAGATATCGAATGGTTTCGATGAACGGATTTGAAGTTATAGTCAACTGAATTTTAGTATTATTGTTAAAATGATTATTATTACTGTCGTCGTTATTATTTTAATAGAAATATCATTGTTATTATAAAATATCATTATTACTATTATGTTAGTATTATCATTTTATCATAATAACATTTTTAGTAAATATAAATATTGTTATTTTTTTATAGAATAATAATAATTATTATTACAAAATAATACAACTTTTACTTATTATTATTATGATCAATATTATTTTATCAAATAAATAGGGGATACAAAGATATTTTTCACCACGCGTAATATAATTACATTAATAATACTTACCACTATAGTTTTAAGATATTATGTGAACTTTATAAATTTTACTACTTAAGATATATAAAAGTATATATTTTATCATATATAAACGTTAATATAAATTTTTATTAATAAATGACTTTTATTATTATAAAATCTAATAAATATATTTAAATATATAAAACGACTATAGTTAAGTTATATAATAAACACGTATAAATTTTAGAAGTCATTTTGGGTCAAGTTGACTTTTGTTGACTTTTGCATATTAGTCTCGAGCATTAGGATTGTGGTACACTATGACTTGACCAAAAATTGTTAGACAAATATTGACCAACATATAAATATATATAATTAATATAGGTTCGTGAATCCGAGGCCAACCTTGCACTTGTTAAATGACGTTATATGTATTTTTACTACGAAATACAGTATGGTGAGTTTCATTTGCTCCCTTTTATATATATTTTTGGGACTGAGAATACATGCGCTGTTTTTTATAAATGTTTTACGAAATAGGCACAAGTACTAAAACTAATTCTACGTGGGTTTAAACCAATATACCCTTAGCTTGGTAACATTAAACTACTTGTCTATGTACGGTAGGCGCGAATCCTAAAGATAGATCTATTGGGCCTGACAAATCCCATCCTGACTATGGGATGCTTTAGTACTTCGAGGTTATTTTAAACACACCTGATCTGGTGTACTTCAGAGGGTAAAACATGAACGTTAAGGCTTGTTACCGAGTGCCTACAACTTATAGAATAATTTTATACACTTGCGAGTGTACATATATTTATAAACGGAAATCTTGTGGTCTATTAATATATTGAAATGATTGTTATGATAAACCTATGAACTCACCAACCTTTTGGTTGACACTTTAAAGCATGTTTATTCTCAGGTATTAAAGAAATCTTCCGCTGTGCATTAACTCATTTTAAGGATATTACTTGGAGTCATTCATGTCATATTTTGAAAGACGTTGCATTCAAGTCATTGAGTTCATCAAGATTATTATTAAGTCAATTATAGTTGGATGTATTATGAAATGGTGTGCATACCGTCAATTTTTGTTGTAAAGAAAGTTTGTCTTTTAAAAACGAATGCAATGTTTGTAAAATGTATCATATAGAGGTCAAATACCTCGCGATGTAATCAACTATTGTGAATCGTTTATAATGTATATGAACGGGTCCTTTCATAGATAGGTTAGATGATAGAAGTTTTCTTAGGTTTATACTTGGCCGTAGGATGTACAGGATGTCCATGCTGGACATGGCCAGGGCATTACAGATTTACACTCCTAGTGAATTGCTATTACCCGATTGTATGAATTTGATTTATCGTGGTAAAAGGGTAGATAGGAATTTTGACGCGAACGCCATCTGGAGGCGTATGTCAAACTATAATGTTTTTACACTGGGAGGAAAACACTCCTACTTACATATTAACAAAGCCGAGCTTCGTATAATTTATAGATTTTTGGCTAACTCGATTACACAGAGAGGTCACAACAAGGAGAAAATGACCTTACATGATTTATTTTACCTAAAGTGTATTCGAGACCCAAGAAGCTTTGTTAATAACCCCTACTGTGTTGGTTTTTATTTGTCAAAAATAGTGGAAGGAATACAGGAAGGGGGGATTATAGGAGGAGGTATTTTTGTTACTCTCATTGGAGAGTACTTAGGTGTAGATAGGAACCAAGGGGGTCTACTTTTAGAATGTAGGGAACATGTCGAGCCTTTAGGATTGAAGGTTTATGCGAGTGCTAAGGTATTAAAGAGTAGACGCAATCAGCCAGTACCCTATGAAGGTAATCATCCTCAGGTAGAGAGAGGTTCAGACGAGGAAATGGAGGAAGCGGATGACATTAGGGATGTCATTTGGGAGGCTATGACTGACGTCTACCAGCATATAGATGAGGTAGATATGACAAACGCGGAGAGATTTCGTCGGATGGAGCAGTGTCAAGCCCGGAATGATTACGAGCATTCCAGGCAACGACAGCATGATAGATGGGACTATCATCAGCGTCAGATTATGAGCCGGCTGTCACCTCAGGATCACTACGTTCCGACCCAACCCGCTTACTATCCTCCACACCAGCCCGAGATGAGACCACCATATACTCTCTACGATCGTAACCTGGTCTACCAGTACACCTATCACCAAGTATGGAACCCGGACGACGACATGAACTGGAACCCCTATCCAGATTGATATAGTTCAGTTGGTGATTTCTATGATTTTTATCTTTTTATGATTTTTATTTATTTATGTTTAAACATATGATATTGTGATACATTAATGTATTGTTTAATATTTTTATTATTTTGTAGTAATATTTCATATTTGATTTGAAAGTGGGATTTTAAGTCCCATTTCAAATTACCATGCATGTTTATATTTGTGTGTATGTATATTGTCAATTGTACACAACAGGGTAAAACAACGCATTTTCAAAGACTGGCATTAAGTTCAGCAAAAGCTACTAATTTTGACGACAAAACGAAAAACAAATGTGATGTAACAACAAGACGGAATGAACAAATGATGTGCACCATTTATCATTCAACAAACAAACGCCAATATGTTTGGAAACTTTGGTAAAATTTAATCATTTTTCTACGCTAATCACCCTCAATAATTTAAATTGTTACTGATTTCTTGCAAATGAGGGCATTGCAAGATCTTAAGTGTGGGAAGGGGTTAAATTCTTTCAGATTTTTAAAATTTTAAATTTAAACACTTGGTTACCATTAGAAATACTAGTAACGCAGTAGTTGTATTAGAATCTAGTGCTCTCTGATAATAAAGAACAGCCCTAGTCTTATATACTGACTACCCAATTCTAATAAAATTTTTCAAAAGTATCAATTAAATGAATTCAAAATCATGTGTGAAAAAGGAATATAGGACAATAAAAAGGAAAATAAATGCCAAGTGTGGGAAAAATTTACCAAGTTATTTTGAACATATATCACATATTTTTGTACAAATAACTGAAGATACTTTTGTTTTGGACAAAATTAACCGTTTTACCCAATTTCTTATAATATATTTGAAAGAAAGATGGATCTACACGATGAATCAATTCTATCATTAAAAGGAAGTAAAGTCTTCCGAAAAAGACACGCGCTTCTTGATTTAGGTCAAGAAGTTGTCATCTAGACCAGCTGTAGGTTGACGAAAAATCTAGAAAAGTCATCATGAAAATCAGCAGGAAATCCACGGACCTCAGCATCAAACAGGGTCGCAAAGTGGTCTGACTTATCCTAACCATGAGAGGATCTGTCTTGTAAAATGGGGAGGGCGCCGTGCAAATTAGCTGGATAAGACTATTGAACCAGATCCACAGAAAGGATAATCTCCTTAAAAGATCAAAAATCAGCCTTTAAGCCTGATATTACTCAATCCTTGAGATTGACTTTAAAGATTGAAAATTACAAACTCATAGAATTCGATGATATCTAAACTCGAGCTTGAACGAGAAAATATTTTGATCAAAATACAAACCGATTTGTTTTTTGAAAACCTAATTTTTTAATGCGTTCATTACCATTGAACGTAAAATCCTAGGAATTCACCTGGAATTCATTAGGTCACATGAACCAAATCGGGTGTAAACCGTAAAAACGGTGGTTGCATAGCATGGTCAAAGACAAGACCTTGTGCCAGACCAAAAAACTATAGGGTGAGCTTTACTATTGCTCCTACAAAGGATAGTAATTGCATCCAACACGTTATAGACCATAATTAAAAACATGTCAGGGGACATTGCCTTAACAGTTGCTTGTTCAAAGCTTTACTTTACAACCGGATGGTAGTTTACCGAAAGGTAATATACGGAACAAGTAAACTGGACGTGTTGCTTTTCTAATACAAGGTTAGCAAGTGGGTGACACAAAACCATAAGTTTTGAGCTAAAATTTTCAAATCTTAAACCCACTAAACCCATAAAAACATTTTGCAAACACCAGTGAAGGGTTATTCCGGAAAACTTATCTAGGGTAAAAGCTAGATTTAATTTTCAAAAGATTAAATGTTTTCATAAAGATCCAATTTCCTTAAGGGATCTAAATTTTATAGTCATGTGGGACTGTAAACCACATCGTTACTACCATTGTTCATACCGCCGTATAGAAATCACTGATGTACAAAGTGTGAAGAATAAAGAAGTGATTCTAGTATTTTTATTTCAAGACTATATTGCTTGAGGACAAGCAACGCTCAAGTGTGGGAATATTTGATAATGCTAAAAATGAACATATATTTCATAGCATTATCCCTCAAGAAAGACAAGCTTTTAGTTGCAATTGTCCTATTTACAAGTGATATTCGTTTAAATAATAAAAGGTGAAGACAAAAGACAGATTCGACGAATTGAAGACGCAAACGACCAAAAAGCTCAAAAGTACAAAATACAATCAAAGTGGTTCTAATTATTGATAAGAAACGTCTCAAAATTACAAGAGTACAAGACGCGAAACGCAAAGTACAAGATATTAAATTATACGCAAGGACGTTCGAAAAATCGGAACCGGGACCAAAGTCAACTCTCAAGGCTCGACGCAACGGACTAAAAATTACAAAATATAATAAAATATTTAAATAATTCTTAAAATTATTTATATATTATATTTATTTATTAAACCGTCGGCAAAGCTAGGAAACAAATTATGTGAGCTGGAAAAAGTGGCCATGCGATCGCATGGCCTGGAAGGCAAAAATCCATGCGATCGCATGACAGTAGGTAGCAGGCCACATCTATAAATTTCGCTTGTTTTGGCTCAGTTTTACACACCTTTTTCCATCCATCTCTCTATCTATCACGTATATATATATATATATATATATATATATATATATATATATATATATATATATATATATATATATATAAATATATATATATATATATATTAATATTATAATTATAATTTTAATTTTAAATTCTAATAATAAGGGTATGTTAGCGAATGTTGTAAGGGTGTAAGTCGAAATTCTGTCCGTGTAACGCTACGCTATTTTTAATCACTGTAAGTTATGGTTAATGTTATTTTTAAATTAATGTCTCGTAGCTAAGTTATTATTATTCTTATTTAAGCCGAAGTAATTGTGATGTTAGACTAAATATTAAAGTTGGGTAATTAGGCTTTGTACCATAATTGGGGTTTGGATAAAAGTACGACACTTGTGGAAATTAGACTATAGACTATTAATGGGTTTTATATTAACTAAATGATACCTCGTTGATTTAATATATAGACTTATAATTTGACGTATTTATGTATAACCACATACGCTTGATTGGGCACGGTGGGCGGGATATCTATAAATACCAATAATTGTTCATTTTACCGGACACGGAACTGGATTAATAGTTAATAGACTTATTGAAACAGGGGTGGATTACATTCAAGGGTAATTGGTGTAATTGTTAACAAAGTAGTAAAACCTTGGACTACATGCAGTCGATAACCTGGTGTATTCATTAAACAAAGTATTAAGACCTTGTTACAATTCGAATCCCCAATTAGTTGGAATATTTGACTTCGGGAATAAGAATAATTTGACGAAGACTCTCGCACTTTATGATTATGACTGATGGACTATTATGGACAAATCCGTATGGGCATATCAAATAATCCAGGACAAAGGACAATTAACCCATGAGAATAAACTAAAATCAACACGTCAAACATCATGATTACGGAAGTTTAAATAAGCATAATTTATATATTTCATATTTAATAGCACTTTTAATTATCGCACTTTTATTTATTGTCATTATATTTAATTGCACTTTTAATTATCGTACTCTTTAATTGTCATACTTTTTATTTATCGCATTTTTATTTATCGCAATTTCATTATCGTTATTTACTTTACGCTTTAAATTAAGTTATATTTATTTTTAATATTTTACATTAGGTTTTAACTGCGACTAAAGTTTTATAATCGACAAACCGGTCATTAAACGGTAAAAACCCCCTTTTTATAATAATAATATTACTTATATATTTTTGTATTTTTACAAATATAGTTTTTAAAAATATAGCCTTAAGCTTGTTTTAAGTCTCCCTGTGGAACGAACCGGACTTACTAAAAAATACACTACTGTACGATTAGGTACACTGCCTATAAGTGTTGTAGCAAGATTTAGGTATATCCATTCTATAAATAAATAAATATCTTGTGTAAAATTGTATCGTATTTAATAGTATTTCGTTGTAAAAATAAAACTCTTTTATATACACCTCGCATAACATCACTTACAAAGTAAACGTAAAGATAGAAATGATAAGCATAAAGTTTACAATGTAATTCTACTTAGTGTAAGTAGAATCTCTCTTTCTCTCTTATAATCTCTCCATTGATATGTGCTTGAGGCTTGGGAGATCAGTTGATATGACTTTGAAAGAATGTTGGAAAGAGGTGTTCTTCAATTGCTCAAAGGTTTGGTTTATATAGGCAAGAGAAAAACTTTCCAGAACCTGTGCGGCTTACTCCACGATCGACCATAGTTCATCCGCGCTCCTGCTGGATAGCTTTTCAATATATCTGTTGGAGCTCATTTTTCTTTAAATTTTTGGCTTCTTTACCCCATATAAAGCCTTCAAAAGATGCTTAATACACCTGGAAGTTCTTGACCATCTTCTTATACTTTAGATGCATTCATTGAAGTGGACATGAGCTTGTAAAAGAGGAAAGTCACATGTCCTTTTCTTGTGTCATTGATTTTCCATAAAGGAAAATGCAGATTTTTGTCCCTTGACAAACCACTAGCATCCAAACTTCATTACCCAAATCTTTAAACCCTTGTCTTCATCTTTGATGTAAGTATCTTGCTTCATTAGTGCTTGTTACAAGTCAATTGGATTTGTTTGAATCTAGTTGGGAATGCTTTGACTAGTTGCATTAATCATAAAGTGAAACATTACATTCCAAACTTCAAGTCACAATTCTTCAACCCTTTTATCAACATTAGTTTTGCAAGTATGTGCTCTTATTGGCTACTTGCAAGCTTTCAAATTAGACTATCTTGTATTTATATGAAGACTTTTGGGAGTTTACACTAAACTCTTATCAAGCACATGATTAGTGCTTAATGGTTAATCAAGTGGAGAGCATCTATTTAATTGGGACTTAATGACCATCTTTAAGTTGTATTACTTTTAATTTAGATTTATAAAAATACACTTTAAAAAAGAACTTTTAACCATACTTGAATGTTTGACATTAATCAAAAGCTAAATGTGTCATTAAGGTGTCATTAAGTGTGATTAACCAAGATAAGTGCTTTAGTGACAAAAACTCATTTAAATATGAAGGGGGCAACTATTCTAAGTATGTTTAAACAAGTTTTGTAAATTATAGATGCCCCAAAGTAGTCAAACATTTTTCAATCAAAAATTCGGACAGTAGGAAATTGCGGTCGACCCACGGCTGACCGTGGAGTCGACCGTGTACCTTGTTTCGAAGAACAAAGTGCAGGACATCCATGGTTAGACCTACGGTCGACCGTAGACCCAACCGTGCTTCCTTCAGTGGTTTTCAAATGACTCTTTTGACTTAACGGTTTTGTGTATTGGCTGTTTGCTAGAGATAGTGTAGGCTTATGTACTTGTGTTGTTCTATACGTTGTTGTAAGCACACAAGACTTGGTGTCATCATCAAAATAAAGTGTTTAACATTTGAATATTAATATTGGATTACTAACCAACAGAAAGGATAATTCTTTTTTATGGAAAAGATTATTATCTTATGAAAAAGATTATTGTTATTTATGGAAAAGCTTATTATCTTAACCACAAAGAATATTATGGGAGATATTTATGGAGAGTTAATCGGCCAATTGAATTGAATAAATATTTTTTCATAATTACGGGGTGCCTATAAATACATAAATGATTATTCATGAGAAGACACAATAAAAAAATCCTAAATAATCTTCTACAAAGGGCCAAAAACAAGAACATCATCTCTGTCTTATCTCAAAGTGATATTCGTATAACCCAGACAATTTGGGTCGAATAATTACTTTCAAAAAGTGATATCCCGATTAAGTGATATATCCTACTATCGATTATTTTACCATACACGAAACTCTAAAAATTCTAACATCCATATAGGGCAATGATGATGTGGTAATCTCAACAAAGACCAATAACTAGTTCTCTCAATATACTTTCATTCGTAGATAGGGACATAATCATTATATGGGAGTTGAGTCAATCTCGAAAATTAATTCTTTTTCATATATTTAGTGTTTGTGTAATTAAATGTAAAGTTGCTAAGTAACCTCGTCTCTATTATCGAGAAAAATATTTTCCTCGACAAAATATATCATGAATCTGTCATTGTTTGTAAATGACACCAAAGTATTGTAAAGCTCCAATCACATTGACATGCTTTTGAAAGTGAGTTATACATTTGGGCTTATGACTTGTCCAAGCTCTCTTATTAATTTCATATTATTTTCTTCTTCATTGCGTTTTAGTTGATATTCTAGGTTAAAAAAAGGTTAGATTTGGTTTTTTTTATAAAAAAATAAAAATTTTATTAAAATAAGTTACATTTGGTTCAGACTGACTCACGTCTAGTTAACAATCCTACAATCTTTTTGCACTTCCTAATGAACTAATCCTATTTGAGTGAACAGATACAACACAAATACCAGAAAATTAAAACAACCATGCGAACAAATGAAAGATCAGGGCTTGAATCCACACAATTGAAACATCGCTTACCATATGAAATGTCCCGTTCATATTGATTATAAACGTTCCATATTAATTAATTTCGTCGTGAGGTTTTGACCTCTATATGAGATGTTTTTCAAAGACTGCATTCATTTTTAAAACAACCATAACCTTTATTTTATCTATAAAGGTTTAAAAAGCATTACGTAGATTTTCAAATAATGATAATCTAAAATATACCGTTTACACACGACCATTACATAATGGTTTACAATAAGAATATATTACATCAAAAATAAGTTTCTTGAATGCAGTTTTTATATAATATCATACAAGCATGGACTCCAAATCTTGTCCTTATTTTAGTATGCAACAGCGGAAGCTCTTAATAATCACCTGAGAATAAACATGCTTAAAACGTCAACAAAAATATTGGTGAGTTATAGATTTAACCTATATATTATCAAATCATAATAATAGATCACAAGATTTCATAGTTCAATATACATCCCATACATAGAGATAAAAATCATTCATATGGTGAACACCTGGTAACTGACATTAACAAGATGCATATAAGAATATCCCCTATCATTCTGGGAAATCCTTCGGACATGATAAAAACGAATTCGAAGTACTAAAGCATCCGGTACTTTAGATGGGGTTCGTTAGGCCCAATAGATCTATCTTTAGGATTCGCGTCAATTAGTAGATCGGTTTACTAATTCTTAGGTTACCAAGCAAAATGGGCATATTCGGCTTCGATCATTCACCCATATAATGTAGTTTCATTTACTTGTGTCTATTTCATAAAACATTTATAAAACTGCATGTATTCTCATCCCAAAATATTAAATTTTAAAAGTGGGACTATAACTCACTTTCACAGATTTTTACTTCGCCGGGAAGTAAGACTTGGCCACTGGTCGATTCACGAACCTATAACAAATATGTACATATATATCAAAGTATGTTCAAAATATATTTACAACACTTTTAATACATTTTGATATTTTAAGTTTATTAAGTCAGTTGTCCTCGTTAGTAACCTACAACTAGTTGTCCATAGTTAAATGTACAGAAAAAATTGATATATATTATTTTGAATCAATCCAAGACCCAATGTATACACGTCTCAGGCTAGATCACAACTCAAAGTATATATATTTTTAGAATCAACCTCAACCCTGTATAGCTAACTCCAACATTACTGCATATAGAGTGTCTATGGTTGTTCCAAATAATATATATAGATGTGTCGATATGATATGTCAAAACATTTGCATACGTGTCTATGGTATCCCAAGATTACATAATATATTAGAATACATGCATAATATAATATAAGTTAGCTAGGATATGATTTGTATAGAATTGTTACAATATTTCCCGTAGCTACAACAATCAAAAAAATATCCAATCTTGTTTTACCCATAACTTCTTCGTTTTAAATCCGTTTTGAGTGAATCAAATTGCTATGGTTTCATATTGAACTCTATTTTATGAATCTAAACAGAAAAAGTATAGGTTTATAGTCGGAAATATAAGTTACAAGTTATTTTTGTAAGAGGTAGTCATTTTAGTCGAAAGAACGACGTCTTGATGACCATTTTGAAAAACATACTTCCACTTTGAGTTTAACCATGATTTTTGGATATAGTTTCATGTTCATAAGAAAAATTATTTTCTCAGAAGAACAACTTTTAAATTAAAGTTTATCATAGTTTTTAATTATCAAACCCAAAACAGCCCGCGGTGTTACTACGACGACGTATGTCCGGTTTTACGGTGTTTTTCGTGTTTCCAGGTTTTAAATCATTAAGTTAGCATATCATATAGATATAGAACATGTGTTTAGTTTATTTTAAAAGTCAAGTTAGAAGGATTAACTTTTGTTTGCGAACAAGTTTAGAATTAACTAAACTATGTTCTAGTGATTTCAAGTTTAAATCTTCGAATAAGGTAGTTTTATATATATGAATCGAATGATGTTATGAACATAATTACAACCTCAGGTTTTATGGATAAACCTACTGGAAATGAGAAAAATAGATCTAGCTTCAAAGGATCCTTGGATGGCTTGAAAGTTCTTGAAGCAGGATCATGACACAAAAACAAGTTCAAGTAAGATTTCCACTCGAAATAAGATTGTTATAGTTATAGAAATTGAATCAAAGTTTGAATATGAGTATTACCTTGTATTAGAAAGATATCTTACTATAAATAATAAAGATTTCTTGAGATTGGATGATCACTTTACAAGATTGGAAGTAAGCTAGCAAACTTGGAAGTATTCTTGATTTTATGAAACTAGAACTTACAGAATTTATGAAGAACACTTAGAACTTGAGGATAGAACTTGAGAGAGATCAATTAGATGAAGAAAATTGAAGAATGAAAGTGTTTATAAGTGTTTTTGGTCGTTGGTATATGGATTAGATATAAAGGATGTGTAATTTTGTTTACATGTAAATAAGTCATGAATGATTACTAATA
Organism: Rutidosis leptorrhynchoides; assembly: GCF_046630445.1. Classification (NCBI taxonomy): domain Eukaryota; kingdom Viridiplantae; phylum Streptophyta; class Magnoliopsida; order Asterales; family Asteraceae; genus Rutidosis; species Rutidosis leptorrhynchoides. The sequence goes on along the minus strand of NC_092340.1, from coordinate 136,142,162 downwards.
TTTTTGTAATTTTATGAGATATTTCATGCTAGTTGCCAAATGATGGTTCCCAAATGTGTTAGGTGACTCACATGTGCTATTAAGAGCTGATCATTGGAGTGTATATACCAATAGTACATACATCTAAAAGCTGTGTATTGTACGAGTACGAATACGGGTGTATACGAGTAGAATTGTTGATGAAACTGAATGAGGATGTAATTGTAAGCATTTTTGTTAAGTAGAAGTATTTTGATAAGTGTCTTGAAGTCTTTCAAAATTGTATGAATACATATTAAAACACTACATGTATATACATTTTAACTGAGTCGTTAAGTCATCGTTAGTCGTTACATGCAAATGTTGATTTGAAACCTTTAAGTTAACGATCATGTTAAATGTTGTTAACCCAATATTTATTATATCTAATGAGATGTTAAATTATTAAATTATCATGATATTATGATATATTAATATATCTTAGTATGATATATATATACAGTTAAATGTTGTTACAACGATAATCGTTACATATATGTCTCGTTTCGAAATCATTAAGTTAGTAGTCTTGTTTTTACATATGTAGTTCATTGTTAATACACTTAATGACATGTTTACTTATTATTTATCATGATTAAACATTGTGTATCAATATCTTAATATGATTCATATGTATTTAGTAAGACGTTGTTATAACGATAATCGTTATACATACCGTTTCGAGTTTCTTAATTCAATAAACTCAATTTTATGTATATAACTCATTGTTAAAATACCTAATGAGATACTTACTTATTATAATATCATTTTAACTATATATATAATCATATATAGGTCATCATATAGTTTTTACAAGTTTTAACGTTCGTGAATCACCGGTCAACTTGGGTGGTCAATTGTCTATATGAAACCTATTTCAATTAATCAAGTCTTAACAAGTTTGATTGCTTAACATGTTAGAAACACTTAATAATGTAAATAACAATTTCATTTAATATATATAAACATGGAAAAGTTCGGGTCACTACAGTACCTACCCGTTAAATAAATTTCATCCCGAAATTTTAAGCAGTTGGAGGTGTTGACGTATCTTCTGGAAATAAGTGCGGGTATTTCTTCTTCATCTGATCTTCTCGTTCCCAGGTGAACTCGGGTCCTCTAAGAGAATTTCAACGAACTTTAACAATTGGTATCTTGTTTTGCTTAAGTCTTTTAACCTCACGATCCATTATTTCGACGGGTTCTTCGACGAATTGAAGTTTTTTGTTGATTTGGATTTCGTCTAATGGAATAGTGAGATCTTCTTTAGCAAAACATTTCTTCAAATTTGAGACGTGGAAAGTGTTATGTACAGCCGCGAGTTGTTGTGGTAATTCAAGTCGGTAAGCTACTGGTCCGACACGATCAATAATCTTGAATGGTCCTATATACCTTGGATTTAATTTCCCTCGTTTACCAAATCGAACAACGCCTTTCCAAGGTGCAACCTTAAGCATGAACATCCCTCCAATTTCAAATTCTATATCTTTTCTTTTAATATCGGCGTAGCTCTTTTGTCGACTTTGGGCGGTTTTCAACCGTTGTTGAATTTGGATGATCTTCTCGGTAGTTTCTTATATTATCTCTGAATCCGTAATATGTCTATCCCCCACTTCACTCCAACAAATCAGAGACCTCCACTTTCTACCATAAAGTGCTTCAAACGGCGCCATCTCAATGCTTGAATGGTAGCTATTGTTGTAGGAAAATTCTGCTAACGGTAGATGTCGATCCCAACTGTTTTCGAAATCAATAACAAATGGTCGTAGCATGTCTTCAAGCCTTTGTATCGTCCTTTCACTCTGCCTATCAGTTTGTGGATGATAGGCAGTACTCATGTCTAGACGAGTTCCTAATGCTTGCTGTAATGTCTGCCAGAATCTTGAAATAAATCTGCCATCCCTATCAGAGATAATAGAGATTGGTATTCCATGTCTGGAGATGACTTCCTTCAAATACAGTCATGCTAACTTCTCTTTCTTGTCATCTTCTCTTATTGGCAGGAAGTGTGCTGATTTGGTGAGACGATCAACTATTACCCAAATAGTATCAAAACCACTTGCAGTCCTTGGCAATTTAGTGATGAAATCCATGGTAATGTTTTCCCATTTCCATTCCGGGATTTCGGGTTGTTGAAGTAGACCTGATGGTTTCTGATGCTCAGCTTTGACCTTAGAACACGTAAAACATTCCCCTACGTATTTAAGAAAAAAATTGGCTTTCATACCTGGCCACCAAAAATGTTTCTTGAGATCCTTGTACATCTTCCCCGTTCCAGGATGTATTGAGTATCTGGTTTTATGAGCTTCTCTAAGTACCATTTCTCTCATATCTCCAAATTTTGGTACCCAAATTCTTTCAGCCCTATACCGGGTTCCGTCTTCCCGAATATTAAGATGCTTCTCCGATCCTTTGGGTATTTCATCCCTTAAGTTTCCCTCTTTTAAAACTCCTTGTTGCGCCTCCTTTATTTGAGTAGTAAGGTTAATGTGAATCATTATATTCATAGATTTTACACGAATGGGTTCTCTGTCCTTTCTGATCAAGGTGTCGGCTACCACATTTGCCTTCCCTGGGTGGTAACGAATCTCAAAGTCGTAATCATTCAACAATTCAATCCATCTGCGCTGCCTCATGTTCAGTTGTTTCTGATTAAATATGTGTTGAAGACTTTTGTGGTCGGTATATATAATACTTTTGACCCCATATAAGTAGTGCCTCCAAGTCTTTAATACAAAAACAACTGCGCCTAATTCCAAATCATGCATCGTATAATTCTGCCCGTGAATCTTCAATTGTCTAGACGCATAAGCAATTACTTTCGTTCGTTGCATTAATACACAACCGAGACCTTGCTTTGAGGCATCAAAATATATCACAAAATCATCATTCCCTTCAGGTAATGACAATATAGGTGCCGTAGTTAACTTTTTCTTCAACAAATGAAACGCTTTTTCTTGTTCATCCTTCCATTCAAATTTCCTCCCTTTATGCGTTAATGCAGTCAAGGGTTTTTGATAATGCTAAAAACGAACATATATTTCATAGCATTATCCCTCAAGAAAGACAAGATTTTAGTTTCAATTGTTCTATTTACAAGTGATATTCGTTTAAATAATAAAAGGTGAAGATAAAATACAGATTCAATGAATTGAACACGCAAACGACCAAAAAGATCAAAAGTACAAAGTATAATCAAAGTGGTTCAAATTATTGGTGAGAAACGTCTCAAAATTACAAGAGTACGAGCCGCGAAATGCAAAATACAAGATATTAAATTGTATGCAAGGACGTTTGAAAATCCGGAATCGGGACCAAAGTCAACTTTCAACGCTCGACGCAACGGACTAAAAATTACAAGTCAACTATGCACATGAATATAATATAATATATAATTAATTCTTAAAATTATATATATATATATATATATATATATATATATATATATATATATATATATATATATATATATATATATATATATATATATATATATATATATATATATATATTATATAAAACCGTCTGCAAGAAGCAAACAACAATATGTGAGCTGGAATCCCAGGCCATGCGATCGCATGGCCAGGAAGAAGAAAATCCATGCGATCGCATGGCACACTTTTTCAGCTCAGGTCCTATAAATTGCAAAGTTTGGTCGACGAATTTTACATCTTTATCTATCTCTCTCTCAAACGTGTATATATATATATATATATATATATATATATATATATATATAGATATATATATATTATAATTATAATTTTAATTTTAATTTTAATATTAATTTTAATAATAAGGGTATGTTAGCGAATGTTGTAAGGGTGTAAGTCGAAATTCTGTCCGTGTAACGCTACACTATTATTAATCATTGTAAGTTATGTTCAACCTTTTTAAATTAATGTCTCGTAGCTAAGTTATTATTATGCTTATTTAAGCCGAAGTAATCATGATGTTGGACTAAAATATTAAGACGGGGTAATTGGGCTTTGTACCATAATTGGGAACGACACTTGTGGAAATTAGACTATGGGCTATTAATGGGCTTTATATTTATTTAATTAAATGATAGTTTGTTAATTTAATATAAAGATTTACAATTGGACGTACCTATAAATAACCACATACACTCGATCGGACACGATGGGCGGGATATTTATAAGTACTAATAATCGTTCATTTAACCGGATACGGGAATGGATTAATAGTTAATGGACTTATTAAAACAAGGGTGAATTATGTACAAGGACACTTGGCGTAATTGTTAACAAAGTATTAAAATCTTGGGTTATACGCAGTCGATATCCTGGTGTAATTATTAAACAAAATATTAAAACCTTGTTACAGTTTAAGTCCCCAATTAGTTGGAATATTTGACTTCGGATATAAGGATAATTTGACGAGGACACTCGCACTTTATATTTATGACTGATGGATTGTTATGGACAAAAACCAGACGAACATATTGAATAATCCAGGACAAAGGACAATTAAACCATGGGAATAAACGAAAATCAACACGTCAAACATCATGATTACGGAAGTTTAAATAAGCATAATATCTTTATTTCATATTTAATTGCACTTTTAACTAACGCACTTTTATTTACTGTCATTGTATTTAATTGCACTTTTAATTATCGTACTTTTTAATTATCACAATTTTATTTATCATCATTTTATTTATAGCAATTTCATTATTGTTATTTACTTTACGCTTTAAATTAAGTCTTTTATATATTTAATATTTTACATTAGGTTTTAACTGCGACTAAAGTTTTAAAATCGACAAACCGGTCATTAAACGGTAAAAACCCCCTTTTATAATAATAATACTACTTATATTTATATTTATATTTATATTTATACAAATATAGTTTTAAAAATATAGAGTTAAACTTGGCGAGTTCCCTGTGGACGAACCGGACTTACTAAAAACTACACTACTGTACGATTAGGTACACTGCCTATAAGTGTTGTAGCAAGGTTTAGGTATATCCACTCTATAAATAAATAAATAACTTGTGTAAAATTGTATCGTATTTAATAGTATTTCCTTGTAAAAATATAACTATTTTGTATACACCTCGCAGAACATCAAGTATTTTTGGCGCCGCTGCCGGGGACTCTGCTTAAACGCTGGAAGAGAAACGCTATATATATAAAAAAAAGAGATTTTTAATTTAGTTTTGTAAAAATACGTTTTAATTATTAAAAATACAAAAATATAAAAAGAAAAATAAAGTATATATTTCTAAGAGTTGTTTAAAATACATAAATTATTAAGTATTTTTTATTTCTATTTTAGTTTTTAAAATTTAAGTTTTTATTTATTTTTTATAAATAATTTATATAATTATAAAACAGAATTTTAAAAACAGAAAAAAAAATATAAAATCCTCGGCCCGAGAACTGTAGCAGCCCAACACCTGGTCCGAAAACCTACCCCATGCGACCGCATGGTATTACAACGGTCAGCTCATGCGATCGCATGAGCTGATTTGACACGCCTGGTACCTGGTACGACCAGTTTAGGGTTAGATTAATTTAATTATTATTATTAATTAATAAGCCTAATTAGGTTTAGTATATTTTAATATTTAGTTTAGTTTTATTTAATTTATAATATTTAGTTATAATTAGTTTTAATAATTACTAAATTAATACTTTTATAAAATAAATAATATAAAAATAATATTTTTATAAAAATTAGTAATTTTATCAATTTTTGTCTCTTTTTATAAATTGTATATTTTTATTATTTAGTACGTAATTTGTATTTTTATCGCTCGTAATTAGTTTTAAAATAAAGTATTTGCCGTAGTTATTTTTATTTCTATATTTTTAGGCTTTGCCGTAAAATCCCTTAAGTACTTTTTCTTTAGACTAAGATTGAGGTGCTTTAGAATTTTGCGACGCCATTTTAAGATTTTAGTACTTTCTAAGTTATTGCCGTTTTGGATTTAGAATTCCTTTTAAGCTTTAATATTTTTAGACGCAACTTTTAATTCTTAAGTTTTTAGACTTTTAAGTTTCGACGCGCTACGTTCTTTTTATTATTTTTCGACCTTTTATTTTTCGATGTTTTTCGACGCGTTCTTTTTCTTTCTTATTTCTCGACGCATTAGGTTTTAGGACATAGAATTTTCTATTTCTTCTCTAAAATTTCTTTAAATTTCGACGAAAAATTATTTTAAGCGGTTAAATTGATAGACATCCAAAATTTTCTGGTTCGTAGTAATAGTTGGATTTGTTAGTGGCGAGTTGTGGGCTTCCGATTTAAAGGGTCCTGGCTACCTACTACATCTATTGGCTATTCGAAACGTGGACAAAATGAGAAAAGTCTATTATTTTGATAACTTATATAATTTTTATTTTTATAACTAATAGGATATTCAGTGAATGCACCGAGCAAAACGTTCACCACCTGTAACTCGATCAAGACATCTAGCCAATATTGTTTCCGTTGATTTTTCTTTAGAATCGCCATCCAGTCGACCAAGTACTCCAATTCAAATTTCCGATAATCTATTTTTTGAACCCGACCTCACAATTGAGAATTCGGAGGATATTCAGGGACAATTCAGAGATCTTGAACCACTAATCTTTCCTCCGGAACCACCAATCATTCAAACGGAGATTGTCGAGGAACAACCTATTAAATCAGAATCCTCTAGTAATTCAGATTCAACAAATTCAATCACGGAAAATCTGGAACCTCTAAGTATGGAAGACCGAATGAGAGCTAAACACCCTGGCCAAGGTCATGCAATTACTCAACCTGACATTAATGCGCCAGATTATGAAATTAAAGGACAAATTCTACACTTGGTAACTAATCAATGCCAATTTAGTGGTGCGCCGAAGGAAGATCCAAATGAACATCTTCGAACCTTTAATAGGATTTGTACTTTATTCAAAATAAGAGAAGTGGAGGATGAACAGATATATCTCATGTTATTTCCCCGGACTTTAAAGGGAGAAGCCAAAGATTGGTTAGAATCGTTACCTGAAGGGGCGATTGATACATGGGACGTTTTAGTTGAAAAATTTCTTAAACAATTATTTCTGGCATCTAAAGCCGTAAGACTTCAAGGAGAAATTGTTACGTTCACACAAAAGCCAAATGAAACTCTATATGAGGCGTGAACAAGATTTGGAAAGTTATTGAGAGGATGTCCGCAACATGGTTTAGACACTTGTCAAATAGTACAAATATTCTACCAAGGATGCGACATCACTACACGAAAAGACATCGATATAGCCGCTGGTGGTTCCATTATGAAGAAAACCGCAACTGACGCTTACAAAATTATTGATAACACTGCTTCCCACTCACATGAGTGGCATCAAGAAAAAGATATCGTTAGATCATCTAAAGCAGCTAGAGCCGATTCTAGCCATGACTTCGATTCCATTTCTGCAAAGATAGATGCTGTCGAGAGACGAATGGAAAAGATGACTAAAGATATTCACTCAATACGAATTAGTTGTGAGCAGTGTGGAGGACCACATTTAACAAAAGATTGTCTCAGTATTGAACAAACAATGGAACAAAGAGAGTATGTTTCATATATAAACCAAAGGCCTGGAAATAATTATCAGAATAATTATCAACCGCCAAGACCAATCTACAATCAAAATCAGAATTATAACTGAAATGTTCCATACAACAACCAACAAGGTCATAGTAATCAACAAGTATCCAATAATACTTACAATCAGCAAAGGCCTATTTTTCAAAACAAACCACCACAAACCGATGATAAAAAGCCAAATTTAGAAGATATGATGTCTAAGCTAGTTGAATCTCAAACGCAATTTTTCACATCTCAGAAACAAACCAATGAACAAAATGCCCAAGCATTTAGAAATCAACAAGCTTCTATTCAAAATTTGGAACAAGAAGTAAGCAACCTAGCAAGGTTGATAGGTGAAAGAAAACCGGGAAGTCTACCTAGTGATACAAATGCTAACCCCCGAAATGAAACAGCTAAAGCCATTACCACAAGAAGTGGTATTACACTTAAACCACCTGAAATACCTATAATCTCTAATGAAGCTATTCCTACTCCACAAGAACCACAGCCTGAACATGATAAGGAAACAGAACCGGTAGTTGAAAAGGTTAATGAAGATAACACAGTTAAGGCTAAACCTTATGTTAAACCATACCAACCACCACTTCCTTATCCGAGTAAAATGAGAAAAGAGAGACTTGAAGCCGAGCAATCCAAATTCTTGGATATGTTTAAACAAATAAATGTCAATCTTCCTTTCATTGATGTAATTTCAGGAATGCCAAGATATGCTAAATTCTTGAAAGATCTATTCACAAATAGAAAGAAAATGAAAGAACTCTCGGCTGTTACTATGAATGCAAATTGTTCTGCAGTGCTATTGAATAAGATACCAGAAAAATTATCAGATCCAGGAAGTTTCACGATTTCATGTTTTCTGGGTAGTCTTAGTTCAATAGAAGCATTGTGTAACGACCCGGATTTTTCCGCAAATATATATAAGATTAATATTTACATAATTAAATATTTCCAACATGTTAAGCAATCAAACTCATTAAGACTTGGTTATTTTTAATGAATTTTATACAAACGTTTGGACACCCAGTCTGTCTGACGATTCACGAACGTCATATATCGTAATAATTAATTAAAGGAATATATATTTGGATATATATATATATATATATATTTATGATTTGATTAAATGATATTTAAGTATCTCATTAAGTATAATAACAATGAGTTATATATATATATATATATATATATATATATATATATATATATATATATATATATATATATAAGATGAGACTACTAACTTAAAGACTTCGAAACAATATACATATATGTAACGATTATCGTTGTAATAGTATTTCACACACACACACACACATATATATATATATATATATATATATATATATATATATATATATATATGATATTAGATATGATAATACACCATGTTAACATAACAATTTGACATCTCATTTAAGTGTAATAACAATGGGTCAATTATATTTAACAAGATCGTTAACCTAAAGGTTTCGAAACAACACTTACATGTAACGACTAACGATGACTTAATGACTCAGTTAAATATATACACATGTAATGTATTATGATGTATTTATACACTTTTGAAAGACTTCAAGACACATATCAAAGTACTTCTAGTTAACAAAAATGCTTACAATTACATTCTCATTCATTTTCATCAAAAATTCTACTCGTACATGTATGGTATTGTACTCGTATAATACGCAGCTTCTAGATGTATTTACTATTCATATATACTAATAAAAATCTTCTCCTTAGCAGCCTTAAATGATTAAGGATCATGTGGGAACCATCATTTGTCAACTTGCATGAATTATTTAGGAAGAAAACAAACTTAAGTATCTTTTTTTCTTTATAAAATGTAAAAAACGTATTCATGAATGCACACCATTTCTTCACTCCATTTTCTCATACTTACACTCCAATTTCTCTCTCAAAATACTCCTAACATCATACTTGATCATCTCCAAGCATTTTCACCATCTTTTAGCTTCAATTACAAGCTTTAATCATCATAAAAACAACCATCTTTCAAGAACAATTCAAGAATCATATCAAGTCTTCATGACTACTTCCAAGCTTTCTAATCTATTTCAACTCATCATCTAAGATCAAGAAACCTTTGTTATTTATAGTAGGTTATCTTTCTTATTCAAGGTAATATTCATATTCAAACTTTGATTCAATTTCTATAACTATAACAATCTTATTTCAAGTGAAAATCTTACTTGAACTTGTTTTCGTGTCATGATTCTACTTCAAGAACTTTCAAGCCATCCAAGGATCCTTTGAAGCTAGATCTATTTTTCTCATTTCCAGTAGGTTTATCCAGAAAACTTGAGGTAGTAATGATGTTCATAACATCATTCGATTCATCCATATAAAACTATCTTATTCGAAGAGCTAAACTTGTAATCACTAGAACATAGTTTAGTTAATTCTAAACTTGTTCGCAAACAAAGTTAATCCTTCTAACTTAACTTTTAAAATCAATTAAACATATGTTCTATATCTATATGATATGCTAACTTAATGATTTAAAACCTGTAAACACGAAGAACACCGTAAAACCGGATATACGCCGTAGTAGTACAACCGGGGGCTGTTTTGGTTTGGATAATTAAAAACTATGAAAAACTTTGATTTAAAAGCTATACTTCTGAGAAAATGATTTTTCTTATGAATATGAAACTATCCAAAAATCATGGTTAAACTCAAAGTGAAAGTATGTTTTTCAAAATAGTCATCAAGATGTCGTTCTTTCGACGAAAATGACTACCTCTTTCAAAAATGACTTGTAACTTATATTTCCGACTATAAACCTATACTTTTTTCTGTTTAGTTTCATAAAGTTAAGTTCAATATGAAACCGTAGCCGCTTAAATAACTCAAAACGGATTTGAAACGAAGAAATGACGGTTAAAACAAAATTGGTAAAAACTACTCATTTTAGCTACGTGAAAATTTGTAAGAAATCTATTCCAACCATAACTTAATCAACTTATATTGTATATTATGTAATCTTGAGATACCATAAACACGTATACAATGTTTCGACCTATCATGTCGACCCATCTATATATATATTGCGGAACAACCATAGACACTCTATATGCAAATGTTGGAGTTAGCTATACAGGGTTGAGGTTGATTCCAAAATATATATATATATATATATATATATATATATATATATAGTTTGAGTTGTGATCAATACTGAGATATGTATACACTGGGTCGTGGATTGATTCAAGATATATATTAAGTTATTCATGTACAACAAATTATGGACTACTAACATTGGACTGCTAACTGGACAACTAAAATCATCAACACGTAATAAAGAAAATATTGTGAATATATTTCAATCATATTTTAATATATGTATATATTGTTATAGGTTTATAAATCAACCCGTGGCCAAGTCTAATTCTCGACGAATTAGTAATATGTGAAAGTGAGTTATAGTCCCATTTTTACTATCTAAATTATTTTGGGATGAGAATACATGCAAATTTATAAATGTTTTACAAAATAAGCACAAGTTCATGAAACTACATTCTACGACTGTTTTGTTATACCGGATATCTGTACTTATTATTATTATGCTTGGTAACCTAAGAATTAGTGAAAAACACTAATTAACGCGAATCCTAAAGGTAGATCTACGGGCACCAACCACCCCCATTTTCGAATAGTGGAAATGCTTTAGTAATTCGAAGGGTTCTTGTCATACATTTGAATAGTGGAATGTATGATGCTAGATATCTTAAGCGCTCTATGTTAAGGTCGGTTACCAGGCGACTCATCGTATGAATATTTTTGCAGTTGTAATGATCCTGCGCATTTGATTAAATGAAATCTTGTGGCTTATTAAATGTTATGATTATGATATAGAAATTAAACCTATGACTCACCAACATTTTTTGTTGATGTTTTAAGCATGTTTATTCTCAGGTAAATATTAAAAACGCTTCCGCTGTCGTATGCCAACCCAAGGTCAAGATTTGGAGTCAGCATAATTGTTTATATTGTTTAAACTTGCATTCGGAGTATTTGTTGTAATATATTTGATCATATTGTAATGGGTTGTGTAAAAACTTATTTATTTGAGGAGATTGTCTTTGATAGACAATCTAAATTATGTCATTAAGACCTTTATTCAATAATAAAGGTTATGGTTGTTTCTAAAAACGAATGCAAGATTTGAAAAACGTCTCATATAGAGGTCAAAACCTCGCAAAGAAACTAATTAATATGAAACATTTATAATTAATATGAACGGGGCATTTCAGTTGGTATCTGAGCGTTGGTCTTAGAGAATCAGAAAATTTTTCATTAGTGTGTCTAACTGATTTTTGATGCATTAGTGAGTCTGGACTTCGACCGTAATTATTTTAAAAATGATTGCTTAATATAATTGTTGGAAACATAAGATTATTAACATATAAATATTATAAGATATATCATTCTCTTAATGTGCCTGCTATTATGTGATAGATGACTTCATCCGATCATATAAGCATCTCTAGTGATTCAGATTTCATTTACTTATCAAGTGATTTGGAGGCTGAGTCAAAGCGTACGACTTATGAACCAACGAAAAAGTTAACTCTTGGTGCTACCATTAAAGTGGAAAATTGTTGGGAAGATTGGGAAGATTCACAATTGCCAGTAGAGGTTCCAGAAGAGGATCCAGAAGAAGATCCCGAAGAGGAACCCGAAGAAGAGGATCCCGAAGAAGTTGTGGAAATTACCGAACCACAACGTGATTTGGGAAAATCTTTGGCTGTTATACCCGATCCCAAACCCGATGAACCTATTATGACCCAAAATGTTTGTGATCATCCACCTGAACCACCTAAGAGACTAGTTTATAAAATGACCGCTCGTATAACGAATGTTGGTTTTGCCCCCAAACAATTAGCCGAAAGAACCAATTGGGAGGAATTGTAAAAAGAACTATCCAAACAAAAATCTAAACGTTTGGCCGAGAAAGAAACAACGTCAACATCTAAGAAATCTCGCCGTTCTTGAACCATCGGCAGCTATCCTGTATTCCATGCATTGTATAATATGTATTATATTGTGTGTTTAAGTTTGTAAGAAAATCCGCAATGTAATTTTCCTTATGATTGTATAATAATAAGAATAAGCATGGAAGGTTTATTATTATTATTACAACTTATTATTACGTAGTAACGTAATAATTTACCATAGTTTTTCATATTAGAATTTTAGTAGTTAATTTGTGTGTTAGCTGCTAAGTATGAACATTATTATAGTTATAAAACGCTAATATGAAGAAAAGACTTTTATAATAATAAGTTCATATTAAGATACAAAATACTTTTTGGCTACTTCTAAAATTCTATATGATTAACTCAGTCGGCTATTTTTGAAGGAAATGGCTCCTCCAGCTACTAGAAAACAACAATTGAACACAGAAGAACTTCAAGCTTTCGCTGCAAATATGGCTGCAGTGGTGAATGCAATGAACAACAATAACCAATCGGGTTCCAGCAGTGGAGGAAACAATGGCAACCGGGTAGGATGTTCCTACAAAGCTTTTATGGCCTGCAAACCCAATGAGTTTGAAGGAACTGAAGGACCCGTTGGACTAAAGCGGTGGACAGAGAAGGTTGAAGCCGTGTTCGCAATCAGCAACTGCGTAAAAGAGGATAAAGTTAAATATGCCACACATACTTTCAGGGGTACGGCTTTGACATGGTGGAATACCTACATGGATTACATAGGACAGAATACCGCCTAAGCACTTCCATGGTCCGCTTTCAAGCACATGATGACGGAAGAGTACCGTTCCAGAACCGAAATCAACAAGCTCAAGACAGAGCTTAAAGCACTGACAACCCAAGGGTTAGATGTCACTACCTACAAGCGACGTTTCAATGAACTGGCTTTAATGTGTCCTGGAGCATTTGAGGACGAAGAAGCAAAAATTGAAGCATTCATAAAAGGGTTGCCGAAACGAATCCAAGAGCATGTAGGTGCTAACGATCCTGCAACAATGCAGAAAGCGAGCCGTATAGCCCACAAATTGATAGGCCAAATTACAGGAAGGATAAAGAAAGAAGTGGCTGAGGAGGCCATAATGAAACAGGGAAAAAGAAAGTGGGAGGAAAGCAGTGATCAGGGTCACCAGTATAACAACAACAATCAAAACAACAACTACAACAACAATCGCAACTACCCCAACAACAACAATAATCGCAACAACAACCGCAACAATAACTGATAGTGTTCCAAATGAACATATATTTAGTAGCAATATCGTTCCAATATGTAAAGTTTTTAAATGTAATTTCCTTATTTTTAGTTGTAATAGTTAAATAAATAAGTGCGAAGACGAAAGACGCAAATCGCTCGAAAATGAAGATTTAAAGACAAAAACGAAGATTTGAAAGACCAAAACGTCCAAAAAGCTCAAATGTACAAGATACAATTCAAAAGGTTCAATTTATTGATGAGAAACGTCTAAAAATGACAAGAGTACAAGTTACAAAACGCAAAGTACACGATATAAAATTGTACGAAAGGACGTTCGAAAATCCGGAACCGGGACATGAACCAACTCTCAACGCTCGACGCAACGGTGTAAAAATTACGAGTCAACTATGAACAAGAATAAAATATAATATTTAAATAATTCATAATAAGAATAATATTAAATAATAAAAAGTTGTTAATTGAGCATAGTTAAGGGGTCATAAGTGAAAATTTCAATTCAAAATTCGTCTATAAAAGAAACGAATTCTGATTGATTTTATCATCCCTTTTCAATCTCAAAAATCTATCTCTCTCTCAATTATGTAAATGTATATATATATTTATTATAATTTTAATTCTAATTTTAATTTCAATAATAATAATTTAGTTATGTAACAAATAATTTACGGGTTTTAAGTCAGAACTCTGTCCGTGTAACGCTACCAAATTAATCACCACTGTAAGCTATGTTCTTCCTTTTTAATCAGTTGGAATATTTGACTTCGGGTATAAGGGTAATTTGACGAGGATACTCGCACTTTATATTTATGACCGATGGACTATTATGGACAAAAACCAGATAGACGTATCAAATAAACCAGGACAAAGGACAATTAACCCATGGTAAGAAATTAAAATCAACACGTCAAACATCATGATTACGGAAGTTTAAATAAGCATAATTCTTTTATTGTATTTCTCATCGTATCTTTATTTACTGTCATTTTATTACTCGCAATTTTATTTACTGTCATTTTATTTATTGTCATTATTTTACGCACTTTAATTATCGTCATTTATCTTTGCGCTTAAAATATAGAATCGACAAACTGGTCATTAAACGGTAAAACCCCCCTTTTATAATAATATTACTACTTATATAATTATGTATATTTTGTATAAATATAGTTGTTAAAAATATAGTAAGTATCACCAGCTCCCTGTGGAACGAACCGGACTTACTAAAAACTACACTACTCTACGATTAGGTACACTGCCTATAATGTTGTAGCAAGGTTTAGGTATATCCCATCCGTAAATTAATAAAACTTGTGTCATATTTTGTAGTATTTTGTATTAAAAATAATACTATTTCGTACACCCCGCTGCACACATCAAGTTTTTGGCGCCACTGCCGGGGAGCACTAAAACGCTATATTTTTAATTTATATTTGCAAAAAAAAAAAAAAAAACGTAAAAAAAAAAATTATTTTAAGTTTTATTACCTTTAGATTTTTAGACTCAGTCACAACTTTTAGTATTAAGTTTAGTTTTGCCATAGTTATTTTCATTTTTAGATTTTTAGGCTTTGCCGTAAAATCCCTTAAGTGCTTATTCCTTAGACTAAGTTTTAGGTGCTTTAGAATTTTGCGACGCCATTTTTCGCGCTATTTTCTTATTTTTATTTTTCGACGCGTTTACCTATGTATCAATTACAATTCCAATTAGTGATCTCCATTTGTAGCTTTAATTTTAAGATAGTGATCGTTATAAGGTTGGATTAACCGCGTGTTTACAAACCACTCTTCGTCTTTTTCATTTTTCGACACTTTTCGACGCGCACTCTTTTTCTCTCTTATTTCTCGCCATTCTAGTTTTTAGGACTTAGATTTTTTTCTACTTCTTCTCTAAATTTCTTAAAATTACGAAAATTTATTTTAAGTGGTTAAATTGATAGACATCAAAATTTTCTGGTTCGTAGTAATAGTTGGATTTGTACGTGGACCGGGTTATTGGAGCCAAACAGTACTCAATTATATTGAGACCAAACGAATCCTGCCCCTCTGCTGCATCTTTTGGCTATTCGAAACGTGGGCAAAATCAGAAAAGTCTATTGATTGGATAACTTATATAATTTTTCTTTCCTTTTTAAAAACTAATAGGATATTCAGTGAATGCACCGAGCAAGACGTTCACCGCCGGTCATACGTTCACCACCTGTAACTCGATCAAGACATCGTTTAACAAATATCACCGCCGTTGATTTTTCTTTAGAATCGTCATCTAGTCGACCAAGTACTCCAATTCAAATTTCCGATAATCCATCTTTTGAACCCGATTTCACAACTAAGAACCCGGAAGATATTCAAGGACAATTCCAAGATCCTGAACCCCAAACCGTTAAATCAGAATCCTCTAGTGATTCGGATACAACAAATCCAATCATGGAAAATCTAGAACCTCTAAGTATGGAAGAACGAATGAGAGCTAAGCGCACTGGCCAAGGTCACGCCATTATTAAACCAGAAGTTAATGCTCCAGATTATGAAATTAAAGGACAAATCCTACACATGGTAACTAATCAGTGCCAATATAGTGGTACGCCAAAAGAAGATCCCAACGAACATCTTCGTACCTTTAATAGGATCTGTACACTATTCAAAATCCGAGAAGTGGAGGATGAACAGATATATCTCATGTTGTTTCCCTGGACTTTAAAGGGAGAAGCCAAAGATTGGTTAGAATCGTTACCTGAAGGGGCGATTGATACATGGGATGTTTTAGTTGAAAAATTTCTTAAACAATTCTTTCCGGCATCTAAAGCCGTGAGACTTCAAGGAGAAATTGTTACGTTCGCACAAAAGCCAAATGAAACATTATATGAGGCGTGGACAAGATTCGGAAGGATGTTGAGAGGATGTCCTCAACACGGTTTAGACACTTATCATATAGTACAAATATTCTATCAAGGTGTCAACGTTGCTACACGAAAAGACATCGACATAACAGCTGGTGGTTCCATTATGAAGAAAACCACAACTGAAGCTTACAAGATCATTGATAGCACAGCCTCCCACTCACATGAGTGGCATCAAGAAAAAGATATCTTTCGATCATCTAAAGTGGCTAGAGCCGATTCTAGCCATGACTTTGATTCCATTTCCGCAAAAATAGATGCTTTCGAAAGACGAATGGAAAAGATGAATAAAGATATTCACGCAATACGAATCAGTTGTGAGCAATGCGGTGGACCACACTTATTGAAAGATTGTCACATTGAACCAACGATGGAACAACGAGAGAATGTTTCCTATATGAACCAAAGGACGGGAAGTAATTATCAAAATAATTATCAACCGCCAAGGATAAACTTCAATCGAAATCAAAACATTCTTTACAATCCAAAAGGACCCGACAATAACTCGTATAACCAACAAGGTCTGAATAACCAACCAACTCAAAACAACACTTTCAATCAACAAAGACCTGGCTTGTATAAACCACCACAACAAACCGAAGAGAAAAAGTCAAATCTGGAAGAAGTGGTATTTAAGCTAGTTGAATCTCAAACACAATTTATTGAAACTCAAACTCAAACGAATGAGAGGTTTGATCAGTCATTAAGAACTCAACAAGCTTCCATTTTGAATCTAGAAAAACACGTAGGTACTCTTGCTAGCATGATGAGTGAGAGGGAACAAGGAAAGCTACCGAGTAATACTGAAGTAAATCCTCGGAATGAGAATGTTAATATGGTGTCAACAAATTCTTAAAAACCAGCACCAGAAGATGGGAAGATTTTAGATGTGAGTAACAATGAAGAAGTTACACCACCACCACCACCACCCGAGTATGTAAAGCCAGTGGTGACACCATACAAACCACCCCTCCCGTTTCCAAGAAAAGGAGTTGAGTATGAGCAAGTAATAGGGAATAAAGATTGTGATACCTCTGGAAAGAAGAAGAAGAAGAATAAAAAAGTGCAAGAAACAAAAACAGTAGAAGTAAACCCGGTGAAGATAGTTCCACCAAATCCTCCACCTAGGGTAGGTGATCCGGGTGAATTTATTGTTCCTTGTCTACTTAGTGACTGTGTCATGTATGATGCACTAGTAGATTTAGGTTCAAGTGTGAGTGTTATGACTCTTTCATTATATAAGAGATTAGGTGTAGGTGAGTTAAGTCCAACGGATATGAATGTTCGACTCCTTGATCAAACCATTAAGCACCCAGTTGGAATTGCTGACAACCTACCCGTTCAAGTAGGTAATTTAACCTTTCTAGTCGAATTTATTGTCATTGACATAGAAGAGGACCTAAACATTCCTCTAATTTTAGGTCGACCATTCTTTGCGTCTACCAGGGCGTTATTTGATGTAAGAAATGGTAGAATGACACTTAGTAGTGATGACAAATCAATCACCTTTATGATTCGAAAGACTAAATCTCCACCAACCAAAACCGTTGAACCAGCAAAAACGATTGGTAAGAACCATGTTGTTTTACCAACTCCAACGGTAATACTTAGCAATAATGAAACGCCTAAGTGTGGGGAAAATGAAGTAACACCTAATGATGACATGATAACAAAGAACCCCGTTGTTGATACGAAATTAAATGATCCCGTTATTAATAGTTCAATGAAGAAACTTATTAAACGGATTCGCGATGCTAGAACCAAGGGGAACTTTAAGTTATGTAACCGGTTAGTATCCAATCTATCACCTAAAGAAAAGGAGAAACTAGTTGAAATTGTGGATATTACACAGGAATCCGACCAATGGCTTAAAGAAAAAGTCACGGATATGCAAGTTGATTATGGACCAAGAGAAATTAACGATGAAGTTAATCACAATTTTGACACCACGGCTACCTAAGTGTGAGGAGATTCAAATATTCTAAAAAGAAAATGCTGTTTGGAGTTAGTTGTTCTGTTCTCATGTAGTTCCGAGAATGGAATCCGATTGGTCTTTTCCTCTAGCAGACACTAAAGAACTAGTTTTCTCCCCCCATTCTGATTTTTTTTTATTTTGTAGGTTTTATATGAAATTAATATGCTTTTTAAATTTAAGTTTTGTGTGAATTTAAAAACAAAATTTACTTTATTTCATTAAGTAAAAAAATGATTTCTAAAATTCGTCGTGAGTTGAAGATTAGGTAGTTGAACCGAAATTGCTTTACCCGAGGGCGGGACGAAAAATTTTGTTATCATTATTTTTAATTTTATTGATTTAAAGTATGCCAAAAAATACTATGTTTTATAAATTTTTGAACGTGAGGTTATATACCAAACTTCAAAAATATGTATATATGTTTGTATTTTATGTTATGTACAAAACAGGGTAAAACAGCGCACTTTCAAAGACTAGCATTAAGTTCAGCAAAAGCTAATAATTTTGACGACAATATCAAATGTGAAATAACAACAATATGTTTGCAAACTCGGTATTTTTAATCACTTTTCTACGCTAATCACCCTCATGAATTTATAATTGTAGTCTGATTTCATGCAAATGAGGGCATTGCATGATCTCAAGTGTGGGGAAGGGTTATAAATTCTTTTGGGTTTGCACTTAGTTTATTTGCCAAATTTTGTGAAAATTTGAAAAATTTTCAATTAAATGAAGTCAAAATTATGTTTATACATATTTATAAACGGTGAAAACTAGGTGTTAATACCGAAATTATCGTTACCTCGGAAAGGGCATAAATTGAGAAACAACCTAAAACGCTTGAATTCATTTAAAATGGAATAAAGGAGAATAAAAAGGCAAAGAAAGAAACTAAGTGTGGGGAGAATGTACCAAGTTATTCAATTAAAAACTATCTATCACATGTTTCTGTAAAGTTATTGCAGGTGTTTTTGTTTTGGACTAAATTAACTGTTTTACCCGATTTATTAAAGAAAGATGGATCTACACGATGAATCAATTCCATCATTAAAAGGAAGTAAAGTCTTCCGAAAAAGACACGCGCTTCTTGATTTAGGTCATGAAGTTGTCGTCCAGACCAGCTGTAGGTTGACGAAAAATCTAGAAAAGTCATCTCCAAAATCAGCAGGAAATCCACGGACCTCAGCATCAAACAGGGTCGCCAAGTGGTCAGATTTATCCTAACCATGAGAAGGATTTATCTCGCATAATGGGGGGCACCGTGCAAATTAGCTTGATAAGACTAATGAATCAGATCCCCAGAAAGGATAATCTCCTTAAAGATAAAAAAATCAGCTTTTAAGACTGATATTACTCAATCCTAGAGATTGACCTTAAAGATTGAGAATTCAAACTCATGGAATTCAATGATATCTAAACTCGAGCTTGAACGAGAAAATATTTTGATCAAAATTGCAAACCGATTTGTTTTCTGAAAATCCATTTTCAATGCGTTCATTACCATTGAACGTAAAATCCTAGGAATTCACCTGGAATTCATTAGGTCACCTGAACCAAATCGGGTGTCAACCGTAAGAACGGTGGTTGCATAGCATGGTCGGAGACAGGACCTTGTGCCAGACCGAAAAATCATAGGATGATCTTTACTATCGCTCCTACCAAGGATAGTTCTAGCATCCGACACGTTAAAAGACCATAATCATCTGCATGTCACGGGACATTGCCTTAACAGTTTCTTGTTCATCGCTTTCCTTTACAACCGGACGGTAGTTTGCCGAAAGGTAATATACGGAACAAGTAAACTGGATGTGTGCTTTCCGATACCGGGATAGCAGTGGATTACACGAACCTAAATGTTTTTAGCCAAAATATTGATCCACAAATATATTTTGCAACACCAATGGTGGATCAAATCAGAAAACTTATCTAGGGTAAAAGCTAGATTGAATTTTCAAAAGATCAAATGTTTTCATAAAGATCCTATTTCCTAAAGGATCTAAATTTTTATAGTCATGTGGGACTGTAAACCGCCTTTCAAATGTGCACTTTGCTTTGGAAACCGAAAGTAAATTGGCTATTTGATTGCAAGTGTCGTTGACCTAAACCCAAGGCAACTGTGGATGACACACCCACCTTTAACCATCATTACTGTCATTGTTTATACCGCTATATCAAAATCACTGATGTACAAAATGTGATGAATAAAAAAGTGATTCATGTATGTTTTTATTTCAAGTTCTGTATTGCTTGAGGACAAGCAACGCTCAAGTGTGGGGATATTTGATAGTGTTCCAAATGAACATATATTTAGTAGCAATATCGTTCCAATATGTAAAGTTTTTAAATGTAATTTCCTTATTTTTAGTTGTAATAGTTAAATAAATAAGTGCGAAGACGAAAGACGCAAATCGCTCGAAAATGAAGATTTAAAGACAAAAACGAAGATTTGAAAGACCAAAACGTCCAAAAAGCTCAAATGTACAAGATACAATTCAAAAGGTTCAATTTATTGATGAGAAACGTCTAAAAATGACAAGAGTACAAGTTACAAAACGCAAAGTACACGATATAAAATTGTACGAAAGGACGTTCGAAAATCCGGAACCGGGACATGAACCAACTCTCAACGCTCGACGCAACGGTGTAAAAATTACGAGTCAACTATGCACAAGAATAAAATATAATATTTAAATAATTCATAATAAGAATAATATTAAATAATAAAAAGTTGTTAATTGAGCATAGTTAAGGGGTCATAAGTGAAAATTTCAATTCAAAATTCGTCTATAAAAGAAACGAATTCTGATTGATTTTATCATCCCTTTTCAATCTCAAAAATCTATCTCTCTCTCAATTATGTAAACGTATATATATATTTATTATAATTTTAATTCTAATTTTAATTTCAATAATAATAATTTAGTTATGTAACAAATAATTTACGGGTTTTAAGTCAGAACTCTGTCCGTGTAACGCTACCAAATTAATCACCACTGTAAGCTATGTTCTTCCTTTTTAATTTAATGTCTCGTAACTAAGTTATTATTATGCTTATTTGAGCCGAAGTAATCGTGATGTTAGGCTAAAATATTAAGATGGGGTTATTGAACTTTGGACCATAATTAAGGTTTGGGCAAAAGACCGACACTTGTGGAAATTGGACTATTGACTATTAATAGATGGGGGGTATTGTCTAATTGAGTGACAACTCATTGGAGTCTGTCGAACCTATCTTCAAATTAATTAACCTAATAATTAATAATGATTATGGTTGTCCTATTTAGTGACGTTCATATGGAATCTGTTATAATCATTTAATTAATCAATTGGGTTGGGTAATTGATTATTCATTCTGATCAAGTGGATGAATTAATATTCATAAACTAATTAAAACAGGGGTGGATTACATACGGTGATAACTGGTGTAATTGTTGACAGAAGTGATAAATGCGTCACAGTTTAAATCCTTAATTAGTTGGAATATTTGACTTCGGGTATAAGGGTAATTTGACGAGGATACTCGCACTTTATATTTATGACCGATGGACTATTATGGACAAAAACCAGATAGACGTATCAAATAAACCAGGACAAAGGACAATTAACCCATGGTAAGAAATTAAAATCAACACGTCAAACATCATGATTACGGAAGTTTAAATAAGCATAATTCTTTTATTGTATTTCTCATCGTATCTTTATTTACTGTCATTTTATTACTCGCAATTTTATTTACTGTCATTTTATTTATTGTCATTATTTTACGCACTTTAATTATCGTCATTTATCTTTGCGCTTAAAATATAGAATCGACAAACTGGTCATTAAACGGTAAAACCCCCCTTTTATAATAATATTACTACTTATATAATTATATATATTTTGTATAAATATAGTTGTTAAAAATATAGTAAGTATCACCAGCTCCCTGTGGAACGAACCGGACTTACTAAAAACTACACTACTCTACGATTAGGTACACTGCCTATAGTGTTGTAGCAAGGTTTAGGTATATCCCATCCGTAAATTAATAAAACTTGTGTCATATTTTGTAGTATTTTGTATTAAAAATAATACTATTTCGTACACCCCGCTGCACACATCAATAACCGCAACAACCATCCCAATAATAATAACAACAACAACAATCCCAATCACAACAATAACAACAATAAACGACTCAACAACAATAACCCTAACAACAACAACAACAACAACAACAACGACAACAAAAGGCAAAGAACTATATGCCCCAGGTGTGATACGTTTCATCCGGAATGGTTTTGTAGAGAATTATGTACCAAGTGTAATAGGAATGGCCATATTGCGGCAAAGTGTGAAGTCTACGGACCAAATAGAAACAAAGGAGTAAATAATGCGGGAACAAATAATAACGGCATTGTTTGCTATGGATGTGGAAAACCGGGCCATACCATAAACCAGTGCAGGAATGGAAATAGGCAAGGCCGTGGGAGAGCCTTCAACATTAATGGAAAGAAAGCACAGGAAGACCTGGAGCTTGTTACGGGCACGTTTCTTATCAACAATACACCTGCTTATGTTTTATTTGATTCGGGTGCCGATAGAAGTTATATGAGTAGAGAATTTTGTGCCAAATTAAATTTCCCGTTAACGCCTTTGGATAAAAAGTGTATAGTTGAAGTAGCAAACGGTAAACTAATTAAGGTTGATAAAATTTTCCGAAATCGAAAAATTAGTTTAGTTAGCGAAACATTTGCAATTGATTTGATACCGGTGGAATTGGGAAGCTTCGACGTAATTATTGGAATGGACTGGATGTCCAAGGTGAAAGCCGAAGTTGTTTGTCATGAGAAGGCGATTCGCATTCCGAGAGAAAACGGGTTACCCTTAATAGTGTACGGAGAAAAGGGTAATGCCAAATTAAATCTTATTAGTAGTTTGAAGGCGCGTAAACTAATAAGAAAAGGTTGCTATTCCATACTAGCACATGTCGAGAAGGTTGAAAAAGAAGAAAAGAAAATCGATGACGTTCCTGTTGCAAGAGAATTTCCTGAGGTGTTTCCGGACGAATTACCGGGACTACCTCCACACCGATCCGTTGCATTTCAAATAGATCTTGTACCAGGAGCCGCACCAATAGCTCGTGCTCCATATAGACTTGCACCCACTGAAATGAAAGAATTACAAAGTCAGCTACAAGAATTATTAGAACGTGGTTTTATCCGACCGAGTACGTCACCATGGGGAGCTCCAATTTTGTTCGTTAAAAAGAAAGATGGGTCTTTTCGCATGTGAATCAATTACCGTGAGCTGAACAAAGTAACCATAAAAAACCGATACCCTTTACCCCGAATCGACGACCTATTTGATCAACTCCTAGGTTCGAGCGTATACTCCAAAATCGACTTAAGGTCGAGTTATCATCAACTGAGGGTTAAAGAAGCCGATATGTCATAACCCGTCCTTAACCATAAGAACGTGTTAGATAACGTATGATTTCATTGCGAGGTATTGACCTCTATATGCGACATTTTTAAAAGATCAACTGCATATATTATACATTACAAACTATGATTCTTATTTTAGTACAAGCTTTAGACAACATAAAGATGATTATCGTTTAGCGATAATCTTAGACTTACAAACTTTACATGTGATGATAATAATACGATTTCTAGCATATTTTACATTACAATTCCTCGGATATGCAGTTTTATTTTTGACACAAATATGCATACTCAAGATCTTGCTTAAGTTCAACATGTTGCAGCGGAAGCTTTTAGTTATCACCTGAGAATAGACATGTTTAAAACGTCAACATAAAGTTGGTGAGATATAGGTTTAATGCCGGCAGCGATATAAATATAGACCACAAGATTTCATATATAAACATTTTAATAAAAATATTCTAAGTGGTTGAGCACTTGGTAACCATACTTAACATTTAATCACGTCGCATATTCCCTTTATTATGAAATCTTACTACACCGTACCAAGTGTAGTCACGAAACGAAGTACTGTGCAACCGTTGAATACTGGTCGTCCAGTCCGGTTGGGGTTGTCAGGCCCGATAGATCTATCAACAGGATTCGCGTTTACAATACCGCTGTAAATAATAGTTACCAAGCTACAGGGAAGTATGCCAGTGGTACAACTCAACGTAGAATATATTTTTCAGTTACTTGTGTCCATAACGTAAAACATAAAATACATGTATTCTCATCCCGAAATACTTAGAGTTTAAAAGTGGGACTATATACTCACTTTCGTCTTGAAGATATGTAATTTTGACTTGGTCTCCGATTGATATCACGAACCTATCCATATATAATATATCAATACCTTTTATTTTTAAACAAACGTCACATATATATACTTATAATACTTTTAATACTTTTAATAATTCCTTAGTCCGTAGTTAGCAGTCCGATGTTAGTAATTCAATTTTAAATGGTTCATTTTTAGGTGTTTAATAAACCCCCAATGAAATAAATAAAAACCCCCATCGTATATGTATTGGTCGAGATTAATCTTGACCCACGGTACCGGTGTTGTCAAATGACGTGTTGCGTACATAAAGTACCGGTGTTGTCAAATGACGTGTTGCGTACAATCATGGGATCTTATGATTAATCTTCTCGTATTGTTTACGGGTGATCCTGAACCATATAAAATTAAATTATGAGTACATATATATAAAATATCATGTTATTTTAAAAAGATGTGATTTATTTAATTTTCTCCAATTATTTTCGTAGCTAAACTAGTCTTAGATATCCGATCTCGTTTTGGTCATAGTTTCTTCGTTACAACTCCGTTTTCGTTGATTCAACTTGCCACCTCCTTGGATCGAGTCCCTCTTTAAGACTATGAACTGTAAATACCTTAGTTTGTATTCGAAATCACAGGTCATAGGTCAAACTTTAGTGAAACTTATGAAGTTAATCATTTTTGTTACAAAAATATCATTTAATGACCATTTTTCTAAAAATACTTATACTTTGAATTAAATCATAAAATTTTTATGTGTCATCATATTCATAAGAAATATCATTTTTCCAGAATATAAACCTCCAATTCAAAGTTCAAGATGGTTTTTAATTATCCAACCCAAAACAGCCCCCGGTTACACTCCGACGTCGTAAAAACAGTTTTTAAGGTGTTCTTTGAAAAACCAAATTATACCTTGTTAAATTAGCATATATTTAAGTTATATTACAGGTCTTGAAGTATTTTAAAAGTTAAGTTAGAAGGATCTATTTAGTTTGCAAACAAGTTTGAAAACATTCAAACTATGTTCTTGTTGTTAAAATTTTATACCACAAAATAAGATAGCTATATATATATGAATCGAATAAGGTTATGAACAAAGTTACTACCTCAAGTTACTTGGACAAGATTGATCTAAAAGAGGAGTAAGAACCTAGAACCAAAAGGGTGATGGAATTGGATGAAAGATTGGAAGTAAGTTTGTGTTCTTGGAAGGATTCTTGAAGTGTTTTTGTAAGAGTTTTCTTATGGTGATTAAGTGATGTTTTTATGGCTAGATCTTCATGGATATTAGCTGAATGGTTATGGAGTTTAAGACTCTTAAAAGTGTGTGTGTTTTTAGCTAGAGGTTTGAGGTAAAAATGAATCAAAAATTGAAAATGGATGGAGTATAAATGGTGATGTAAAAGGTGTATAAGTTTGTAATTTTGTGAAAAAATCTTTTAATCATGTGAAATTGTCATACTAGATAACAAAAGTAGTTACCTTATACATAAGGCATTGAACAAGGGCTGGTTGGTGGTGATTTGATGTGTATATACCAATAGTAAATACGTATAGAAGCTAGGTATGATACGAGTACATGTACTCTAGATATACGTATAGAAATTTTGTGAAAAATGGAATGAGAATTCAAATATAGCTATCTTTTGTGAATACACTTATATTGTTTTATGTATTTAAGTCCTTAAAAAGTGATTAAATACATTACTTATACGATATATGTATAAACATTATAGGTCATAAGTATTTATGTCAAATAACGTTACGTATGGTTATCGTTTTGAAAACTTAAGTTAGTAGTTTCAAAATATACTTGTAACTTATTGTTATTAATACAAAATGAGGTATTAAAACATTCTTAGATCATGTTAAATATGTATATATACATATATATACACAAACGTATAATTATCATATATTGTATAGTTCGTGATATCATCGGTCAAACTAGACGGTCAATCGTTGTGTAAAACTCTCTTTGAAAACATAAGTCTCAACAATTTGGATTGCTTATCATGTTGGTAAGGTTTAATTTATGTAAATATTAATCTTATAAGTATAAATTGATCGAAAAAGTGCGGGTCATTACACGATATACCAAAAACAGCCTTCAGAACTCGTTATGGCCATTACGAATTCATGGTTATGCCATTCGGTCTAACCAATGCACCCGCAGTTTTCATGGACCTCATGCACTGAGTATGTAGTCCATATTTAGATAAGTTTGTTATTGTCTTTATTGATGACATCCTTATTTATTCAAAGAATAACCAAGAACACGAACAACACTTGAGACTTGTGTTAGAGTTGTTAAGAAAAGAGCAACTTTATGCTAAGTTCTCTAAATGTGCTTTTTGGTTAAATGAAGTACAATTTCTTGGTCACGTAGTCAGTAGTAATGGAATCAAAGTTGATCCCGCCAAGATCGAATCCATCAAAAATTAGGAAACCCCGAAAACTCCAACGCAAATACGTCAATTTTTGGGTTTAGCTGGTTATTATATGAGATTTATTCAAGATTTCTCCCGAATAGCCAAACCTTTAACTGCCTTGACACATAAGGGGAAGAAGTATGAATGGACTTCCGAACAAGAGGGTGCCTTCCAATTTTTGAAAAAGAAGATGACTACGGCACCTATTTTATCGTTACCTGACGGAATGGAAGATTTCGTTATCTACTGCTACGCATCAAGAATGGGTTTTGGGTGTGTTCTTATGTAACGGAAGAAGGTGATTGCATATGCTTCTCGACAACTCAAAATTCATGAACAAAACTACACCACACACGATCTAGAATTAGGCGCCGTTGTTTTTTGCATTAAAGATATGGAGGCATTATCTATATGGGGTCAAGTTTATCGTATACACCGACCACAAGAGTCTCCAACATATTTTAAATCAAAAGCAACTAAACATGAGGCAGCGTAGATGGGTTGAGCTGCTAAATGATTATGATTGTGAAATCCGTTACCACCCGGGGAAAGAAAATGTGGTAGCCGATGCCTTGAGTCGAAAGGAAAGAGAACCTATTTGAGTAAAAGCTATGAACATGATTATTCATACTAATCTTACTACTCGAATAAAAGAGGCACAACAGGAGGTTTTGAAGGAAGGAATTTTTGGAAGGGAAATACCCAAAGGATTAGAAAAACAGCTTAATATTCGGAAAGACGGAACCAGGTATTTAGCTGAAAGAATTTGGGTACCAAAGAATGGGGATTTGAGGAAAGTGGTACTAGATGAAGCACGTAAAACCAGATATTCAATACATCCCGAAGCGAGGAAAATGTACCAAGACCTCAAGAGAAACTTTTGGTGGCCAGGAATGAAGGCCGATATAGCCACATATGTAGGAGCATGTTTGACTTGTTCTAAAGTCAAAGCTGAGCATCAGAAACCATCGGGTCTACTTCAATAACCTGAAATCCCAGAATGGAAATGGGAAAACATTACCATGGATTTCATTGCTAAGTTACCAAGAACCGCAGGTGGTTATGATATGATTTGGGTAATAGTCGATCGTCTTACTAAGTCAGCACACTTTCTGCCAATAAAAGAAGAGGATGGTATAGAGAAATTAGCATGATTATACCTGAAAGAAGTTGTTTCTAGACATGGTATACCAATCTCTATTATCTCTGATCGTGATAGCAGATTTACTTCCAGATTCTGGCAGACATTACATGAAGCATTGGGAACTCGTCTAGATTTAAGTACTGCCTATCATCCACAAACTGATGGGCAGAGTGAAAGGACGATTTAGACACTCGAAGACATGCTACGAACATATGTTATTGATTTTGGAAGCAGTTGGGATCGACATCTACCGTTAGCTGAGTTTTCCTACAACAACAGCTACCATTCTAGTATTGAGGCGGCACCATTCGAGGCACTTTATGGGAGGAAGTGCAGGTCTACAACTTGTTGGAGTAATGTGGGGGAAAAACAGATTACAGGTCCGGAAATTATCCAGGAAACTACCGACAAGGTCATTCAGATTCAGCAACGATTGAAAACAGCCCGGAGTCGGCAAAAGAGCTACGCGGATGTTAGAAGGAAACCTTTAGAGTTTGAGGAGGGTGATATGGTTATGCTTAATGTATCACCTTGGAAAGGGGTTATTCGTTTTGGAAAGCAAGGGAAATTGAGCCCAAGATACATTGGGCCATTCAAGATTGAAAAACATATTGGGCCAGTGGCCTATCGACTTGAGCTACCTCCACAATTAGAAAAGATTCATAACACCTTTCATGTTTCAAACCTGAAGAAATGCCTAGCTACCGAAGATCTCATTATTCCTTTAGACGAGATTAAAATTGACGAGAAACTAAATTTCATCGAAGAACCCGTCGAAATTATGGATCGTGAGGTCAAACGACTCAAACAAAGTAAGATACCAATCGTTAAGGTTCGGTGGAATGCTCGTAGAGGACCTGAATTCACTTGGGAATGAGAAGACCAAATGAAGCAGAAGTATCCACATCTGTTTACCGATATCGCACGTTAACTAGGTACTATTCCAAATTTCGGGACGAAATTTAATTTAACGGGTGTATAATGTAACGACCCGGATTTTTCCGCTAATATATATAAGATTAATATTTACATAATTAAATGTTTCCAACATGTTAAGCAATCAAACTCATTAAGACTTGGTTATTTGGAATGAACTTTATACAAACGTTTGGACACCCAGTCTGTCTGACGATTCACGAACGTCATATATCGTAATAATTAATTAAAGGAATATATATTTGGATATATATATTTATGATTTTATTAAATGATATTTAAGTATCTCATTAAGTATAATAAAAATGAGTTATATATATAAGATGAGACTACTAACTTAAAGACTTCGAAACAATATACATATATGTAACGATTATCGTTGTAATAATATTTCACACACACATATATATATATATATATATATATATATATATATATATATATATATATATGATATTAGGTATGATAATACACCATGTTAACATAACAATTTAACATCTCATTTAAGTGTAATAACAATGGGTCAGTTATATTTAACAAGATCGTTAACCTAAAGGTTTCGAAACAACACTTACATGTAACGACTAACGATGACTTAACGACTCAGTTAAATATATATACATGTAATGTATTATGATGTATTTATACACTTTTGAAAGACTTCAAGACACATATCAAAGTACTTCTAGTTAACAAAAATGCTTACAATTACATTCTCATTCATTTTCATCAAAAATTCTACTCGTACATGTATGGTATTGTACTCGTATAATACGCAGCTTCTAGATGTATTTACTATTTATCTATACTAATAAAAATCTGCTCCTTAGCAGCCTTAAATGATTAAGGATCATGTAGGAACCATCATTTGTCAACTTGCATGAATTATTTAGCAAGAAAACAAACTTAAGTATCTTTTTTTCTTTATAAAATGTAAAAAACGTATTCATGAATGCACACCATTTCTTCACTCCATTTTCTCATACTTACACTCCAATTTCTCTCTCAAAATACTCCTAACATCATACTTGATCATCTTCAAGCATTTTCACCATCTTTTAGCTTCAATTACAAGCTCTAATCATCATAAAAACAACCATCTTTCAAGAACACTTCAAGAATCATATCAAGTCTTCATGACTACTTCCAAGATTTCTAATCCATTCCAACTCATCATCTAAGATCAAGAAACCTTTGTTATTTATAGTAGGTTATCTTTCTTATTCAAGGTAATATTCATATTCAAACTTTGATTCAATTTCTATAACTATAACAATCTAATTTCAAGTGGAAATCTTACTTGAACTTGTTTTCATGTCATGATTTACTTCAAGAACTTTCAAGCCATCCAAGGATCCTTTGAAGCTAGATCTATTTTTCTCATTTCCAGTAGGATTATACAGAAAACTTGAGGTAGTAATGATGTTCATAACATCATTCGATTCATCCATATAAAACTATCTTATTCGAAGAGCTAAACTTGTAATCACTAGAACATAGTTTAGTTAATTCTAAACTTGTTCGCAAACAAAGTTAATCCTTATAACTTAACTTTTAAAATCAATTAAACGCATGTTCTATATCTATATGATATGCTAACTTAATGATTTAAAACCTGTAAACACGAAGAACACCGTAAAACCGGATATACACCGTCGTAGTACAACCGGGGGCTGTTTTGGTTTGGATAACTAAAAACTATGAAAAACTTTGATTTAAAAGCTATACTCCTGGGAAAATGATTTTTCTTATGAATATGAAACTATATCCAAAAATCATGGTTAAACTCAAAGTGAAAGTATGTTTTTCAAAATAGTCATCAAGATGTCGTTCTTTCGACGGAAATGAATACCTCTTTCAAAAACGACTTGTAACTTATATTTCCGACTATAAACCTATACTTTTTAGTTAAGTTCAATATGAAATCGTAGCCGCTTAAATCACTCAAAACGGATTTGAAATGAAGAAATGACGGGTAAAACAAAATTGGTAACAACTACTCATTTTAGCTACGTGAAAATTTGTAAGAAATCTATTCCAACCATAACTTAATCAACTTATATTGTATATTATGTAATCTTGAGATACCATAGACACGTATACAATGTTTCGACCTATCATGTCGAGCCATCTATATATATATATTGCGGAACAACCATAGACACTCTATATGCAAATGTTGGAGTTAGCTATACAGGGTTGAGGTTGATTCCAAAATATATATATAGTTTGAGTTGTGATCAATACTGAGATATGTATACACTGGGTCATGGATTGATTCAAGATATATATTAAGTTATTCATGTTCGACAAATTATGGACTACTAACATTGGACTGCTAACTGGACAACTAAAATCATCAACACGTAATAAAGAAAATATTGTAAATATATTTCGATCATATTTTAATATATGTATATATTGTTATAGGTTCATAAATCAACCCGTGGCCAAGTCTAATTCTCGACGAATTAGTAATCTGTGAAAGTGAGTTATAGTCCCATTTTTACTATCTAAATTATTTTGGGATGAGAATACATGCAAATTTATAAATGTTTTACAAAATAAGCACAAGTTCATGAAACTACATTCTACGACTGTTTTGTTATACCAGATATCTGTACTTATTATTATTATGCTTGGTAACCTAAGAATTAGTGAAAAACACTAATTGACGCGAATCCTAAAGGTAGATCTACGGGCACCAACCACCCCCATTTTTGAATAGTGGAAATGCTTTAGTACTTCGAAGGGTTCTTGTCATACATTTGAATAGTGGAATGTATGATGCCAGATATCTTAAGCACTCTATGTTAAGGTCGATTACCAGGCGACTCATCGTATGAATGATTTTTGCAGTTGTAATGATCTTGCGCATTTGATTAAATGAAATCTTGTGGCTTATTAAATGTTATGATTATTATATAGAAATTAAACATATGACTCACCAGCATTTTTTGTTGAAGTTTTAAGCATGTTTATTCTCAGGTGAATATTAAAAACGCTTCCGCTGTCGTATGCCAACCCAAGGTCAAGATTTGGAGTCGGCATAATTGTTTATATTGTTTAAACTTGCATTCGGAGTATTTGTTTTAATATATTTGATCATATTGTAATGAGTTGTGTAAAAACTTATTTATTTGAGGAGATTGTCTTTGATAGACAATCTCAATTATGTCATTAAGACCTTTATTCAATAATAAAGGTTATGGTGTTTCTAAAAACGAATGCAAGATTTGAAAACGTCTCATATAGAGGTCAAAACCTCGCAAAGAAACCAATTAATATGAAACGTTTATAATTAATATGAACGGGGCATTTCACATTGGCAGACTTAGGTGCTAGTATAAATTTTATGCCGTATTCACTATACGCTAAACTAGACCTTGGAGAATTGAAACCAACTTGAATAAGTATACAACTAGCCGATCGATCAGTAAAATATCCTAGAGGGATAATGGAGAACATGCTAGTTAAAGTTTGTACTTTAGTATTTCCAGTAGATTTTGTTATTCTGGACATGGAAGAAGATTCTCGAGTTCCTCTCATATTAGGAAGACCATTCTTAAAAACGGCTAAAGCAATAATAGACGTGTTCGGTAAGAAACTGACCCTAAGTATAGAGGACGAGAGTGTTACCTTTTAAGTTGATAGAGCAATGCAACAACCGCAATCTGCAGATGATACATGTTATTATATTCAAACTATAGATTCACATGCAGAATTGTTAGAAGAATTTCCAGAATTACAAGGAACAGGAGAATGTTCGTTAGGAGAAGGAACTGAACCAATTGATGAAACTAAAATGTTAGCTACACTTATGGCTAATGGATATGAACCAACAACAGAAGAAATTCAAATGCTAAAAGAGGAAGATAAATATCGATACAAATCATCGATAGAAGAACCACTGACATTAGAATTAAAACAACTTCCAAACCATTTGGAATATGCTTATTTACATGGTGAATCTTGAAAGGACCCGTCCTAATCTACCTGGACGAAGTCATCAACATTTGGTCCCATTGCGATGATCGGCTCCAAGTAGTGTCCTTATATTGAGCAAATGCACAGCGGAAGACTTAATTCGTACCTGAGAATACACATGCTTTAAAGTGTCAACCAAAAGGTTGGTGAGTTCATAGGTTTATCATAACAATTATTTCAATATGTTAATAGACCACAAGATTTCTTAATCATAAACATAATACACTCGCAAGTGTATGTAAAGCATTCTAAGTGGTTGAGCACTTGGTAACCATACTTAACATTTAATCAACGTCGCATATTCCCTTTATTATGAAATCTCACTACACCGTACCAAGTGTAGTCACCAAAATGAAGTACTGTGCAATCGTTGAATACTGGTCGTCCAGTCCGGTTGGGGTTGTCAGGCCCGATAGATCTATCAACAGGATTCGTGTTTACAATACCCATGTAAATAGTAGTTACCAAGCTACAGTGAAATATGCCAGTGGTACAACTCAACATAGAATATATTTTTAAGTACTTGTGTCTATTTTGTAAACATGTATAAAAACATCGCATGTATTCTCAGTCCAAAAATATATATTGCAAAAGCAATTAAAAAGGGAGCAAATGAAACTCACTTTTGCCTTGAAGGTATTTAATTCGACTTGGTCTCCGATAGATATCACGAACCTAACCATATATATAATATATCAACATATTTTCTTTTTAAGTAATCGTTACATATATATATATACTTTTAATACTTTTAATATTTTCTTAGTCCGTAGTTAGCAGTCCGATGTTAGTGGTCCACAATTAGTTGCTTAAATAAAATAAATAAAGACCCCATCATATTCGTATTGATCAGAATTAATCTCGACCCATGGTACCATGTTGTCAAATGACGTGTTGCGTACATAAAGTACCGTGTTGTCAAATGACGTGTTGCGTACAATCATGAGGTCTTATGATTAATCTTCTCGTGTTGTTTACGGGTGGTCCTGAAATATATAAAATCAAATCATAAGTAATTATATATAAAATATCATATTAATTAGAAAAGATATGATTAATTTACTTTTTCTCCAAATATTTTCGTAGCTAAACTAGCTTCGGATACCCAATCTTGTTTTAGTCGTAGTTTCTTCATTACAACTCCGTTTTTGTTGGTTCAACTTGCCACTTCCTTGGATCGAGTCAAATTTTAAGAATATGAACTGAAAATACCTTAGTTTGTATTCAAAATCATAGGTTATAGGTTAAACTTCGGTGAAACTTATGAAAGTGATCATTTTCCATCATAAAAACAACATTTAATGATCATTTTTCTAAAAATACTTACACTTTGAGTTAAACCATGAAATTTTTATGTGTTAACATATTCATAAGAAATATCATTTTTCCAGAACATGAACTTCCATTTCAAAGTTCAAGATGGTTTTTAATTCTCCAACCCAAAACAGCCCCCGGTTGCACTCGGACGACGTAGATTCAGTTTTTAAGATGTTCTTTGTAAAACGAAGTTATATCTTGTTAGGTTAGCATATCATTATGATATATTACAGGTCTTGAAGTATTTTAAAAGTCAAGTTAGAAGGATCTATTTAGTTTGCGAACAAGTTTGAAATCATTCAAACTATGTTCTTGTTGTTAAAATTTTATACCACAAAATGAGATAGCTAATTGAATATGAATTGAATAAGATTATGAACAAGGTTACTACCTCAAGTTACTTGGACAAAGTTACTGCAAAAGATAAGAAATAATCTTGGAATCAAAGAGTGGTGGAGTTAGATCAAAAGTTTGGAAGTAAACTTCTTCAAATGGGTGGTTATTTTGATATGTTCTTGAAAGAGTTTTCTTATGGTGTTTAAGGCTTGTAATTGAAGCTAAATGATGGGGAAAATGCTTGGAGATGATCAAGTATGAAGTTAGGAGTATTTTGAGAGAGAAATGAGGGTGTAGGTATGAGAAAATGGAGTGAAGAAATGGTGTTCATTTATAAAAATGTTTTTAGTTTATAAAGAAAGAAAAGGATTCCTAATTTTGTTTTCTTACTAATAATTCATACTACTTGACAAATTCTAGTTACCTCATATCTAGGGCAGTAATAATGTTGATTAGGATGTTGATTTGATGTGTATATACCAATAGTAAATACGTATAGAAGCTGGGTATGATACAGGTACATATACCCTAGATATACGTATAGAAATCTTGAGGAAACGGAACGAGAATTCAAATATAGCTATCTTTTGTGAATATACTTATATTGTTTTATGTATTTAAGTCCTTAAAAAGTGATTAAATACATTATATATACGATACATGTATAAGCATTATAGATTATAAGTATATATATCAAAGAATGTTACGTATAGTTATCGTTTTGAAAACTTAAGTTAGTAGTTTCAAAATATACTTATAACTCATTGGCATTAGTACACAATGAGATGTTAAACCATCCTTAGATCATGTTAAATATATATAAATACATATATATACACAAACATATAATTATCGTATGTTATATAGTTCGTGATATCATCGGTCATATTGGACGGTCAAACGTTGTGTAAAACTCTTTTCAAAAACACAAGTCTTAACAATTTGGATTGCTTATCATGTTGGTATGGTTTAATTTATGTAAATATTAATCTCATAAGTTTAATTTGGTTGAAAAATTCTGGGTCATTACAGTACCTACTCGTTAAAGAAATTTCGTCCCCGAAATTTGATAGAGGTTGTTATGGATAACAATAAAAAGGTTTTCATGACAAATATAAGGTGATAATGGAGTTTTATCATCATTGAGTAATGTAGATAAAACGATTCGATTATGCGAAGAATATAAATGAGACTATCGTAAAAGAGTGAGATGAGTAAAATATATTCGTCTTAACCGATGACGCAGTTATGATTGATTTCCGGGATTTAAGGGATTTAAAGAGAATCTTACGTAATAAGATTTGGTTCTTTGGTGATTAAGAAAATCAGGATCTTCTTTGATTATATGCAATAATCTATTTCGATTGCTCTGTCGGATATTTCACTATAAATTCACCCCTTCGTTTCCTTATTTTCCACGACTCACACCTTCTATTCTTTCTCCCTTGATTCTTACTTTAAAGCATTCATCAATATGCTCCATCCAGTCCTGATTCTTGATATACTCCTAACTTTTATATCTGTCATTCTTCTTTTTCATCTACCACTAGAAGAATCTATTTACTTCTACTATACTCTTGTGTTTATAGTGTTTCTAATTCTCCCGTGTCTCTATATTGCTATCTGCATCGATATACACGGTTTGTAATTTCGGGATTATTATCGGAGTTTATATTCTTCATTATTTTTCAGAGCTTCATGCTTTCGTTTTCTCTTCCCGACTTCGAGTCAAGCGAGTAATGGTCCGAAATTCGTAGATATGAAATTCAGAATGAACATAGCTAATGCTCTAAGAAGAAAATGGTAATAGAACGATTTTGATTTGTTAAATTACCAGAATACCCTGGAGAAGACCGAGTCATCCAGAAAAATATTCTCTTGATATGTTTAGAGATTAGATAGAATGTAAGAGTCGTGTAAATGGCACATGATGACGGTACTGTGAATCATCATGCTTCATTAGAAACTCAGCATGACTTACTGTAATATAATGACGTTAATCAAGTGTCATTATATTATACTAATCCATGCTTCAGTTCCCAACACTACTTCAAAACATTCATATTTTATACTCGAAGGTTTCAGAATTTAGAAACTAACACAGTTTCTTTTATGTTGCAGATATTACGGAGAGATAAATGATCTCAGATAAGAATAGTTGTGAAAATATCGCCAGAAATATGGAGGATATTTATAATATAACATACGAGAATATCTTAGAATTTCTAATATCAATGCATGATGAAGAAGATTTATCTGTGAAGGTTTAGAATGAGAAATAAGATGTTTGCTAACGATTTCAGCAGGCACAGAATCATTTGGATTCTTTGAAGACAAACTTATTCTTTGTGATTTGTCCACGGCTTTCTTCATAGTTTCGCATAATCCGCTTTTCAGTACTAAATTTTCTATCGAGCGTTCCTAACACTCCTTTCTTTATCATCAAACTTTTGGCCATTAAGATCATCTACAACATGCTGCTTCGTCAGCATTTTCAAAGTTAACTGATCTGGGTCATCGGTTATCAAACCGAGGTAGTTTCAGGAGAATTGTGTTTTTAGAATGATTA
The DNA here is from genome assembly GCF_046630445.1 of Rutidosis leptorrhynchoides. Taxonomy (NCBI): domain Eukaryota; kingdom Viridiplantae; phylum Streptophyta; class Magnoliopsida; order Asterales; family Asteraceae; genus Rutidosis; species Rutidosis leptorrhynchoides. Next base: position 136,104,465 of record NC_092340.1, on the reverse strand, counting down.
ATCGCTGATGGTAATATTGTGGAATATAAAAGGTTCCCCAGTAACAATAAAGAGTACGCATATATATCGCGGTTATAATAAAGTTGTTTCAGATGAAAAGTCGGAGTTGACTTGCTGGAGCTGTGACAAAATTAGTTACTTTGGAAGGGATTGCAAAACGATCTTCGGTAATAACAATGTCAAAGGAACTAGAACAGATACGTGTCAAACCTTTACTCAGTTTCCGAGGGTTTTTCAGGTGCATAACTATATGCATCAATCTTTTCTTCCGTAGATGAAGTGCGGTTGGTTTATCCTCTCGATTGAGGTGTTTTTAAGAATCATGATAGATTTGAACGCTGATTGTAATCGTCGAGATACAATGAGGTTTAAGATGAAATCAAGTGGCAATCTTGAAGAAATGTTTAGTTTCATATGTTATAATCAATATTTTAATTCATTTCAATTGTCCAATATCATTAGTCCACAGTAACAGTCTAATAATTCATATATAGTTTAATATATAATATACGAATTAATTAATACGTGTCGTGACCCGTATACGTCTCAGACTCGATCACAACTCAAACTATATATATTATTGTAGAATCAACCTCAACCCTGTATAGAGAACTCGATCATTACTGCATATAGAGTGTCTATGGTGATTCCAAATAATATATATAGATGCGTCGATATGATATGTCAAAACATTGTATACGTGTCCAGATATTTAAAGTGCGTAAAATAATTACAGAAATTAAATGACGATAAATAAAAGTGCGATAATTAAATTGCGATAAATAAACTGCGATAAATAAAATGTAATTAGTTAGCTAGGAACAGTTAGCTGGAACAGTTAGCGTGGATTCTTAACAAAAGTTTTTCATAGTTAATTTGTTTGTTTCTAACAGATTTTATTTTGTCATATGTTTTCTTCATATGCCACTTGTTGGATTCTGGGAAGTCAAAATCCAAATATGAAATTGAATGAAGTCAAAATATTAATGGTGAACAGATACGTATATCGGTGGTTGTAAGTAGGATAGTAAATGGCTATTGAATCAGCTTCGACGAATGTACAATGTAACTTATTAAGATGAAATCTAATTATTCCTCGGGTATTACCTACCCGTTAAAAAAAAAATTTCACCATTAATATTTTGTACAAAAGAACTTTTAATTACAATCTTTATGAAAACATATATACATATATATTTTCTTCAAATGAAATCATGAATTTAATGAGTTAATATGATATTAATCTCATTTGCTTTTCGGTTTGAGCTAGAATAAGAAATCTCTAAAACTTTTTGAAACCACATATTCTTTGCAGAATATCAATGAAGTTATGGATCAATACTTCATCGTTCATTATTGTTGGTACTCCTTGGTATTCATGGTACGTATGATGTTGATGTTTGTGGGACAGATTATGATGTCGAGACGTGTGATGCGGATGTTGTTTGTTAGTGGTGATGATGGTATTGTTGATGTTATTGATGGTGGTGCTGATTATGCTGCTGGTGCTACTGCTGGTGTTTGCAACCTTCGCACCATGTTCTCCAAAGCCGTCACGCGAGCGCGAAGTTCGTTAACTTCTGCTAGTACACCGGGATGATTGGCGGTTGGAGCGAGCGAATGAACAAGATTTGTAATATGGGATAGTATATAATCGTGACGAGATACTCTAGAAATGAGAGAGAAAATGGTGTTTTGAATAGGTTCGCCGGTAAGTGCTTCAGGTTCATCGCCAAGAGGGAAATTTGGTGGTTGGAATGGATCACCTTCTTCTTGTCTCCAGTGATTTAGTATATTACGAACCCATCCCCAATTCATCCAGAATAGATGATGGGAAATTGGTTGATCCATTCCGGTGACGCTGCTTTCGGAGCCCGAATGGAAATTCATATCGGCATAACTGTCGGAATCTGAAGAATTCGAACTAGATGCGGAATCCATCTTGTATAATGGGGAAAATGAATTTTTGGTATGGAATAGATTATAGGAGTTAGATTTGGTACTCTTCAATACATAATTTACATATGTATATATAATACCAAAATCCCGTAAATTACGGAGAATCTTTGAAAAGATATCAGTCAAAGTTCGCAATAACAGATATGCTAAGATAAGAATTCGTCTATACACTATCAATGCAGTAAATGCAGTAAAATGTGTCTAGACTTATGAATGATAAGCAGGTAATTTCCTAAGGATGATAAGCAGATGATTTCCGACTAGAAATGATAAGCAAAACTTTTGACATGTAGACACGGTCGAAGTCCAGACTCATTAATGCATCCTAACAACTACTAGTTAGACACACTAATGGAAGACCTGGTTCGGTACGACCACCGCTCTGATACCAACTGAAAGGACCCATCCTAATCTACCTGGACGAAGTCATCAACATTTGGTCCCATTGCGATGATCGGCTCCAAGTAATGTCCTTATATTGAGCAAATGCACAGCGGAAGACTTAATTCGTACCTGAGAATACATATGCTTTAAAGTGTCAACCAAAAGGTTGGTGAGTTCATAGGTTTATCATAACAATCATTTCAATATGTTAATAGACCACAAGATTTCTTAATCATAAACATAATACACTCGCAAGTGTATGTAAAGCATTCTAAGTGGTTGAGCACTTGGTAACCATACTTAACATTTAATCAACGTCGCATATTCCCTTTATTATGAAATCTCACTACACCGTACCAAGTGTAGTCACCAAAACGAAGTACTGTGCAACCGTTGAATACTGGTCGTCCAGTCCGGTTCGGGTTGTCAGGCCCGATAGATCTATCAACAGGATTCGCGTTTACAATACCCATGTAAATAGTAGTTACTAAGCTACAGTGAAATATGCCAGTGGTACAACTCAACATAGAATATATTTTTAAGTACTTGTGTCTATTTTGTAAACATGTATAAAAACATCGCATGTATTCTCAGTCCAAAAATATATATTGCAAAAGCAATTAAAAACGGAGCAAATGAAACTCACTTTTGCCTTGAAGGTATTTAATTCGACTTGGTCTCCGATAGATATCATGAACCTAACCATATATATAATATATCAACATATTTTCTTTTTAAGTAATCGTTACATATATATATATACTTTTAATACTTTTAATATTTTCTTAGTCAGTAGTTAGCAGTCCGATGTTAGTGGTCCACAATTAGTTGCTTAAATAAAATAAATAAAGACCCCATCGTATTCGTATTGATTAGAATTAATCTCGACCTATGGTACCATGTTGTTAAATGAAGTGTTGCGTACATAAAGTATCGTGTTGTCAAATGACGTGTTGCGTACAATCATGAGGTCTTATGATTAATCTTCTCGTGTTGTTTACGGGTGGTCCTGAAATATATAAAATCAAATCATAAGTAATTATATATAAAATATCATATTAATTAGAAAAGATATGATTAATTTACTTTTTCTCCAAATATTTTCGTAGCTAAACTAGCTTCGGATACCCAATCTTGTTTTAGTCGTAGTTTCTTCATTACAACTCCGTTTTTGTTGGTTCAACTTGCCACTTCCTTGGATCGAGTCAAATTTTAAGAATATGAACTGAAAATACCTTAGTTTGTATTCGAAATCATAGGTTATAGGTCAAACTTTGGTGAAACTTATGAAAGTGATCATTTTCCATCATAAAAACAACATTTAATGATCATTTTTCTAAAAATACTTACACTTTGAGTTAAACCATGAAATTTTTATGTGTTAACATATTCATAAGAAATATCATTTTTCCAGAACATGAACTTCCAATTCAAAGTTCAAGATGGTTTTTAATTCTCCAACCCAAAACAGCCCCCGGTTGCACTCCGACGACGTAGATTCAGTTTTTAAGATGTTCTTTGTAAAACCAAGTTATATCTTGTTAGGTTAGCATATCATTATGATATATTATAGGTCTTGAAGTATTTTAAAAGTCAATTTAGAAGGATCTATTTAGTTTGCGAACAAGTTTGAAATCATTCAAACTATGTTCTTGTTGTTAAAATTTTATACCACAAAATAAGATAGCTATATGAATATGAATTGAATAAGATTATGAACAAGGTTACTACCTCAAGTTACTTGGACAAAGTTACTGCAAAAGATAAGAAATAATCTTGGAATCAAAGAGTGGTGGAGTTAGATCAAAAGGTTGGAAGTAAACTTCTTCAAATGGGTGGTTATTTTGATATGTTCTTGAAAGAGTTTTCTTATGGTGTTTAAGGCTTGTAATTGAAGCTAAATGATGGGGAAAATGCTTGGAGATGATCAAGTATGAATTTAGGAGTATTTTGAGAGAGAAATTAGGGTGTAGGTATGAGAAAATGGAGTGAAGAAATGGTGTTCATTTATAAAATTTTTTAGTCTATAAAGAAAGAAAATGATTCCTAATTTTGTTTTCTTACTAATAATTCATACTACTTGACAAATTCTAGCTACCTCATATCTAGGGCAGTAATAATGTTGATTAGGATGTTGATTTGATGTGTATATACCAATAGTAAATACGTATAGAAGATGGGTATGATACACGTACATATACCCTAGATATACGTATAGAAATCTTGAGGAAACGGAACGAGAATTCAAATATAGCTATCTTTTGTGAATATACTTATATTGTTTTATGTATTTAAGTCCTTAAAAAGTGATTAAATACATTATATATACGATACATGTATAAGCATTATAGATTATAAGTATATATATCAAAGAATGTTACGTATAGTTATCGTTTTGAAAACTTAAGTTAGTAGTTTCAAAATATACTTATAACTCATTGTCATTAGTACACAATGAGATGTTAAACCATCCTTAGATCATGTTAAATATATATAAATACATATATGTAGAAAAACGTATAATTATCGTATGTTATATAGTTCGTGATATCATCGGTCATATTGGACGGTCAAACGTTGTGTAAAACTCTTTTCAAAAACACAAGTCTTAACAATTTGGATTGCTTATCATGTTGGTATGGTTTAATTTATGTAAATATTAATCTCATAAGTTTAATTTGGTCAGAAAATTCCGGGTCATTACAAATCTGAATTACCTATAATAATATCGTCTTCTCTTACGGAAAATGAAAAATCTCAACTCATCACTGTGCTAAAAGCTCATAAACCAGCTATTGCATGGAAAATTCATGACATTAAAGGCATAAGTCCTTCGTATTGCACACATAAAATCCTTATGGAAGAAGGTCATAAAACGTATGTGCAACGCCAACGAAGACAAAATCCTAATATGCAAGATGTTGTTAAGAAAGAAATTATTAAACTGCTAGATGCAGGTTTAATTTATCCAATTTCTGATAGTCCATGAGTAATCCCAGTTCAATGCGTACCTAAGAAGGGTGGCATGACTGTCATCACAAATGAGAAAAATGAGCTTATTCCTGCTAGGACTGTAACTGGATGGCGTGTTTGTATTGATTATAGAAAATTAAATGACGCCACCAGAAAAGATCACTTTCCCTTACCTTTCATTGATCAAATGTTGGAAAGATTAGCCGGAAATAGTTACTATTGTTTTCTTGATGGTTTTTCCGGATATTTTCAAATTCCAATAGCACCCGAGGACCAAGAGAAAACCACGTTCACGTGCCCTTATGGTACTTTTGCTTACAAACGCATGCCATTTGGACTTTGCAACGCCTCTGCAACCTTTCAAAGGTGCATGATGATGATTTTTCACGACATGATAGAAGAATGCATGGTAGTTTTCATGGATGACTTTTCAGTCTTCGGTGATACATTTGAATCATGTCTAGTTAATCTTGAACGAATGCTTATTAGATGCGAACAATCAAATCTAGTAGTTAATTAGGAGAAATGCCATTTCATGGTTAAAGAAGGCATTGTTCTCGGTCATAAAATCTCAAAGGAAGGAATTGAAGTGGATAGAGGAGTTAGGAGTTTTCTAGGGCATGCCGGTTTTTACCTACGTTTCATAAAAGATTTTTCTAAAATTGCCACTCCTATGAATAAACTTCTAGAAAAGGATGCTCCATTCATCTTTTCAGATGAATGCATTAAATCTTTTAATATTCTTAAAGAAAAACTCACTAATGCGCCGATCATGATAACTCCAAATTGGAATCTACCATTTGAATTAATGTACGATGCAAGTGATTTTGCAATGGGAGCTGTTTTAGGACAAAGGATTGAAAAACGATTTTAACCTATTTATTATGCTAGTAAGATATTACAAGGAGCACAAACAAATTATACAACTACTGAAAAAGAACTCCTTGCTATTGTCATTGTTTTTGACAAATTTCGTTCATATCTCGTTCTAGCTAAAACGGTGGTCTATACCGACCATTCTGCTCTTAGATACCTATTTTCAAAACAAGATGCCAAACCAAGATTAATCCGTTGGATCTTACTCTTACAAGAGTTCGATATTGAAATCCGAGATAAAAAGGGAGCAGAAAATCTCGCCGCTGATCATCTTTCTCTTCTTGAAAATCCTAAATTAGAAGTTCTAAATGAATCGGCCATACAAGACAACTTTCCTGATGAATATCTATTGAAGATAGATTATAGTGAAATTCCATGGTTTGCAGACTATGCAAACTACTTAGTATGTGGATTCCTTGAAAAGGGATTATCTTACCAATAACGAAAGAAATTCTTTAGTGATATAAAACACTATTTCTGGAAAGATCCACATTTGTTTAAAAGTTGTCCTGATGGAATAATACGCCGATGTGTATTCGGAGATGAAGTTAGTCAAATTTTAAACCATTGTCACACAGGACCAACAGGAGGGCATTATGGGCCTCAACTTACAGCAAGAAAAGTTTACCATGCTGGATTCTATTGGCCTACAATTTTCAAAGACGCACACCTTCTTTGCAAATCCTGTGATGCTTGTCAAAGGGCCGGAAAAATAAGTCAACGTGATGAAATGCCACTAAATGTCATTCAAGTATGTGAAGTATTTGACATTTGGGGTATTGACTTTATGGGTCCATTTCCAAAATCTCATAATAATCTCTACATTCTCGTTGCCATTGATTATGTATCTAAATGGGCGGAAGCACAAGCTCTCCCTACTAACGATGCACGAGTTGTAGTCAAAATTTTAAAACGTCTTTTTGCTAGGTTTGGAACACTGAAAGCTTTAATAAGTGATCGGGGTACTCATTTCTGTAATAATCAACTTGAAAAAGTTCTCAAAAGATATGGAGTAACTCATAAAATCTCAACCGCATATCATCCACAAACAAGTGGACAAGTTGAAAATACGAACCGAGCATTAAAACGTATTCTAGAGAAAACCGTAGGATCAAATCCGAAGAAATGGTCCATGAAATTGGAGGATGCACTCTGGGCTTTTAGAACAGACTACAAAACTCCAATTGGAACCACACCTTTTAGACTCGTTTATGGAAAAGCATGCCACCTTTCAGTAGAAATTGAACACAAAGCATTTTAGGCTTTGAAGACATGTAATCTTGATTTACATGAAGCCGGACGTCTACGGTTAAGTCAAATAAACGAATTAGAAGAATTAAGACATGAAGCATATGAAAATTCATTAATCTATAAAGACAGAACGAAGAAATGGCATGATAAAAGAATCAGAAGTTCAAAAGAATTTAAAAAAGGAGACAGAGTTTTTTCTTTTCAATTCACGATTCAAGCTATTTCCTGGAAATTGAAATCAAGATGGTCTGGACCATTCATAGTCAAAAGAGTTTTCCCGTACGGAACAGTAGAATTAATAAATTCAAATGGGATTGAATTTAAAGTTAATGGTCACAGAGTTAAACATTACATAGATAGTCTGATGGAAGTTGAAGATGAAGTTAATCACAATTTCGACACCACAGCTAACTAAGTGTGGGAAGGTTCGAATCTTTTTAGGGTAATATATATTTCTGTTAGATTTAGATATTCTGTTTTCGTGTAGTTCTCGAGAATGGAATCCTAATGGTCTTTCCCTAGCAGACCCTAAAGAACTAGTCTTCTCCCCCCATTATGAATTTTTATTTTTTTAGGTTTTACTAGATGAAGAATTCCTTTGATCTGAACCATGGTCTAATGCTACACACTATGATTACTAAACGTAATAATGACACAATTTCGAGTGAACTGGTATCATTCATAAGAGGCAAAATGGACAGAGTAAGAAAAGAACTCAGAAAAGATCATCATAAGATACATTTTGGTAAAGAAAAATCAAAATTCGCAACAAAAAGAAGAGCACGACACCTTGAAAGATGTTATAAATGCGGAAAATGGTCACACGAAGGTAAATGTTCAAATAATCAAACATATTCAAACACCAAATTTGTTACTCTATGCAGAGAAGGACCATTCATATGTTTAGAAGAAAAAATATTGAAGATTCGAGGTTATGCTTATGTAGCTATGGAAAACCAAATCACACGACTCTCCTATGAGTCGGCTAAAGCAGGTCTCTGAGAATTCTTTCTCACATGTAAGTATGTACAGTTTTTTTTTATTATTGCTTTTAACCTTTTGATAATAAATGCTGAATTGTTCGCTATAAAGTATTAAATTGGTATTCAATAAAATTAGGTATGCGTAACCGAAATTATTGATATCATACAAAAATTTATTACATCACTGCGAAATTTACCGTTTATTCTTAAGGTATAAATATCTTTAATCAATCAATCCCAAATATTTCAGAAATTTGTCAGGAGTAAAACTAGGTAATATAGCCGAAATTACTTTACCGAAAAGAGGGGCGTATATTTTTGATAATATTTGATTGATTAAAGTGAGATAAAAGACCAAAAAGATTTTTAATTTTAATTTTTACCATGTTTTTAAATTTAATATATACATATTAAATTAATATTGTAAACTTTTTAAAATCAATATATTTAAGTTTGTAAATATTTGAAAAAATTAATATTGTTAATATAAGTTTGTATGTATAAAAACAAAAATATAATATAAATTTGGTGTGAATTTTTAATTTTAATTATATTAATTTTTAATTTTATGCATTTTAAATTTAAGTTTGGTGTGAATAAAAAAAAAATTACTTTATTTCACTAAGTTAAAAATATGATTTTTAAAAATTCGTCGTGAGTTGAAAACTAGGTCGTTGAACTGAAATTGCTCTACCCAAGGGAGGGACGAGAACTTTTATTATCATTATTTTTAATCTTATTGAATTAAAGTATGCCAAAAACATTTAAAAAACCCAAAAATCTTTGCTTTTAAAACAACGCTTAAAACGTGACAAATTTTTAAAATTTTGTCGAGGGACGGACTAGGACAACGATCCGAAATGCCCTCACTCCTAAAAAGAAACAAAATTTTAAAATTTTGTTAATTTATGTTTCAAAAGTATAAGGTTTTTATAAAAAAAAAGAAAAAAAAAGAAAAACTAATGTGATGTAACAACAAGACAGAATGAACAAATGATATGCACCATATATCATTCAGCAAACAAACGCCAATATGTTTGGAAACTTTGGTAAAATTTAATCATTTTTCTACGCTAATCACCCTCAATAATTTAAATTGTTACTGATTTCTTGCAAATGAGGGCATTGCAAGATCTTAAGTGTGGGAAGGGATTAAATTCTTTCAGATTTTTAAAATTTTAACTTATACACTTGGTTACCATTAAAAATACTAGTAACGCAGTAGTTGTATTAGAATCTAGTGCTCTCTGATAATAAAGAACAACCCTAATCTTATATACTGACTACCCAATTCTAGTAAAATTTTTCAAAATTTTCAAATAAATGAATTCAAAATCATGTTTATACATATTTATGAACGATAAAACTAGGTGTTGACACCAAAATTATTGTTACCTCGGAAAGGACATAAATTGAGAAACAACCCAAAATGTTAGAATTTATTTAAAATGGAATAGAGGACAATAAAAAGGCCAAGAAAGGAAAATAAAAAGCCAAGTGTGGGAAAAATTTACCAAGTTATTTAAAACATATATCACATATTTTTGTACAAATAATTGAAGATACTTTTATTTTTGACAAAATTAACCGTTTTGAAAGAAAGATGGATCAACACGATGAATCAATTCCATCATTAAAAGGAAGTAAAGTCTTCCGAAAATGACACGCGCTTCTTGATTTAGGTCAGGAAGTTGTCGTCCAGACCAGTTGTAGAGTCTACAAAAAACCTTGAAAAGTTTTCTCGAAAATCAGCTGGAAATCCACGGACCTCAACATCAAACAGGGTCGCCAAGTGGTCAGACTTATCCTAACCATGAGAGGATCTGTCTCGTAAAATGGGGAGGGCGCCGTGCAAATTAGCTTGATAAGACTTATGAATCAGACCCCCAGAAAGGATAATCTCCTTAAAAGATTAAAAATCAGCCTTTAAGCCTGATATTACTCAATCTTTGAGATTGACCTTAAAGATTGAGAATTACAAACTCATGGAATTCGATGATATCTAAACTCGAGCTTGAACGAGAAAATATTTTGATCAAAATAAAACCGATTTGTTTTCTGAAAACCCATTTTCAATGCGTTCATTACCATTGAACGTAAAATCCTAGGAGTTCACCTAGAATTCATTAGGTCACCTGAACCAAATCGGGTGTCAACCGTAAGAACGGTGGTTGCATAGTATGGTCAAAGACAGGACCTTGTGCCAGAACAAAAAACTATAGGGTGAGCTTTACTATTGCTCCTATAAAGGATAGTAATTGCATCCGACACGTTATAGACCATAATTAAAAGCATGTCATGGGACATTGCCTTAACAGTTACTTGTTCAACGCTTTCCTTTACAACCGGACGGTAGTTTACTGAAAGGTAATATACGGAGCAAGTATACTGGACGTGTTGTTTTCCTAATACAAGGTTAGCAATTGGGTGACATAAAACTATAAGTTTGGAGCCAAAATTTTCAAATCTGAAACCCACAAAACCCACAAAAACAATTTTGCAAACACCGGTGAAGGGTTATTCCGGAAAACTTATCTAGGGTAAAAGCTCGATTGAATTTTCAAAAGATCAAATGTTTTCATAAAGATCCAATTTCCTAAAGGATCTAAATTTTCATAGTCATGTGGGACTGTAAACCACATCGTTACTACCACTGTTCATACCGCCGTATAGAAATCACTGATGTACAAAGTGTGAAGAATAAAGAAGTGATTCTAGTATTTTTATTTCAAGACTATATTGCTTGAGGACAAGCAACGCTCAAGTGTGGGAATATTTGATAATGCTAAAAACGAACATATATTTCATAACATTATCCCTCAATAAAGACAAGCTTTTAGTTGCAATTGTTCTATTTACAAGTGATATTCGTTTATATAATAAAAGGTGAAGACAAAGGACAGATTCTACGAATTGAAGACGCAAACGACCAAAAAGCTCAAAAGTACAAAGTACAATCAAAGTGGTTCAAATTATTGGTGAGAAACGTCTCAAAATTACAAGAGTACGAGCCGCGAAACGCAAAATACATGATATTAAATTGTACGCAAGGACGTTCGAAAATCCGGAACCGGGACCAAAGTCACCTTTCAACGCTCGATGCAACGGACTAAAAATTACAAGTCAACTATGCACATGAATATAATATAATATATAATTAATTCTTAAAATTATATATATATATATATATATATATATATATATATATATATATATATATATATATATATATATATATATATATATTATATTATATTATTATATAAAACCGTCGGCAAGAAGCAAACAACAATATGTGAGCTGGAATCCCAGGCCATGCGATCGCATGGCCAGGAAGAAGAAAATCCATGCGATCACATGGCACACTTTTTCAGCTCAGGTCCTATAAATTGCAAAGTTTGGTCGACGAATTTTACATCTTTATCTATCTCTCTCTCAAACGTGTATATATATATATATATATATATATATATATATATATATATATATATATTAATTTTAATTTTAATTTTAATTTTAATTTTAATAATAAGGGTATGTTAGCGAATGTTGTAAGGGTGTAAGTCGAAATTCTGTCCGTGTAACGCTACGCTATTATTAATCATTGTAAGTTATGTTCAACCTTTTTAAATTAATGTCTCGTAGCTAAGTTATTATTATGCTTATTTAAGCTGAAGTAATCATGATGTTGGACTACAATATTAAGACGGGGTAATTGGGCTTTGTACCATAATTGGGGTTTGGACAAAAGAACGACACTTGTGGAAATTAGATTATGGGCTATTAATGGGCTTTATATTTGTTTAATTAAATGATAGTTTGTTAATTTAATATAAAGATTTACAATTAGACGTACCTATAAATAACCAAATACACTCGATCGAACACGATGGGCGGGATATTTATAAGTACTAATAATTGTTCATTTAACCGGATACGGGAATAGATTAATAGTTAATGGACTTATTAAAACAAGGGTGAATTATGTACAAGGACACTTGGCGTAATTGTTAACAAAGTATTAAAATCTTGGGTTACACGCAGTCGATATCCTAGTGTAATTATCAAACAAAATATTAAAACCTTGTTACAGTTTAAGTCCCCAATTAGTTGAAATATTTGACTTCGGATATAAGGATAATTTGACGAGGACACTCGCACTTTATATTTATGACTGATGGACCGTTATGGACAAAAACCAGACGGACATATTGAATAATCCTGGACAAAGGACAATTAACCCATGGGAATAAACTAAAATCAACACGTCAAACATCATGATTACGGAAGTTTAAATAAGCATAATTTCTTTATTTCATATTTAATTACACTTTTAATTAACGCACTTTTATTTACTGTCATTGTATTTAATTGCACTTTTAATTATCGTACTTTTTAATTATCGCTATTTTATTTATCGTCATTTTATTTATCGCAATTTCATTATTGTTATTTACTTTACGCTTTAAATTAAGTCTTTTATATATTTAATATTTTACATTAGGTTTTAACTGCGACTAAAGTTTTAAAATCGACAAACCGGTCATTAAACGGTAAAAACCCCTTTTATAATAATAATAATACTTATATTTATATTTATATGTATACAAATATAGTTTTAAAAATATAGCGTTAAACTTGGCGAGTTCCCTGTGGACGAACCAGACTTACTAAAAACTACACTACTGTACGATTAGGTACACTGCCTATAAGTGTTGTAGCAAGGTTTAGGTATATCCACTCTATAAATAAATAAATAACTTGTGTAAAATTGTATCGTATTTAATAGTATTTCCTTGTAAAAATATAACTATTTTGTATACACCTTGCAGAACATCAGTTTTGCTATTTTAGAAAAATCTTGGATGAATCTCCTGTAATAAATAGCTAGCCCTAAAAATTGGCGTATGTGTTTCGGAGTTTTCGGGGTTTCCCACTTTTCAACGGTTTCAATCTTTGCTGGATCCACCTGAATACCTTCTTTGTTCACTATATGACCGAGGAATTGAACTTCTTCCAACCAAAATGCACACTTTGAAAACTTAGCATACATTTTTTCTTTTCTCAGCAACTCTAGCACTTTTCTCAAATGTTCTTCGTGCTCTTGATCATTCTTCGAGTAAATAAGTATGTCATCGATGAAAATAATGACAAACTTGTCCAGATATGGCCCACACACTCGGTTCATGAGGTCCATGAACACAGCTGGTGCGTTAGTCAATCCAAACGGCATAACCATAAACTCGTAATGACCGTAACGCGTCCTAAAAGCAGTCTTTGGAATATCATCCTCCTTCACCCGCATTTGATGATATCCAGAATGTAAATCGGTCTTCGAATAAACAGAAGAGCCTTGTAGTTGATCAAATAAGTCGTCGATTCTCGGTAGTGGGTAGCGGTTCTTGATGGTAAGTTTGTTCAACTCTCGGTAGTCGATACACAACCTGAATGTACCATCTTTCTTCTTGACAAACAAAACAGGAGCTCTCCATGGTGATGTGCTTGGTCGAATGAAACCACGCTCTAAAAGTTCCTGTAACTGACTTTGTAATTCTTTCATTTTGCTGGGTGCGAGTCTGTATGGAGCACGTGCTATTGGTGCAGCTCCTGGTACAAGGTCTATTTGAAATTCAACGGATCGATGTGGGGGTAATCCCGGTAATTCTTTCGAAAATACATCGGGAAATTTTTTTGCGATGGGAACATCACCGATGTTCTTTTCTTCAGAATTAACTTCCTCGATGTGTTCTAGAATGACGTAACAACCTATTCTTATTAGTTTTTGTGCCTTCAAACTACTAATAAGATTTAATTTAATGTTGTTCTTTTCTCCGTACACCATTAAAGGTTTTCCTTTTTCACGCATAATGCGAATCGCATTTTTGTAACAAACGACCTCTGCTCTTACCTTCTTCAACCAGTCCATGCCAATTATTACATCAAAACTCCCTAACTCGACCGGTAATAAATCAATCTTAAACGTTTCATCTTCCAGTTTAATTTCTCTATCCCGACATATATTATCTGCTGAAATTAATTTACCATTTACTAATTCGAGTAAAAATTTATTATCCAAAGGCGTCAATGGGCAACTTAATTTAGCACAAAATTCTGTACTCATATAGCTTCTATCCGCACTCGAATCAAATAAAACATAAGCATATTTATCGTCAATAAGAAACGTACCCGTAACAAGCTCCGGGTCTTCCTGTGCTTCTGCCGCATTAATATTAAAAACTCTTCCACGGCCCTGCCCATTAGTATTCCCCTGATTCGAGCAATTTCTAATAATGTGGCCCGGTTTTCCACATTTATAACAAACAGCGTTGGTATTACTTGCTCCGACACTATTCGTTTCGGCATTACTTGTTCCGACATTATTTGTTCCTTTAGTTCTGTTAAACTTTGGTCCGTAGACCTCACACTTTATCGCGCTATGACCATTTCTTTTACACCTGTTACAAAATGTCGTGCAAAACCCCTGATGATTTTCTTCACACCTATGACATGGCTGTTTTTGGTTTTTGTTGCCGTTGTTGTTATTGAGGTTGTTGTTGGGGTTGTTATTGTTGTTGAAACAGTTGTTGTAGTAGTTGTTGTTGTTGTTGTTGTTGGGATATTTGTTATAGTTATTGTTAGGATTGCGGTTATTGTTGCGATTATTGTTGCGGTTGTTGGGATAGTTGTTGCGATTGTGGTTGTAATTGTTGTTGTTGTTGTTGTTGTTGTTGTTGTTGTTGTTGTTGTTGTTGTTGTTGTTGTTGTTGTTGTTATTGTTGTTGTTGTACTGGTGACTCTTGTCACCGTTTTCCTCCCACTTCCTCTTGAGTTTTTTCTTGTTGGCTTCTTCGGCCGCCTGCTCTTTAATTCTTCCCTCAATCTGATTTATGAGTTTATGAGCCATTCGACTTGCCTTCTGTATAGAAGCGGGCTCGTGTGAACTCACATCTTCTTGAATCCTTACTGGTAACCCTTTTACAAATGCGTCGATCTTCTCTTCTTCATCTTCGAATGCTCCCGGACACAATAGGCACAACTCTGTGAATCGTCGTTCATATGTGGTAACGTCGAACCCTTGTGTTCGTAACTCTCTAAGTTCTGCCTTGAGTTTATTGACTTCGTTTCTAGGACGGTACTACTCGTTCATCAATTGCTTGAATGCCGACCACGGTAGTACGTAAGCAGCATTTTGTCCTACCTGTTCAAGATAGGTGTTCCACCACGTTAACGCAGTACCTATGAAGGTATGCGTAGCGTACTTAACTTTGTCCTCTTCAGTACACTTACTTATGGCAAACACCGATTTGACTTTCTCGGTCTACCGTTTCAATCCAATTGGTCCTTCGGTTCCATCAAATTCCAAAGGTTTGCAGGCAATGAATTCTTTGTAGGAGCATCCTACACGATTTCTTGCACCGTTAGCTGCATTGCTAGATTCAGAGTTATTGTTGGTATGTAGCGCAGCCTGTACTGCGGCTATGTTTGCAGTAAGAAAGGTACGAAATTCCTCTTGGCTCATATTCATGGTGTGTCGAGTAGTCGGTGCCATTTCCTTCAAAATAGCCAACTGAATCGAGTTAATCATACAGAATATTAAGAGTAGTCAATAGTATTTCGTAGCATAATATGAACTCATTTATAAAAGCTTTTTCTTCATATTAGCGTTTTATAAGTTTAAATTCGGGTACTACCTACCCGTTAAGTTCATACTTAGTAGCTAATATACAATTCAACTACTATAATTCCATATGAAAAACCGATTATAATAATATATCACATACAAATATTCTTCAAACTTACAACTTCACTATATTACATATAACATGAAATATAGTACACTTTGATACAGGACAGTTTTTGAAGATAAACCTAGTTAATCCGCAAGTTGTTCAGCAAAGGAAATAAAGACACGTAGTTCATAAGTCCAAAAACAAGTCATGCATTCTGGTTTTACTAAGACGACTTCCAATCCTTGGTCTTGTGGAAAATAACCGTTATGACCATTGGCTAGGCAGCATGTTGTAATGGCGTCAAAAGGATGAGGGTTTCGTAATGTCCAACAGCCCCGTAATAATCTAAAAACCTTGTTTCTCACCCCACCTACTGACTCCGTCACTTGTGAGAAGGTTTTATTTAAAAGTTACAATCCGATGTTCTTTTTCTCACTTTGGTAAGAAGCGAACATCACTAACCCGTAAGCATAACATGCTTCTTTATGTTGCATGTTAGAAGCTCTTTCTAATTCACGAAATCCTATGTTGGGATATGTTGAGTCAAAATAGGTTCTTAACCCGTAGAGTAAAATTGCATTTGGGTTCCCCGCATTTAACGCTTTAAAGAAAACACCCGTAACTTACGGTCTCCCTAATGTGATATACCCCACCTATCAAAGGAAAGCCTTTTATAAACTAAGGCATTTCTGGAAAGTCTTTCAAATGTTTGACAAGTTAATTTTGCCATAATTAATTGTGCTAATAAATTCTGACCGACTCTAGACAAGATTTCCTCAATCATATCCTCTGGTAGATCTTCTAAAATATTCGGTTGTCTACCCTTAACGTCCATTTTGTTTTTATACTGTAAAATAGACAAGGATTAGATTCGTAAAAGATAATTAACAAACAATACAAGCAATTTTTACATTGAACATAAAAGTACAAGCACACTACAATACATATAATATATAACATGATTACAACCCTCTAATCTGAATAACTGGTTTCTTCTTCTTCGGACTTGGTTCGTTTTCCTAATTTTCTAGGAATATATGGTGTTCCTCTAATACGAGCCATCGTTTTCCACAATGGTTTAGGAAAACCTGGTGGTTTAGAGGTTCCCGGGTCATTGTTACATTTTAGGAAATACGGATGTTGCCAATACATATAAAGTTCATCGGGGTTGGAATCGGGTTTCTCTATTTTTATACGTTTTCCCTTATTATTTTCTTTCGCTTTATTAAATTGGGTCGAGGTAATTTCTATAACATCATCGGAATCCTCATCGGGATCCGATTCATCGGAAAATTGGTAATCTTCCCGATATTTTGCTTCCTCGGCGAAAACACCATTGACCATTATTAACTTTGGTCCGTTGGTTGAGGATTTTCTTTTATTTAATCGATTTACTATAGGTATCAATATTTCTTCCTCCGGAACCTCTTCTTCTTCCGGTTCCTCCTCTTCCGGTTCCTCCGCTTCTAGTTCCTCTTTTTCCGGTTCCTCTTCTTCCGGTTCCTCTTCGGGAATTTGTGAATCTTTCCAAAGTATATTCGACTCTTCATTATTATTAGGTGAGTCGATGGAATTTGTACTAGTGGTAGATATCTATCACACAATATCAAACACATTAAGAGGTTAATATATCACATAATATTTACATGTTAATAACATATAGTTTCCAACAAAAGTGTTAAGCAATCGTTTTTAAAGAAAACACGGTCGAAGTCCGAACTCACTAATGTATCCTAACAAACTTGATAAGAAACACTAATGCAAATTTCTGGTTCTCTAAGACCAACGCTCGGATACCAACTGAAATGTCCCGTTCATATCGATTATAAACGTTCCATAATAATTGATTTCGTCGCGAGGTTTTGATCTCTATATGAGACGTTTTTTAAAGACTGCATTCATTTTTAAAACAACCATAACCTTTATTTTATCTATAAAGGTTTAAAAAGCATTACGTACATTATCAAATATTGATAATCTAAAATATACCGTTTACACACGACCATTACATAATGTTTTACAATAAGAATATATTACATCAAAAATAAGTTTCTTGAATGCAGTTTTTACATAATATCATACAAGCATGGACTCCAAATCTTGTCCTTATTTTAGTATGCAACAGCAAAAGCTCTTAATAATCACCTGAGAATAAACATGCTTAAAATATCAACAAAAATGTTGGTGAGTTATAGATTTAACCTATATATTATCAAATCATAATAATAGACCACAAGATTTCATATTTCAATATACATCCCATACATAGAGATAAAAATCATTCATATGGTGAACACCTGGTAACCGACATTAACAAGATGCATATAAGAATATCCCCTATCATTCCGGGAAATCCTTCGGACATGATAAAAACGAATTCGAAGTACTAAAGCATCCGGTACTTTGGATGGGGTCGTTAGGCCCAATAGATCTATCTTTAGGATTCGCGTCAATTAGTAGATCGGTTTACTAATTCTTAGGTTACCAAGCAAAAGGGGCATATTCGGCTTCGATCATTCACCCATATAATGTAGTTTCATTTACTTGTGTCTATTTCGTAAAACATTTATAAAACTGCATGTATTCTCATCCCAAACTATTAAATTTTAAAAGTGGGACTATAACTCACTTTCACAGATTTTTACTTCGTCGGGAAGTAAGACTTGGCCACTGGTCGATTCACGAACCTATAAAAAATATGTACATATATATCAAAGTATGTTCAAAATATATTTACAATACTTTTAATACATTTTGATGTTTTAAGTTTATTAAGTCAGTTGTCCTCGTTAGTAACCTGCAACTAGTTGTCCATAGTTAAATGTACAGAAAAAATTGATATATATTATCTTGAATCAATCCACAACCCAGTGTATACACGTATCAGGCTAGATCACAAATCAAATTATATATATTTTTGGAATCAACCTCAACCCTGTATAGCTAACTCCAACATTACTGCATATAGAGTGTCTATGGTTGTTCCAAATGATATATATAGATGGGTCGATATGATATGACAAAACATTTGCATACGTATCTATGGTATCCCAAGATTACATAATATATTAGAATACATGTATAATACAATATAAGTTAGCTAGGATATGATTTGTATAGAATTGTTACAATATTTCCCGTAGCTACAACAATCAAAAAAATATCCAATCTTGTTTTACCCATAACTTCTTCGTTTTAAATCCGTTTTGAGTGAATCAAATTGCTATGGTTTCATATTGAACTCTATTTTATGAATCTAAACAGAAAAATTATAGGTTTATAGTCAGAAAATAAGTTACAAGTTGTTTTTGTAAGAGGTAGTCATTTCAGTCGAAAGAACGACGTCTTGATGACTATTTTGAAAAATATACTTTCACTTTGAGTTTAACCATGATTTTTGGATATAGTTTCATGTTCATAATAAAAATCATTTTCCCAGAAGAACAACTTTTAAATCATAGTTTATCATAGTTTTTAATTATCAAACCCAAAACAGTCCGCGGTGTTACTACGACGGCGTATGTCCGGTTTTACGGTGTTTTTCGTGTTTCCAGGTTTTAAATCATTAAGTTAGCATATCATATAGATATAGAACATGTGTTTAGTTGATTTTAAAAGTCAAGTTAGAAGGATTAACTTTTGTTTGCGAACAAGTTTAGAATTAACTAAACTATGTTCTAGTGATTTCAAGTTTAAACCTTCGAATAAGGTAGTTTTATATATATGAATTGAATGATGTTATGAACATCAATACTACCTCAGGTTTTGTAGATAAACCTACTGGAAATGAGAAAAATAGATCTACCTTTAAAGGATTCTTGGATGGCTTGAAAGTTCTTGAAGCAGAATCATGACACGAAAACAAGTTCAAGTAAGATTTCCACTCGAAATAAGATTGTTATAGTTATAAAAATTAAATCAAAGTTTGAATATGAGTATTACCTTGTATTAGAAAGATTTCTTACTATAAATAAGAAAGATTTCTTGAGGTTGGATGATCACTTTACAAGATTGGAAGTAAGCTAGCAAACTTGGAAGTATTCTTGATTTTATGAAACTAGAACTTATAGAATTTATGAAGAACACTTAGAACTTGAAGATAGAACTTGAGAGAGATCAATTAGATGAAGAAAATTAAAGAATGAAAGTGTTTGTAGGTGTTTTTGGTCGTTGGTATATGGATTAGATATAAAGGATGTGTAATTTTGTACATGTAAATAAGTCATGAATGATTACTAATATTTTTATAATTTTATGAGATATTTCATGCTAGTTGCCAAATGATGGTTCCCACATATGTTAGGTGACTTACATGGGCTGCTAAAAGCTAATCATTGGAGTGTATATACCAATAGTACATACATCTAAAAGCTGTGTATTGTACGAGTACGAATACGGGTGCATACGAGTAGAATTGTTGATGAAACTGAACGTTGATGTAATTGTAAGAATTTTTGTTAAGTAGAAGTATTTTGATAAGTGTCTTGAAGTCTTTAAAAAGTGTATGAATACATATTAAAACACTACATGTATATACATTTTAACTGAGTCGTTAAGTCATCGTTAGTCGTTACATGTAAATGTTGATTTGAAACCTTTAAGTTAACGATCATGTTAAATGTTGTTAACCCAATGTTTATTATATCTAATGAGATGTTAAATTATTACATTATCATGATATTATGATATATTAATATATCTTAGTATGATATATATACAGTTAAATGTTGTTACAACGATAATCGTTACATATATGTCTCGTTTCGAAATCATTAAGTTAGTAGTCTTGTTTTTACATATGTAGTTCATTGTTAATACACTTAATGACATGTTTACTTATCATTTATCATGATTAAACATAGTGTATCAATATCTTAATATGATTCATATGTATTTAGTAAGACGTTGTTATAACGATAATCGTTATATATACCGTTTCGAGTTTCTTAATTCAATAAACTAAATTTTATGTATATAACTCATTGTTAAAATACCTAATGAGATACTTACTTATCATAATATCATGTTAGCTATATATATAATCATATATAGGTCATCATATAGTTTTTACAAGTTTTAACGTTCGTGAATCACCGGTCAACTTGGGTGGTCAATTGTCTATATGAAACCTATTTCAATTAATCAAGTCTTAACAAGTTTGATTGCTTAACATGTTGGAAACACTTAATCATGTAAATAACAATTTCATTTAATATATATAAACATGGAAAAGTTCAGGTCACTACACCATACACTTTCTCTCTCTTTTGTCGAAGCAAAAAAGGTTAGCTCCCCCTGGAACTAAGCGCGCCCTAGAGTAATGCTCCCCCTTGAATGGTTCATAACGGCTGATGATAAAGCTACCCCTTGAAATGTGCAATATAAGACTCATAGAAAAGAGGATTAGTCCACACATAAGTCATAATATCAAGTAAGAAGTTATATGAACTCAACGAGCTAGATAATCCTTTAATCAAGGGTTAGTGCACACACATAATAATATATAGCAAGCATAAGAATAATTGTGTGTCATAGATAACTAAGATAGTGGAGTGAGCACTCTGACCAATATATGTGATCATTAGAGAGCATGTAAGAATTAAAGTGCGTATGAACCACCACATATCATTAGAGAGCAGAAGACTTAGTATATCATGCAACACTATCATAAAGTACCAACATTAGTCTACTAGTTCTACCAATTTCATGCATGTATAGAAGCAAATAGGTTTAAACAAGCATGTAGAACCATATAGCATACATGGTATACATATTGCACATAGCAGAATGTGGAAACATAAGTAAGAGTAGCATGCAAAAGCTAATATACATGCGATCAATTTTCAAGCAAATAATCATACATAACAATCATATTTATAAGCTTAGATGCTAGATCATATATGACAAAAGTAGGTTCAAACAAGCATGTTAAAACACTAGCATAACATAGCATGACAAACAAGTAAGAGTAGCACGCGTAATCATATCATGCAATACTATAAATACTATCATGGTAGTTTAAAACAAGCATGTAAGGACCAAGCATGACATACATATGGCACATATCTCAGAATAGCATGTTATATAATAGTGATCAATAAGGCAGATATGATAAGTCGAAATGTTATCCACATGATAAGTTATCACTGAAAAATCATACACTAAGTTTCAAGTTATTCAACTAAGAGCATATATCTTTGTATACTTAGTGATGAACATATGTATAACCTAAACATATAAAGCATGTTAATATTTCACTTATCATGTAATGATCAAACCTAAATTGGTGTTTAGATAATCACTTATTAGGTTGACTAGTCCAATTTTAACAAGAGGATGTACACATATATGAGTTTCAGAAGAAGTGGTACCTTAATCGAGGAAAGTTTGTTTCATCCCTAAGCCTTGAGTACATGATATTTTAATTGCTATATACTCGACTTTGGTAGCAGAGAGAGAGCTACAGGTGTCTGTTCCTTTGAGAGCCAAGAGGTTATGCATAAATCAACTAATGCACATACACCACTCTTTTAAATAGTAGCTATTCATCATAATCCGAATCTCCAAGGCACATGATATTCATGATGCATAAAACCCTTTAGATTACTCTAAAGATCCTTTTAATGGCTCGAAAGTGTGACATATTTGGACTTTCGCTTGCTTGGGTGATGAGCGTACCAGTGCATTTGAAGTCTCACAAGCATTGTTAGAAATATATGCATACATAGAACCCAAGAATAATTATAGTAAGCATACATCATATCAAAACAAGCAATCATGCACAATAATCTCAATTAGAATTCACACTACAAGTAACAATCATGCATAGCAAGTGATATCGGCCAAAAAGTCACCTTTTTACCCCCGATATTAGGCCCTAAATCAATAAAGTTTCAAGCTTTATCGACAAAATTATCGCTTTATCGGTTGATTTTGTATAAGTAATTACGAAGGCGATGCAAAAAGAATCAAGTAAAACGGAGCTAAAACGAAGAATCTAGAGCGAAAACGGTAAAAGTCAAACGATCCATGAAATAAGCTGACCAGGGCACCAAACGGCCTGCCAAACGGCCTGCCAAACGGCCTGCCACAATGAAAAATGGC
This sequence comes from Rutidosis leptorrhynchoides, assembly GCF_046630445.1. Taxonomy (NCBI): domain Eukaryota; kingdom Viridiplantae; phylum Streptophyta; class Magnoliopsida; order Asterales; family Asteraceae; genus Rutidosis; species Rutidosis leptorrhynchoides. The sequence goes on along the minus strand of NC_092340.1, from coordinate 136,081,205 downwards.
TTGCCACACGGGTCGAGCAAACGGGCATAAAAAACGGCTGACCTAGCCAAACGGCCCCAGCAAATGGCTTGCCAAATGGCCTGCCAGCCGTTGCAGGCAAAATCCAAGTCTATTTAAAGGGCTCCTTCCATCCATTTCAACACACTTAATTTGTACTTCAATTTATATTTTCAAGCTTTTTAGTTAGTTTTTAGTAGTAGCTAGCTTAGCTTTTATTTTTTGGAGGATATCCCGGCGAGTCCCTGCGATCTCGGGCAGATTTCTTCAGCCATTTCAGGTTTTTATCCGAAATGCTTGTCTTTTGTATTAAACATGTATTGTGATAGTGCTCTAAATGAACATATATTTAGTATCAATATCCTTCCAATATGTAAAGCTTTTAGTTGTAATTGTTCTATTTTTATGTAATATTCGTTTAAATAAATAAGTGCGAAGACAAAAGAAGAAAACGACGATTTGAAGACGCAGATGACCAAAAAGCTCAAATGAACAAGATATAATTCAAGTGGTTCCATTTATTGATAAGAAACGTCTAAAAATGACAAGAGTACGAGTCGCAGAAAGCAAAGTACAAGATATCTCCGCGTACAAAAGGACGTTCGAAAATCCGGAACCGGGACCTGAGCCAACTATCAACGCGCGACGCAACGGACCTAAAATTACAAGTCTACTATGCACAAGAATATAATATAATATATATAATTATATAAAATTATATATATATATATTATATTATATATTAAATTAAAACAGCCGCCCACGTTTTAAAAACCAAATGTGAGCTGGAACATCTGGCCATGAGATCGCATGGCCAGGAAGGGGAATATTTATGCGATCGCATGACAGGGAATCTCAGGTTAGGTCCTATATATTGCAACATTTTCAGCGAATGTAACACACATCTTTTTCCTTTCTTTCCTCTGATCAAATTATATATATTTATATTTATAATTTTAAGTTTAATTTAAGATTAATAATAATTGGGTTATTGTAAGAAATGTTTTAAGGTTTTGTAAGTCGAAATTTTGTCCGTGCAACGCTACGCAATTAATCAACACTGTAAGCTATGTTCTTCCTTTTTAATTTAATGTCTCGTAACTAAGTTATTATTATGCTTATTTGAGCCAAAGTAATCGTGATGTTAGACTAAATATTAAGACGGGGTTATTAGATTTTGTACCATAATTAAGGTTTGGACAAATGACCGACACTTGTGGACATTGGACTATTGACTATTAATAGATAGGGGGTATTGTCTAATCAAATGAAAACTCATTAGAATCTGTCGAACCTATCTTCAAATTAGTTAATCTAATAATTATTAAAATGATTATGTATGTTCTATTTAGTGACGTTTATATGTCATCTTTTACAATCATTTAATTAATTATTCGGGTTGGGTAATTGATTATTCATTCTGATCAAGTGGGTAAATTAATATTCATATCTCATTAAAACAGGGGTGGATTACATACAAGGATAATTGGTGTAATTGTTAACAAAGTATTAAAATCTTGGATTACACGCAGTCGATAACCTGGTGTAATTATTAACAAAGTATTAAAACCTTGTTACAGTTCGAATCCCTAATTAGTTGGAATATTTGACTTCGGGAATAAGGTTAATTTGACGAGCATTTTATAATTATGACCGATGGACTATTATGGACAAAAATCATATAGGTATCAAATAAACTAGGACAAAGGACAATTAACCCGGGTAACAATTAATTAAAATCAAAACGTCAAACATCATGATTACGGAAGTTTAAATAAGCATAATACTTTTATTTCATATTTCATCGTACCTTTATTTACTGTCATTTTAATTACTGCAATTTGCTTTATCGCAATTTAAATTCTATCATTTATATTATCGTCATTTATCTTTACGCTTAAAATATAAAATCGACAAACTAGCCATTAAACGGTAAAAACCCCCTTTTATAATAATATTACTATATATAATTATATATATTTTATATAAATATAGTTGTTAAAAATATAGCGTTAAACTCAGCTAGCTCCCTGTGGAACGAACCGGACTTACTAAAAACTACACTACTCTACGATTAGGTACACTGCCTATAGTGTTGTAGCAAGGTTTAGGTATATCCCATCCGTAAATTAATTAAAACTTGTATCATATTTCGTAGTAAAAATAATAGTATTTCGTATACACCTTCGCTCACATCAAGTTTTTGGCGCCACTGTCGGGGAGCCGAAATCAAAATGCTATAAAAAATATAGATATATATAAATTTTAATCTCTTTTTGTAAAAATATAATTTTTTTAAGTTTTAAATATATAAAATAAAAAAATATATTTATAATATAAAAGTTATATTTTTAATATTGAAAAATTATTTTTATTTTTAAGTTTTTAAAATATAAGTTTATTATATTTTCTATAAATATTTTGTAAATTAAAAAAAAATATATTAAAAATTATTTGGGCCTAGTACTATAGAAGCCCAACACCAAGCCTGGTATCCGATTCCATGCGATTGCATGAACAGAGCCTTAATAACTCATGCGACCACATGACCTGCTTTGACAGGCTGATCCTCGAACTTAATTAATACGCGTAGGGTTTTTAATAAATAATTATTATTAATTAACATAATTAGGGTTTTAATTGATTAATATTTTAGTTTTTAGTTTTAGTTTTAGTTTTATTAAGTTTATTATATTAAATACTTTTATAAAATAATAATATAAAAATAATATTTTTATAAAATTGTATTTTTATAACTTTAGTTTTATTTTTATATTTTGTTTTTTTATTCGTTTAAATTCGTAATTTGTATTTTTATCGTTCGTAATTAGTTTTAAACTTAGTATTTCGCCGTAGTTATTTTATATTTCTAGATTTTTAGGCTTTGCTGTAAAATCCCTTAAGTGCTTTTTCTTTAGAATTAAGATTTAGGTGCTTTAGAATTTTGCGACGCCGTTTATATATTTTAGTGCCTATTAAGTTATTACCATTTTGGATATAGAATTCCTTTTAAGTTTTAATACCTTTAGACGCAAGTTTTAATATTTAGTTTTTAGACGTTTAAGTCTTGACGCTCTACTTTCTTTTTATTATTTTTCGACTTTTTATTTTTTGACGTTTTTCGACGCATTCTTTTTCTTTCTTATTTCTCGACGCTCTAGTTTTTAGGACATAGAATTTTCTTTATTTTCTTTGAAACTTCGACGAAAAATTATTTTAAGCGGTTAAATTGATAGACATCCAAATTTTTCTGGTTCGTAATAATAGTTGGATTTGTTAGTGGCGAGTTGTGGGCTTCCGATTTAAAGGGTCCTGCTACCTGCTGCATCTATTGGCTATTCGAAACGTGGGCAAAATCAGAAAAGTCTATTAATTTGATAACTTGTATTTTTTTTATAACTAATAGGATATTCAGTGAATGCACCGAGAAAAACGTTCACCACCTTTCATACGTTCACCACCTGTAACCCGATCAAGACATCTAGCCAATATTATCGCCGTTGATTTTTCTTTAGAATCATCATCTAGTCAAACAAGTACTCCAATTCAAATTTCCGATAATCCATTTTTTGAACCCGACCTCACAATTGAAAATTCGGAGAATATTCAAGGACAATTCAGAGATCCTGAACCACTAATCATTCCTCCTGAACCACAAACCGTTACATCAGAATCCTCTAGTGATACGTATTCAACAGATTCAATAATAGAAGTAATTGAACCTCTAAGTATGGAAGATCGAATGAGAGCCACACGCACTGGCCAAGGCCACGCCATTATTAAACCAGACATTAATGCGCCAGATTATGAAATCAAAGGACAAATTCTACACATGGTAACTAATCAATGCCAATATAGTGGTACCCCAAAAGAAGATCCAAATAAACATCTTCGAACCTTTAATAGGATCTGTACTCTATTCAAAATAAGAAAAGTTGAGGATGAACAGATCTATCTCATGTTATTTCCCTGGACTTTAAAAGGAGAAGCCAAAGATTGGTTAGAATCGTTACCTGAAGGGGCGATTGATACATGGGATGTTTTAGTTGAGAAATTTCTTAAACAATTCTTTCCGGCATCTAAAGCCGTGAGACTTCAAGGAGAAATTGTTACGTTCATGCAAAAGCCAAATGAAACTCTATATGAGGCGTGGACAAGATTCGAAAAGTTGTTGAGAGGATATCCTCAGCACGGTTTAGACACTTATCAAATAGTACAAATATTCTACCAAGGTGTTAACGTTGTTACACGAAAAGACATCGACACAGCAGCTGGTGGTTCCATTATGAAGAAAACCGCAACTGAAGCTTTCAAAATTATTGATAACACAGCCTCCCACTCGCATGAGTGGCACCAGGAAAACGATATTTTTCGTTCATCTAAATTGGCTAGAGCCGATTATAGCCATGACTTTGATTCTGTTTCCATAAAAATAGATGCTTTCGAGAGACGAATGGAAAAGATGAATAAAGATATTCACGCAATACGAATCAATTGTGAGCAATGCTGTGGACCACACTTAACGAAAGATTGTCACATCGAGCAAACGATGGAACAACGAGAGAATGTTTCCTACATAAACCAAAGGCCGGGAAATAATTATCAGAATAATTATCAACCGCCAAAGCCAAACTTTAATCGAAATCAAAACATTCTTTATAATCCAAATGGACCCAATAATAACTCGTATAACCAACAAGGTCCGAATAACCAACCAACTCAAAACAACACTTTCAATCAACAAAGACCTAGCTTGTATAAACCACCACAACAAACCGAAGAGAAAAAGCTAAATCTGGAAGAAATGATGGCAAAGCTAATGGAATCTCAAACACAATTTATTACATCTCAAACCCAAACAAATGAGAGGTTTGATCAGTCATTAAGAACTTAACAAGCTTCCATTTTGAATCTATAAAAACATGTAGGTACTCTTGCTAGCATGATGAGTGAGAGGGAACAAGGAAAGCTACCGAGTAATACTGAAGTAAATCCTCGGAATGAGAATGTTAATATGGTTTCAACGAATTTTGAAAAACCAGCATCAGAAGATGGGAAGGTTTTTGATGTGAGTAACAATGAAGAAGTTACACCACCACCACCACCCGAGTATGTAAAGCCAGTGGTGGCACCATACAGACCACCCATCCCGTTTCCAAGAAAAGGAGTTGAGTATGAGAAAGTAATAGGTAATAAAGTTGGTGATACCTCTGGAAAGAAGAAGAAGAATAAGAAGGTACAAGAAACAAAAACCGTAAAAATAAACCCGGTGAAGACAGTTCCACCAAAACCTTCACCCAGGGTAGGTGATCCGGGTGAATTTATTATTCCTTGTCTACTTAGTGATTGTGTCATGTATGATGCACTAGCAGATTTAGGTGCGAGTGTGAGTGTTATGCCTCTTTCATTATACAAGAGATTAGGAGTAGGTGAGTTAAGTCTAACAGAAATGAGTGTCTGACTCTTTGATCAAACCATTAGGCACCCAGTTGGAATTGCTGATAACCTACCCGTTCAAGAGGGTAATTTAACCTTTCTAGTCGAATTCATTGTCATTGACATAGAAGATGACTCAAACATTCCTCTAATTTTAGGTCGACCATTCTTAGCATCCACCAGGGCGCTATTTGATGTAAGAGAGGGTAGAATGACACTTAGTAAAGGTGACAAATCGGTCACCTTTGTGATTCGAAAGTCTAAATCTCCACCAATCAAAACCGTTGAACCAACAAAAATGATTGGTAAGAACCATGTTGTTTTACCAACTCCAACGGTAGTGCTTAACAATAATAAAACGCCTAAGTGTGAGGAAAATGAAGTAACACCTAATGATGACTTGATAACAAAGAACCCCATTGTTGATTCAAAATTAAATGACTCCGTTATTAACAGTTCAATGAAGAAACTTATTAAACAGATTCACGATGCTAGAACCAAGGGGAACTTTAAGTTATGTAACCGGTTAGTATCCAATCTATCGCCTAAATAAAAGGCAAAACTAGTTGAATTTGTAGATATTACACGGGAATCCGACCAATGGCTTAAAGCAAAAGTCACAGATATATGCAAGTTGATTATGGTCCAAAAGAAATTGACAATGAAGTTAATCACAAATTCGACACCACGGCTACCTAAGTGTGGGGAGATTCATATGTTCTAAAAGGAAAACGCTGTCTAGAGTTAGTTGTTCTTTTCTCGTGTAGTTCCGAGAATGGAATCCGATTGGTATTTTCCACTAACAGACACTAAAGAACTAGTTTTCTCCCCCCATTCTGAATTTTTTTTTTTTGTAGGTTTTGTATGAAATTAATATGCATTTTTAAATTTAAGTTTTGTGTGAATTTAAAAACAAAATTTACTTTATTTCATTAAGTTTAAAAAATGATTTCTAAAATTCATCGTAAGTTGAAGACTAGGTCATGAAATCGAAATTGCTTTACCCGAGGGCGGGGCGAAAAATTTTGTTATAATTATTTTTAATTTTATTGATCTAAAGTATACCAAAAAAAGTAATTAAAAAAAAAACAAAAATCTTTGCTTTTAAAACAATCGCTTTAAAAACGACAAATTTTAAATTTTGTCGAGGGACGGACTAGGTAAACAAGGTAAAACTACTAATTATATATGTTTGTAGTTTATCTTATGTACAAAACAAGGTAAAACATCGCACTTTCAAAGACTAGCATTAAGTTCAGCAAAAGCTACTAATTTTGACGACAAGACGCAAAATATCAAATGTGATATAAAATAATATGTTTGCAAACTCGATATTTTTAATCACTTTTTTACACTTATCATCCTCATGAATTTATAATTATAGTCTGATTTCATGCAAATGAGGGCATTGCATGATCTCAAGTGTGGGGAAGGGTTATAAATTCTCTCGGGTTTACACTTAGTTTAATTGCCAAATTTTGTGAAAATTTGAAAAAATTTCAACTAAATGAATTCAAAATCATATTTACACATATTTATGAACGATAAAACTAGGTGTTAATGCTGAAATTATTGTTACCTCGGAGAGAACATAAATGGAGAAACAACCCAAAACGTTAGAATTCATTTAAAATGGAATAGAGGAGAATAAAAAGGCAAAGAAAAAAATAAATAAAAGCTAAGTGTGGGAAGAATTTACCAAGTTATTTAAAACACATATCACATATGTTTGTACAAGATTATTACAGGTACTTTTGTTTTGAACGATTTTAATCAGTTTTGCCTAATTTACTGTAATATATTTGAAAGAAAGATGGATCTGCACGATGAATCAATTCCATCATTAAAAGGAAGTAAAGTCTTCCAAAAAAGACACACGCTTCTTGATTTAGGTCAGGAAGTTGTCGTCTAGACCAGTTGTAGAGTCTACGAAAAACCTTGAAAAGTTTTCTCGAAAATCAGCTAGAAATCCACGGACCTCAGCATTAAACAGGGTAGCCAAGTGGTCAGACTTATCCTAACCATGAGAGGATCAGTCTCGTATAATGGGGATGGCGCCGTGCAAATTAGCTTGATAAGACTAATGAATCAGACCCCCAGAAAAGGATAATCTCCTTAAAGATTAAAAATCAGCTTTTAAGCATGATATTACTCAATCCTTGAGATTGACCTTAAAGATTGAGAATTACAAACTCATGGAAATTCAATGATATCTAAACTCGAGCTTGAACGAGAAAATATTTTGATCAAATTAAAACCGATTTGTTTTTTGAAAACCTATTTTCAATACGTTCATTACCATTGAACGTAAAATCCTAAGAATTCACCGGAATTCATTAGGTCACCTGAACCAAATCGGGTATCAACCGTAAGAACGGTGGTTGCATAGCATGGTCGAAGACAGGACCTTGTGTCAGACCAAAAAACTATTGGGTGATCTTTACTATTGCTTCTACAAAGGATAGTAATTGCATCCAACACGTTATAGACCATAATCAAAAGCATGTCACGGGACATTGCCTTAACAGTTGCTTGTTCAACACTTTCCTTTACAACCGGACGGTAGTTTACCGAAAGGTAATATACAGAACAAGTAAACTGGACGTGTGCTTTCCTAATACAAGGTTAGCAAGTGGGTGACACAAAACCATAAGTTTTGAGCTAAAATTTTCAAATCTGAAACCCACAAAACCTACAAAAACAATTTGCAAACACCGGTGAAGGGTTATTTTGGAAAACTTATTTAGGGTAAAAGCTAGATTGAATTTTCAAAAAGATCAAATGTTTTCTTAAAGGATCTAAATTTTTAATAGTCATGTGGGACTGTAAACCATATCGTTACTATCATTGTTTATACCGCCATATCAAAATCACTTATGTATAAAGTGTGAGAATAAAAAAAAAAGTGATTCAAGTGAAGTGTGATTTTATTTTAAGTTCTGTATTGCTTGAGGACAAGCAACGTTCAAGTGTGGGGATATTTGATAGTGCTCTAAATGAACATATATTTAGTATCAATATCCTTCCAATATGTAAAGCTTTTAGTTGTAATTGTACTATTTTTATGTAATATTCGTTTAAATAAATAAGTGTGAAGACAAAAGAAGAAAACGACGATTTGAAAACGCAAATGACCAAAATACTCAAATGAACAAGATATAATTCAAGCGGTTCCATTTATTGATAAGAAACTTCTAAAAATGACAAGAGTACGAGTCGCAGAATGCAAAGTACAAGATATCTCCACGTACGAAAGGACGTTCGAAAATTCGGAACCGGGACCTGAGCCAAGTATCAACGCGCGACGCAACGGACCTAAAATTACAAGTCTACTATGCACTAGAATATAATATAATATATATATAATTATATAAAATTATATATATTATATTATATATTAAATTAAAACAGCCGCCCACGTTTTAAGAACCAAATGTGAGCTGGAACAGCTGGCCATGCGATCGCATGGTCAGGAAGGGGAATATTCATGCGATCGCATGACAGAGAATCTCAGGTCAGGTCCTATAAATTGCAACGTTTTCAGCGAATGTAACACACATCTTTTTCCTTTCTTTCCTCTGATCAAATCATATATATTTATATTTATAATTTTAAGTTTAATTTAAGATTAATAAAAATTGGGTTATTGTAAGAAATGTTTTAAGGTTTTGTAAGTCGAAATTCTGTTCGTGCAACGCTACACAATTAATCACCACTGTAAGCTATGTTCTTCCTTTTTAATTTAATGTCTCGTAACTGAGTTATTATTATGCTTATTTGAGCCAAAGTAATCGTGATGTTAGACTAAATATTAAGACAGGGTTATTAGATTTTGTACCATAATTAAGGTTTAGACAAAAGACCGACACTTGTGGACATTGGACTATTGACTATTAATAGATAGGGGGTATTGTCTAATCGAATGACAACTCATTAGAATCTGTCGAACCTATCTTCAAATTAGTTAATCTAATAATTATTAAAATGATTATGTATGTTCTATTTAGTGACGTTTATACGACATCTTTTACGATCATTTAATTAATTATTCGGGTTGGGTAATTGATTATTCATTCTGATCAAGTAGGTAAATTAATATTCATATCTCATTAAAATAGGGGTGGATTACATACAAGGATAATTGGTGTAATTGTTAACAAAGTATTAAAACCTTGGATTACACACAGTCGATAACCTGGTGTAATTATTAACAAAGTATTAAAACCTTATTACAGTTCGAATCCCTAATTAGTTGGAATATTTAACTTCGGGAATAAGGTTAATTTGACGAGCATTTTATAATTATGACCGATGGACTATTATGGACGAAAACCATATAGGTATAAAATAAACCAGGACAAAGGATAATTAACCCGTGTAACAATTAATTAAAATCAAAACGTCAAACATCATGATTACGGAAGTTTAAATAAGCATAATACTTTTATTTCATATTTCATCGTACCTTTATTTACTGTCATTTTAATTACTGCAATTTACTTTATCGCAATTTAAATTTTGTCATTTATATTATTGTCATTTATCTTTACGCTTAAAATATAAAATCGACAAATCGGTCATTAAACGGTAAAAACCCCCTTTTATAATAATATTACTATATATAATTATATATATTTTATATAAATATAGTTGTTAAAAATATAGCGTTAAACTAAGCTAGCTCCCTGTGGAACGAATCGGACTTACTAAAAACTACACTACTCTATGATTTGGTACTCTGCCTATAGTGTTGTAGCAAGGTTTAGGTATATCCCATCCGTAAATTAGTTAAAACTTGTATTATATTTCGTAGTATTTCGTAGTAAAAATAATAGTATTTCGTATACACCTTCGCTCACATCATATTGCTACCTTCTATGTTTAATAATGCGTTCCGATATTACCATGATAGCTTAATTAATCTGTATGTTGCCATGATAGAAGTTTGGGTTTGCGTAGTTATGTTAATTTAGTACGATTACTGTTGCTATGCTAAACTTGTGAGTCTGATAGATTTGTATGCTAGCATCTTAAGGATTGACCAACCTAGGTTGTGATCAGGACTTGGACAACTATATGAACTTAGCTACTTCATAGGATTAAGACCCCTGATTATACTGTATCTGAAGATTCTATGAACTCGGTATGGCCGGAGTTCCCGAGAGGCATCTAGTGCGCTTTTAGGACATGGAACTTAGGAATTGAGACATGAATGACCTAGTATGCCTATTGACCGTTCCAAAGAGACCTCTTAGGAGTTGTTAAGATCTAAATAGTGCCCTGACTATATGACCCAAACCTATTGCATGTTCTTGTTTGATTGTTGCCCTAGGACTAAGTCATATCAACTGTCTAGGTATCTATTAGGTTTCTATCTGCTTTACCTTCAGTATCTCAACTGTAATGCTGTATAATGTTTGGATTGATATGATCTCATTAGTATGATGAAATGGTTGTTAGTTTTCATTTAAGGTTTTGTTAACTTAACCTGACGGAATCCTTCCATTTGTGATCAGTGTTCAATCAACACGGCACGTTGTAATTTAGTTAACTAAACTGATAACGAGGGTTAAGATTAGAACTCACCTCACTAATAAACCTAGTGCTTTACTTAGGATAACCTCCAAGGTATAGTTACCTTTCAATTACACAACCAAGTGACATGCTTTTCATGACTCAACGAGAACTCTGAGAGTATATAGACAAGTAGGACTGTGTAATTGGCTCATCCAACCGGATCTACACCATTACAAACATAGCCTTAACATAAACATAATTACCTTCCCCTAACCCAAAACTAATATCTTGGTCAACATTTCCCTGATCTGCATACTCCGGATATCCTTCCACTTTCTTTACTTTTTCGCAATTAGGACCATTAGCTTAAACCAAATACTATCCTTTATCCAAGTAATTTAAACAAAAGACAATTATCCACTTGATCTTCAATTCGTTAAACCATTCAAAAAACATGACCCTAGGTTAACTTACACCTTCAACACCTTAGAAAGTTAAAAGTAAATTTAGGCCCCACAAAATATAAATACTAAACCACTGTCTACTACCTTGATCGGCTCATTCTGACGTCTTACGACCTAACGACACCGCTCGAATAAAACCGTCCGTTTCGGCCATATCATTAGAAGACAGAGTTTTCTGGCGTCACTGCCGGGGATCGAAAATTTTAATTGAAAAAGATTTTAAACAGACAAAAGTATTGTTGGTGGTGTCTAAGAAAGACAGTTATACACGAACTTGGTTGTTGGATTTTCTAAATAGTCTCCAATTATATTGGAACCAAAACGATCATGCCTCTCCGTAGTTGGCCTGGCCACCTAGATACAAAATAATATGTGAGAAGTCCTATCAGTTGAAATATCCGATAAGGTTAGCGACCGAATTTCAAGAATAATTGTTTTTATTAAATTATCGACCCTTTTAGTCAATTAATATTTTCTAAAAGTTACTTTTCAAGTCTTTTTAAATAGAAAATCTAAAAATAGAATAACAAAATACCCTTGCTTCTATGCAAAAGTCATTCTTAGAAGAAAGAGGAGGACCAATCATCTTAGGAACCGAAGACATTTTGGAAATCAGTTCACAGATGATCAAACTGGTCAGTATGATCTGTAAATTTCAAGGATTACCGACTGACGATTCAAACTTTCACTTAAACAAATTTATCAGTCTAGTTGACTCTTTTAAGAAGGAAGAAAACGATAAAAACATTTTAAAACTTCATCTTTTTCAATATTCTCTGTCTACACACGCTTTAACATGGTTTGATGAGCTTAAACCGAATTCAATGCATTCATGGGAGAAATTAGCCACTAAGTTTTTAAACAAATTCTATCCACCTTCCCTGCAAACCTTTTTAAGAAATGACATCACAAACTTTTTCTCAAAAAGAAAACGAGTCATTGTGTCTTACATGGAATAGAGTAAAAGTGATGCTTAAAAGATGTCCGAATCATTCATTAAGTCAGACAAATATAATCTGCACACTTTACAATGGTTTGACCACGGATGATAAGTCTCTCCTATACATGGCCTCGCAAGGCAATTTCATGTCAGGAACAACAGATGAAGTATGGAATCTCTTAGACACAATAGCTGCACAACAGGAAGATTGGAAAAATGAAGCTGCTGAGAAGAATGACGACTTCGCTCATACGGTAAAAATGCTGGAAACCAGGTTACAAGATCTCACCCTCACTCTTCAAAGTTTCCCAATTCCTAAAAGTCCCAATGCTACTAGAACCAATCTAAGGTATCCTTACCCTAGATGGGCATATAAACAGCAGAACAGCTCGGACTTCAATATAATCCTCCCACTACACCAACCTACTCTCCACTCTAAAGAACTTTAGTTGAATTTATGAAAAAGCAATACATAATAAACCTTCAAGTCATAGAATGTCAAAATAAGTTTGATACTTTGATAAAGACTTTTGAAGAATTAATAACCAATTTTCAGCTCACGCTTAAGCGATTAACCACTAAAATTGATATAGAGTGTAGTGAGTTTGATGCCCTAGTAGTCACTAGAGGTGGGAAGGAAACAACTGTTAATATACCCATACAAGATTTTTCCGATACGAAAATTGACCCAGTTGTCAATCCACCAAAACCTATCTCTCCTAAGGCCCCGGAAATTATTCCGCGCACCCGCATACCTTTTCCAGGTAGGCTTAGGAAGGAAAAACAAGAAGTGCAATTCGCTAAGTATTGGGATATTATCAAAAACCTACATTTGAATGTACGACTAGTAGATGCTTTAGTAGAAATGCCAAACTGCGCTAAAATTTTCAAAGAACTACTTTCAAACAAAGAGAGATTAAGAGAGATAGTTAGTTTGCCCTTAAGTGAAGAATGCTCATTAGTATTACAACATGATATTCCCCCTGAGTTAGGAGACACATGAAGATTTACGGTACCTTGCTACCTGTAAGATGTCCAAATTAGAAATGCATTAGCAGACTTAGGAGCCAGTGTAGACCTAATGCCCTATTTATTATTCAAAAAGCTAGGATTAAATGACTTAAGGCCTACCAGAATGACTATCCAACTCGCGGACAGATTAGTTAAGATTCCTCGAGGAATAGCTGAAGATGTCCTAGTCATAGTGGATAAGTTCGCATTCCCCGTTGATTACATCATTATGGATATTGAGGAAGACACGAAGGTCTCACTCATACTTGGCAGACCATTCCTAAATACTGCCAAAGCCGTAATTGATGTATACGAGAAATCATTGAAATTAAGAGTTGGAAGTGAAGAAGTCACATTCAATGTTGACCGTCTCATGAGCCATCCTCGCGAAGAAGATCTCAATCTCGCTGATTCTTTTCAAGAACTCGTCAACGAATACCTGAAGGAAACCATGGCTATATGTAGTCAAGATCAAATTTCTAAGGATCTGTTCTTTACACCTCCTGAAAAAAATCTCGGCATCCATTCAGCCATAGATCCTAGTCAACATAAATCTCCCCTCTCCAAAAGTAACTTTCTTGGTAAGACTATCCAGATAGCACTGCTAGGACAAGGCATTACCCTACCTCTGTTAAGGAGAAGACCGAATGAAGAAACAGATTTCATTCTGGTATTTCAAGAACCATAGTCAAAAGAGGACGGTGTCAAAATTCCTGAACCAACCTTCGAAACTAAGGAAGACGTTTCTGAAGAAGAAGCATTACGAAGGACAATTTACAAAACCAAAGAATATATAGCATCAGTGACCACTATCAAGGATGAAGAATCAGAATTCCAGGAGAGATATGACTCGTTAGACAGAGCAGAAATAGCTAGAATGAATCCATCTATCGAGGAACCTCCGGAATTGGAATTAATGAAGTTACCCGACAATTTGGAGTATGCATTCTTAGAAGGAGAATTGCAACTCCCCGTAATCATTTCGAAAGACCTCACACCACGAGAAAAGGCGAAATTGATTCAGGTTTTGAATTCACATAAGAAGGCAATTGTTTGGAAGATTTTTGACATAAAAGGAATCAGTCCCAACTATTGCACCCACAAGATCTTCATGGAAGATGATTTCAAACCATCAGTTCAGAGGCAGAGAAGGGTCAACCCAATGATTCAAGAAGTCGTCAAGAAAGAAGTAAACAAACTTCTGGATGCCGGTCTGATCTATGCCATTTCTGATTCACCATGGGTCAGTCATGTTCAAGTTGTACCCAAGAAGGGAGGGACGACCGTAATTCAAAATGAGAATAATGAACTCATTCCAACACGGGAGGTCACCGATTGGAGGGTTTTGAATATATTATCGCAAACTTAATGATGCAACCCAAAAAGATCATTTTCCATTACCATTCATTGATCAAATGTTGGAATGTCTATCAGAAAATTAGTACTATTGTTTCCTTGACGGTTTTTCCGGCTACTTTCAGATCCCCCTCAATCCAAAGGACCAAGAAAAAACAACCTTCACCTGTCCTTAAGGAACATTTTCCTATCGACGCATGCCCTTTGGATTGTGCAATGCACCAGCTACATTTCAGCGATGCATGGTAGCAATATTCCACGACATGATTGAACGTTGCATGGAAGTCTTCATGGATGACTTCTCAGTCTTTGGTAGTACCTTTGATTCGTGCCTTTCTAACCTTGACAAGATGCTCACCCGGTGTGAAGATTCAAATTTAGTTATAAATTGGGAGAAATGTCACTTCATGGTAAAAGAAGGAATAGTTTTAGGACATAAGATTTCAAAGTCAGGAATAGAAGTCGATAAGGCTAAGATTGAGATGATAACTAAACTTCCAGAACCTACCACAGTAAAAGCATTAAGGAGTTTCCTTGGAAACGCCAGTTTCTACCGACATTTCATCAAAGATTTCTCAAAGGTCACGTGACCTATCACTCATCTCTTCGGAAAGGAAGCTCCATTTTTCTTTGATGAAGAATGTGTTAAAGCATTCAACTATCTGAAGGGACAACTAACACATGCACCCATCATGATAGCTCCTGATTGGAGCTTACCATTCAAAATCATGTGTGATGCGAGTGACTTCGCAGTTGGAGCTATACTAGGACAACGGAAAGATAAGCACTTTCATCCAATCTATTATGCCAGTAAAACCTTGACTGGAGCTCAAGAGAATTACACCACCACAGAAAAGGAACTGCTAGCAGTAGTTTTTACCTTCGATAAATTCCGTTCCTATCTCATCCTGTCCAAAACTACGGTTTACATAGATCATTCAGCCTTTAAATATCTATTCACTAAGCAAGACGCTAAACCAAGACTCCTACGATGGATCTTACTCCTTCAGGAATTCGATATTGAAATCAAAGATAAGAAAGGAGCAGAGAACGTCGCAGCAGATCATCTTAGTTGTTTGGAAAACCCAGCGATGGAACAACTTGCTGAACAAGATATTAGAGATAAATTTTTGGAAGAAAAGCTTATGAGCTTAGGACAAGCTGACATGGGATCACAATTCACTGATACTCCTTAGTACGTTGACATAGCCAACTACCTAGTTGCTGGAGTAGTACAAAAAGGAATGAGCACATCCCAAAGAAGGAAGTTCTTCAGGGACATTAAGTACTACTACTGGGAAGATCTGTACCTGTTCAGAATTTGCCCTGATCTGATAATCAGGAGGTGCGTAGATGAGAAACAAGCAGCAGGGATTCTTCACCAATGTCACCACAGACCAACTGGAGGTCATCATGGAGCAAACTTAACCGCAAGAAAAGTCTACGAATCAGGATTTTATTGGCCGTCTATATTCTGAGATACGCAAGAGTTTGTAAAGCGTTGCGACGCATGCCAAAGGCATGTTATTATCTCTATGAAGAATGAGATGCCTCGAACTAATATCCAAGCTTGCAAGATCTTCGATATATGGGATTACTTTATGGGGCCATTTCCCAAGTCTAATGGGAAAGAATATGTCCTCGTAGTAGTAGATTACGTCTCCAGATGGGTCGAAGCCCAAGCATTTCCAACCAATGATGCCAAGGTCATCACCAACTTCCTGAAAAGACTCTTCTGCTGATTCGGAGCTCCCTGCGCCATAATAAGTGATAGAGGCACACACTTCTGTAATACCCAATTTATAAAGGTAATGCAACAATACGGAGTTACCCACAAAATGTCCACTGCCTATCATTCGCAGACCAACGGACAAGCAGAAGTCACTAACAGAGCACTCAAGAGAATTCTAGAACGCACCGTCGGCCATCATGGGAATAAATGGGCCGAAAAACTAGACGATGCTCTGTGGGCATTCCGGACAGCTTACAAGAATCCTCTAGGAACTACACCCTACCGCATTATCTATGGAAAAGCCTGTCACCTTCCAGTAGAACTAGAGTATAAAGCTCTATGGGCACTGAAAACTTGTAACCTTGATCCTTCAGTAACCGCTAAGCATCGGAAGATGCAAATGAATGAACTCGCTGAATTAAGAGACTAAGGATATGAGACGTCATATATCTACAAGGAACGGACGAAGCTGACACACGATGCAAAACTGATACCTACAAAGTTCGCTGCTGGAGATAAAGTTCTACTCTTTAATTCTCGATTCAAAAAGTTCACTGGAAAATTCAGATCAAGATGGAGTGGGCCATACAAAGTTATACATGCTTTTCCACGCGGAGCCGTGGAATTAGAAGGACCTACCGGCAACTTCAAAGTGAACGGCCACTGACTAAAAGCTTATCTAGAAGACCACGACAAGGAGGAGTACCTCTTCTCCTTTGATCCATTCTGAAGATATGATAGAAAAAGTCGAGCTGTAATGACTTGATAAACAAAGTGCTCTTGGGAGGCACCACTTGCTTATCCTTTTTATTTTCTTAATTTTTATTTCAAATTATTTTCAGTCCACAAAAATATTATCTTTGTGCACTAACACTAAGCGCCATACTTGCGCTTAGTACTTACAAGTTTGTTGAATGTATTCAGGAAAAATGCCAAGTTCAGGAGCTTCCCATTGCATTCCAGTTCGCAGGAGGAGGACTCCCAGGGTTTACCTATCGGAGAGCAGCACAGATCAGTTTAGGCCATCTACAGGACAGTTAGGTCCAAGGCGTTTGATCCTTTAGAGTGTTGAGGAGGACATCAGTACGGCACCGCCAGCTCCTCCAGTACGACGCTCCAGGAATTTAGCTTTGAGACCCGCTGGGTGTACAGAGCCACTAGAGACACATGAGCTGCAGACTGTGATACATTATGGAGCCACCTTGAATGACCCAAATGTTACATGGACATTACTTAGAGACCAGCAGAGACTTTACTGAGCTCTCAGAGCATACCTTCAGTGTGAAGGAATGCCCAAGAACACTCTGGCCCTTTGTCATTCAGACTAGCACGCCATGTTCCCCCAACACGACAAGCTACTCCTAGGTGCTCCACCCCAGTCTCAGTTCATTCAGTCACCTCAGCCGCCGTTCCATCTCACGCTGCTCCCATCACTCCACCTGTATTAGCTGTTTCGCCTGCTCTAGTCATTGAGACGGTCTGTGTTCGTGAGCCACCTGAGGGTTGCCACTTAGTCACAGTCCCCATATCAGTTGAGCCACCTATGGCCTAGGTTTTTGAGATTACTGGGAGCATTCCTGATGAGGAGCCTTTCCCGAGCCTTTTTTACCTAGAGTTGCCATCGAACCTTTGTCTAGATACACTTTTGGGCTCTGAGTTGGATGTAGGACAGCCACTTGAGTATTTGCCGAGACTTGAGGATGACGATGATCTCTTCGGACATAATGGATACGTCGCAGACACCGCTCGACACGATGGCCAGGATAGTATTCCGTAGACTACTTTATTTTCTTTTAGTTTTATCTTTTTAAAGCATTGTATAAAAAGTTATATATAGTGGAAATGCTGCTTTTCTCTTTTTACTCTTCACGAAGAAATTTTATCAAAAGAGACTGATCCTTTCCAGAAATTAAGAGACTGACCGTAGGAAAGCTCAGCATTAGGAAAGTAACCTGACCATAGGGAAGTAATATCTCCTCAAACCTCTTTTAATTATTACGCACTAAAATCTCTAAGTGTGGGGTCATCCCCGAAACCAACTTATAAATTTTAGGGATAATGTTCTTCTAAGTGTGGGGTATTGGATAAAGGTTTAAGGACAAGTAACCGTAAAATGCCAAAGTTTTGAAAAATTCTTTTGTTTAAAAAGTAATTAGCAATGAATATCAGGTAATTTCGAAAATTTCTTACCTCGTTTTACCCAAAAAGATTCTATAAAATTGCTAGAAATCAGTTTTCAAAACATTCATTAGAACGGAACGATTAAGCTAAAATTTATGATTCGTGTCAAAAGATTTCTTTCGAAAAAATATGTAAAAGGCTACGCATGACCAAGAACGACCCCTACTCCCAAAAAGTGAGGACTCTTGGACCCAAAGTATCTGTACGACCCATCAAATCTACAGTACTTTGTCAATTCAATTGATGAGCGTGCTGGTGTACGGTTCAAGTTAGAACTTGGTTTTGACATACGTTTCAAGGACAATGGTTAGTAAACGCCATACGTGGTGCAGGTGCTATACTCCTTCCGAAATCATTCTGAATAGAGAAGAAAAAAAGCCATTCATTTCTGTTTCCACTCCACGCGTATTAAACCAACCAACTCACACCAAAGAGTTGATGAATCAGAAATATTCACCCCAAATTCACCCCCAAAATACACTACCCACTCACCTTCATTCCTTTTCCTCTTTTCAAAAAGATCCAGAGATTAATAAAGAAGATAGATCGATCAAATTCGCTTCAAAAGCACTTGTTAAAAGATTCCGAACCCCTGATTATTTTTGATAGGTCAAAGACCTATTTTTAGTGAATTATCACTTCCTCTCTGGGCACTAGGAACAAAGGACAAAAGTTATGAAGAAAGGGTATGTTTAAAAAAATGATTATGAAATAGCAAAGTCTCTAGAATAAAGGCAAGAAAAACCTGAGAATTGCCGGAGGAGCCAAAGAAAGAATTCTAGAAAAAGTCTTAGTAAAATTCGCATCTTCTAAAGAAATGTTTTACGGAATGTCGCTCTCTATCCAAAATGGATACTCCGAAGAATCGAAATCTATCAATTCTCCTTAAAAATCAAAAGATCTGGATACCTTTCACAATTTTATAAATTTCTCAACCAACCGTACAACCCGTCTTCCTCTTGAAAGAATGCCCAGGAAGAAGATCAGTGTCGTCCTTACTTAACCGGTGGAGATATCGATGCTTTACCAAGCCTATGATGAGAACCATTACACGACTGGCTTCTGAGCGAAAATACAACTAGATTTGGGCACCCTAAACACTTGAGTGATATAAGTGATCCGCTAGTGAGAAGCCTGGTCATGTATACTCTATATCTGAGAGTTAGAAAGTACGCCTTTTTCACTATAGACACGATTGAAATCTAGCGACCAAAATCATCGAAGTTCGAAACTTTTTCTAATACTTTTGAAAGTTATGGCGACTTCTGATGAAGGCATAATAAAAGGATCCAAGGGTGGGTGAGTAATAATCTATTAGAAAGAACCTTATATTCCCGCTTTTTACTTGAGGACAAGCAAAGCTAAGTGTGGGGTATTTGATATCGGCCAGAAATTCACGTTTTTACCCCCGATATTAGGCCCTTAATCAATAAAGTTTCAAGATTTGTCGGAAAAATTATCGCTTTGTCAGTTGATTTTGTAGATTAAGTAATTATGAAGGCGATACAAAAAGAATCAAGTAAAACGGAGCTAAACGAAGAATCGAGAGCGAAAACGGTGAAAGTCAAGTTACGATCCAGGAAACAAGCTAACCAGGGCACCAAACGGCCTGCCACAATGAAAAATGGTTTGCCACACGAGTCGAGCAAACGGGCATCAAAAACGGCTGACCTAGCCAAACGGCCCCAGCAAATGGCTTGCCAAACGGCCTGCCAGCTGTTGCAGGCAAAATCCAAGTCTATTTAAAGGGCTCCTTCCATCCATTTCAACACACTCAATTTGTACTTCACTTTATATTTTCAAGCTTTTTAGTTAGTTTTTAATAGTAGCTAGCTAAGCTTTTATTTTTCGGAGGATATCCCGGCGAGTCCCTGCGATCTCGAGCAGATTTCTTCAGCCTTTTCAGGTTTTTATCCGAAACGCTTGTCTTTTGTATTAAACATGTATTGCTACCTTTTATGTTTAATAATGCGTTCCGATATTACCATGATAGCTTAATTAATCTATATGTTGCTATGATAGAAGTTTGGGTTAGTGTAGTTATGTTAATTTAGTACGATTACTGTTGCTATGCTAAACTTGTGAGTCTGATATATTTGTATGCTAGCATCTTAAGGATTGACCAACTTAGGTTGAGATCAGGACTTAGACACCTATATGAACTTAGCTACTTCATAGGATTAAGACCCCTGATTATACTGTATCTAAAGATTCTATGAACTCGGTATGGCCGGAGTTCCCGAGAGGCATCTAGTGCGCTTTTAGGACACGGAACTTAGGAATTGAGACATGAATGACCTAGTATGCCTATTGACCGTTCCAAGGAGACCTCTTAGGAGTTGTTAAGATCTAAATAGTGACCTGACTATATGACCCAAATCTATTGCATGTTCTTATTTGATTGATGCCCTAGGACTAAGTCATATCAATTGTCTAGGTATCTATTAGGTTTCTATCTACTTTACTTTCAGTATCTTAGCTGTAATGCTATATAATATTTGGATTGATATGATCTCATTAGTATGATGAAATGGTTGTTAGTTTTCATTTAAGGTTTTGTTAACTTAACCCAACGGACTCCTTCCATTTGTGATCAGTGTTCAATCAACACTGCACGTTGTTATTTAGTTAACTAAACTAATAACGAGGGTTAGGATTATAACTCAACTCACTAATAAACCTATTGCTTTACTTAGGATAACCTCCAAGTTATAGTTACCTTTCAATTATACAACCAAGTGACATGCTTTTCACGACTCAAAGAGAACTCTGAGAGTACAGAGACAAGTAGGACTATGTAATTGGCTCATCCAACCAGATCTACACCATTCCAAACATAGCCTTAACATAAACATAATTACCTTCCCCTAACCCAAAACTGTGACGACCCGAAAATTTTCGACCAAATTTAAACTTAATCTTTATATAGTTTCGACTTGATAAGCAAAGTCTATTAAATTGAATTTCAAAATTTTTGAACTAGTTTATGAAATCATTTGACCTTCGACCAGTTCCGATGATTCACGAACAATTAATTGTAAATAGATATGTGTGTATGTATATATAAATAATAATTCGAAATATAATTTGAAGTATTACATGTTATTGTTATCAAAAATTAAATAAATAAAAATAGGATATTATAATAATTATTATTTAAAATATATATCTCTATATATAAATAAAGTATATTAAAAATAAATATTAAATGATTGTAATACTCGTTGGATGTTTCGATTGATATTAAGCAAGTTAAATTCAAACTTATATTATTTTAAAAATAAACGGTGATCCGAAAATGAGTAATATGAATTATAGGCTTATTAAAAATGTATTTATTAGCTAATTGTTAAATTTGAACACTTTTCATATTTTACCTGGAATTGAGTGCGGACAGTGATGTAATTTTTATTTAGTAGTTAATAATCAAATTTTATACCATAATGACTAAAATAAATAAATATAGTTAATTTAAAAATATGGGATTTTTCTGAACATTTTTATTCGCCACTGAGTAAACAACGAAGTATGATATATTAGCCCGTGAAAACTGTCGGTAGATTAATCATTTTAGAGACTACATACTGTTATCTATCAATCCACATGTTGAATAATAAGTATTATTATATTATTATTATTAATTATTATTAATATATAAATTATTTATATAGACGATACAGACAACTTGTGATTAACTTTTGTTAAGAATCAAACAATCCACTTGTATTCTTTTGCCTTTCTGTTAGCTATCAATATCTATCATAATCTAACTATCTTTATATACATCCTTACATATCTAATATAGTTATATACATATACTTACTAATGTTAAGAACTCACTAATTTTCTTGTTCTTCTAACTAAACAAAACTCACCCCATTCTTCATTAGACACCATCGTCCACCACTCTATAACCACTTCAATCACCATAAACTACCATATAAACCATCACCTTAATACTGTTTTAGTTTCTGTTTTATCATGCAAAACACCACTAAAACCGCCTGCAACTATTCTTGTTTCGTTGTTGATGTTCATCGCCAGGAGCCCAGGAACCACCATCACCCAATTGTGTTTTTGTTTATATCGAGCAAGACCAACTTAACCCATGTTTATTATACGGATGAACAACCGTTGACAATCTAGTTTACTCACTTCTTGTTTTGCTCGACTTAAACCAATACACCAAACTGAACCATCATCAAATGCTCACATGTTTCTATTGTTGACGAAAGCTAAAACCACTAACTGTTTACTCTGCTTTCTAGTTAACCAAACAACCACCTTGAACCACTTATTGCTCTTTACAATATTTCTTCATGAACCACACACCACCACCCTCACGCCACCATCTCTCTATCTCTCTATCTCTCTATTTACATTTTTTGTTTTTGCTGCTGCTATGAACAACTGCAACCTACCACCTCAAAGCACCATTAACAACCATTAAAACACCCTAAATAACCACCTGCATTTGGCTTTCTGTTCCTGTTCAGTTTCGAAACCTCCCACCACCATGAAACACCCACTAATACTTCTATACGATTGCTTCTATTTCTGCCCAACACTGAACCAGCATCATCATTATTTTTTATTATTATTTCTCTTTTCTTTTCGTTTTCTGTTTCTGCTCGCTAGTTCACACACCCGATTACCATTAAAAGTTGCTACTGTTACGAGATTGTTCCAGCTTCTGTTCATTGTCCGAAACCACCACTAAAGCAACCACCATTACCGTACATCTGCTGTTTGCTGCATCTGTTACCAGTCACCATCATAACCCATTTAAAACATCACAAACAATTCATTCGATAATGCTACTGCAACTGCACGTGACTGTTGCTGTTTAAATAAATAATGATTATGATGTTGTATAAATATAACGTTAGATGAGCTGTAAAGAGGATGATGATTTGAATGATGGTGATCTGCAGCCTTTTTCTATTTTAATCGAATAACAAAACCCACTTGTTTCCTTCACTTTTGACGTCTGATGCCTAACTCAATTAACAAGTAATAGATTCTAATTAAAATGGACTTGGTTAATTGCCTCTTGGGCTTCATGATCCACTAATAAAAATTAATGGGCTGCTGCGTTGTGAGTATAGAATATTGGGCTTGTAGTCCAACACACTTTCATCACATAAAGTGATGCTACTGCAGTTCATGCTTCTTGTTTTCTATTTTTGTTAACAACAAAGGAGTTGAGATGTAATGATGATGGACGATGGATTGCGGTGATGATACAGTAACTAGAATTGTTGATGTTACAAAGACGAGTTGATGATGATGACGAGGTGATCATGAAGGAAGATGATAAATAGATTATGAAGAAGTGAAGATAATGAATATGATATGATTATGATTATGCTATGATCATGATTATGTAATGATCATAATTATGATCATGATTATGAAAGAATGATGATGATGTTGGTTTATGATAAGCATGATAGATATTAAGAATGATTTAAATATGATGATGATGATGATAATGGGTATGATGATGATGATAATGGGTATGATGATGATGAAACTGTAAGTTGATGATGTTATGTGCATGATCGTGGGCGATTATGATGATCGATGCATGACGACGATTAGGAGGGTATAATTTTTATTATCATTAGTAATATAATTATTATTATCATTTTTATTAATATTATTACTAATATTATTATTATTATTATTATTAGAAATTTATGAATATAACATATGTTAATTATGACTAAATTTGAATATATGAAAATGTTAGTAAAAGTAATATTAAGGATTATAGATAATTTTATGACCATGAGTACGATAATTATGATGCAAATATAAATAAAACCATAATTATTGATAACAAATAATATTATGAATACGTATGAAATCTAATTAAGTTTATAGATTATATATGTATGTATAACACATATTTTATTATTGAAACTTTATTATAATTATTATTAAAATTATAATTATTATCATTACTATAAATATATTAGTATTAATACTATTATTAATATTATTATCACTTTTTATTATCATTATCATTATTAATAAAATTTTTCATTTTTATTAGAATTAACATTATTATTAAAAGTTATCAGTTATATCATTATTATTAAAAATATTTTTTTTGTAAAATTATCATTATTATTAAAGTTATCATTTTTTTTATTTAAATTATCATTTTTATCATTATCATTATTATATTATTAACAGTAACATGATTTTATTATTATTAACAATATTTTATCAAATAAATATTATATACATATAACATAACTATATTGATATTTTTTATAATAAATATTAATTATTTATTTAAAAGTATATAAAATAAATATACTTAATTAACTAATAAAACATATAAATTATTAAATATAATAATTATATCATTAATAATAATATATAAATTTGTTCGATTACGAATATATGTTTTCATATATATAATTGATATAGGTTCGTGAATCCGAGGCCAACCCTGCATTGTTCAATTCAATCGAATGAATATTTTTACTACAAAATATTGTATTGTGAGTTTCATTACTCCCTTTTTAAATGCTTTTGCAATATATATTTTTGGGACTGAGAATACATGCGCTGCTTTTATAAATATTTGACGAAATAGACACAAGTACTCGAAAATTACATTCTATGGTTGGATTATCGAATCGAATATCACCCTTTTGGCTTGGTAGCCTAAGAATTAGGGAACAGACACCCTAATTGACGCGAATCCTAAAGGTAGATCTACGAGCACTAACTCCCCCTATACTGGAAAATGGTATGCTTTAGTACTTCGATTTTATATTATACAGACAAGTTTCTGTTTGGGGATATTCTATATGCATTATGTTAATGACGGTTACCAGGTGTTCAATCCATATGAATGATTTTTAAACACTTGCGAGTGTATGATTATTGAATAAAGGAAATCTTGTGGTATATTAAAATGATGGAAATGAATACTTATGATAAACTAATGAACTCACCAACCTTTTGGTTGACACTTTAAAGCATGTTTATTCTCAGGTATGAAAGAAATCTTCCGCTGTGCATTTTCTCATTTTAGAGATATTACTTGGAGTCATTCATGACATATTTCAAAAGGCGTTGCATTTGAGTCGTTGAGTTCATCAAGATTATTATTAAGTGAATTATAGTTGGATATATTATGAAATGGTATGCATGCCGTCAACTTTCGATGTAATGAAAGTTGTCTTTTAAAAAACGAATGCAATGTTTGTAAAATGTATCATATAGAGGTCAAGTACCTCGCGATGTAACCAAATGTAATGTATTCGTCCAGATGGATTAGGACGGGTCGTTAAAAAAACTAATATCTTGGTCAACATTTCCCTGATCTGCATACTCCGGATATCCTTCCACTTTCTTTACTTTTCCACAATTAGGACCATTAGCTTAAACCAACTACTATCCTTTATCCAGGTAATTTAAATAAAAAACAATTATCCACTTGATCTTCAATTCGTTAAACCATTCAAAAAACACGACCCTAGGATCTTCAATTCGTTAAACCATTCAAAAAACACAACCCTAGGTTAACTTACACCTTCTACACCTTAGAAAGTTAAAAGTAAATTTAGGCCCCCACAATATAAATAATAAACCACTGTCTGCTACCTTGATCGGCTGATTCTGACGTCTTGCGACCTAACGACACATCTCAAATAAAACCGTCCGTTTCGACCATATCATTAAGCAAGTAATCATGATAATCAAATAAAGGCATGTTCCATAGCATGAATATTGATGAGCATATTCATAGCCTAAATAACTAGATCGGGTAGGCACTTACTCTCAACTAATATCAAAATACGATATACGTTAAATCACTACTTATTTAGTTATCTTTTCGAATATAGCCCCAGAGTGCACTTAAATGATATAACATAACAAGCAATCACAGAATTCATGGCAAACAAGCTAATATCCAATTACTTATCAAGCCCTCAACGATTATCATCTAAGATAATTATCATCATGTCAACATATGTTATCTTGACTATGAATAATGTTAACTGGTTAACATTGTCCATTTATTTGGAGTGTTCTATTAGATCATGAGTACAAAATATCCAAGCATAATTTTTCAACATGTTAATAAATCATAAGCGTGTAAGAACATAAGCATAATGAAAAATATATGGCATGTTGGATGTAGAAAATATTAAGCACAATGCCCTAAATAAACTTCAATTAGCAAGTTAATGATCCTTAAGTGTGTAGGATATCATTTAACAAGTTGATTTCAACCAACATGAGTTACAACGAGAGAACTCAAGTTGTCATGCATGAAAATCATATAAGCATACAAGTATAACAGGTAGATTTACACATACAAAAACATATAATCTTGCAATTATGATAAGTTGACGTTGCACACATAATCATACAAGCAATGAAAGCATATGATAATGCTAAAAACGAACATATATTTCATAGCATTATCCCTCAAGAAAGACAAGCTTTTAGTTACAATTGTTCTATTTACAAGTGATATTCGTTTAAATAATAAAAGGTGAAGACAAAAGACAGATTCGACGAATTGAAGACGCAAACGACCAAAAAGCTCAAAAGTACAAAGTACAATCAAAGTGGTTCCAATTATTGATAAGAAACGTCTCAAAATTACAAGAGTACAAGACGCAAAACGCAAAGTACAAGATATTAAATTATACGCAAGGATGTTCGAAAACCCGGAACAGGGACCAAAGTCAACTCTCAACGCTCGACGCAACGGATTAAAAATTACAAGTCAACTATGCACACTAATATAATATAATATTTAAATAATTCTTAAAATTATTTATATATTATATATATTATTATAAACCGTCGGCAAGCAAAGAAACAAAGTCTTGTGAGCTGAAAAAAGGGGCCATGCGATCGCATGGCCTGGAAGGCAAAAAGCCATGCGATCGCATGGCAATAGGTGACAGGCCTGATGCTATAAATTCGCGTGTTTTGGGTCAGTTTTAAACATATATCCATCCATATCTCTATATACAAACGTATATATATATATATATATATATATATATATATATATATATATATATATATATATATATATATATATTTATATTATAATTTTAATTTTAATTTTAAATTCTAATAATAAGGGTATGTTAGCGAATGTTGTAAGGGTGTAAGTCGAATTTCTGTCCGTGTAACGCTACGCTATTTTTAATCACTATAAGTTATGGCTAATGTTATTTTTAATTTAATGTCTTGTAGCTAAGTTATTATTATGCTTATTTAAGACGAAGTAATCATGATGTTGGGCTAAAAATATTTAAATTGGGTAATTGGGCTTTGTACCATAATTGGGGTTTGGATAAAAGAACGACACTTGTGGAAATTAGACTATGGGCTATTAATGGGTTTTATATTAACTAAACGATACCTCGTTAAATTAATATATAGACTTATAATTTGACGTATTTATATATAACCACATACGCTTGACTGGGTACGGTGGGCGAGATATCTATAAATACCAATAATTGTTCATTTTACCGGACACGGAACTGGATTAATAGTTAATAGATTTGTTGAAACAGGGGTGGATTACTGATGTGATAAAACCGACCTTTAAATTTTACAACTAAACTAACTTAATAAATATTATCACATTACGGGCAACTGGTCCCGATCGCGCAGTAATAGATACTGGTAAGTCAAGTTCGTTCCACAGGGAGAAGCGTATTCAAGAATTTAACGACAATTAATTATACTAGAAAATGGGTTTTAATTGGTTTTTGGTTTTGGATATAATTAACTAAAATAATAATAAAAATTACAATAAATAAAAATATAAGAAAGTGTATTTACTTAGATTTCGTCCCCCTCGTTGATATGAATCATAGACAATTCATAATCAATATACTATGAATTATTGTTAAGTCCGGTTACAATATTATATAGTATATAACTTCGTGATAACCTCTCGATTTCATAAAGTCTTGATTTACTAAGATTCAACTTAACTTTCGCTAATCTCGTCTTAACAAAGTAAACTATACCCGATCATTCGAATTGTGATTCAACCTAGTTTTAACTTTCATTAAAACCTAAATTATAATGGTTTCCCTTCTTATAATTTCACAACTATGTAAACATAAATATCACCCAATCACCAAATCCGTATTCTTATATTTTTATTAGGAATATAATCCTACGTTTTGTCTAGATCACAAATAGTGTTGAAGCATATTTTATGTATCACCAATTTAACTTTCGCTAAACGATTCAATAAACTATGTGACGGGGATTAAGTATTAAATTTACATAATAATGGATCTTTTGATTGAACACAATATCTAGAATTGATCTAAATAACATTTGTAATTACTCTAAAATGTTTACTTTATATATTTTTCTTTCGAATTTATATAAAGTCTTAACTAATTAAAATTAAATCTAATTTTCATTGGATCTTATTTTAGATAGTTAACTATACCCCGATTATCTAAATTGAGACCTAGCCTAGTTTTGACTTTCGCCAAAACTTAAATCATAACGGTTTCCCTATTACAATTTCACGATTATATGAACTATAATATTACCCAAACCAACGAATCTTATTTCTAAATTGGTGTTAATAATTTATCCATAAGTTCGTCTAAACCACTTTTAGTGGTAAAGCATAATCTATGTCAATAAAAATAACTTTCGCTATTTTTATCTAATAAATTAAGTGATAGGGTTAAATATCTAATTATATAACAATGGTTCTTTCAACTAGGCACAATATTAAAAATAATCTAAGTTATATTTCAGTATTCTAAATGATAACAATCCATAATCGAGGGGTTCTACATCTAAGCAAACACGAGAGTAAACTAGCTAATCATAATAATAGGACGGGAGTAAAAATACAAACATAAAATAATAAACATGGCAATAATAATAATTCTAGCAAAATGATAGTGATAAAAATGCTACAACTAATAACAATAATAACAATAACAATAAAAATGATAATAGCGAAAATGAAAAAATTAAAATGAACAACTTACAAAAAGGCTTCAATTTATTGATTGCGAATGGTAAGAAAATGGAAATGACAGCACCCATGCATACGAACAACAATACCCGTACAATATTGAAACTATCCTAATTGAACTTGGAATTGAAAATAGTACGAAATATAAGCTGGAAATAAATTTGGTACGGTATAAAATGAATGTAAAGATGATAGTAGTATTCTAAAAATTTTCTATACTACTTCTACTGTCTTACTCTACTACTCTCTTGTTCGTTCGTAACTCCCAATTAAATAGTAGTCCTTCACTTGAATTTCGATCTGTTTTGACATATTAAATTGTAGAAAGTAGCATCTTGACTGTAAAGTGTAGATCCAATGCTATAGAAATAATTGTATATTGAAAAAGTTAGCTACTCTCTTGCTCTCATATGTCAAATAAATTACACAAAAGTTGCATCGATATGTGATGTGTTCTTCATTTAAAATTGCAATGTAAATCTCAGTTGGCTGGAAAGGAGTTAATTCAGTGATAAAGTATATAATACAAATCATAAAGAAGCCATCCCATCTTCCAATGTCGGAGAACATAGTTTTCAATCATTACACGTTTTTGTGTGGAAGCTACACGATTCGTGTAGCACTTTTTTAGAACTAGACATTCAAATCAAAGTTGTGGTTGTCTGAGTTACGGACGTCTGGGCTTTGGATTCACCTTTTTTTGAGTCAGTATGATTTAGTTATGATTTTTTTCGTGCAGGCGCGCAGATTTCGTGATTTCGATAGTTTTAACTTGTAGTCTTGAGGCGCGATGTTGTAGTCTTTTGTTGCTCGTTAGAAATCTTCATTTTATTTTCATTTTGATCTTTATAACATTGAAAATCAATAATAATATTTCATTCGACGCTTTGGACATTTTAACCAATTACAAACCGAAAACTACTCGAACACACATAAAATCATAACATTTTCGATTGATATTGCGACGAAATATATGTATGAATTGAGCAATATCAAATTACCCCACACTTGAACGTTGCTTGTCCTCAAACAATAACAACTTTTTAGTAGACTCAGAATACTACATAATTTTTCATATCAGTCATTCATCACACACACACACACCACACGAAATGAAAACACACGCTTTATGAAGTGAATTGGAAACACCAAAAGATATTTATTGGATAACACACACACCACAAGAAATGAAATTCTGACAACAGAAACAAAGTTGAAACTCGTGATTAAGGTTTAAAAATTTGGATCCTTAGGGAAAATTGGACCTTGTGAAAACGTTTTATGATTTTATAAAATGTCATGCTAGTTTTTACACTAGACACGTTTTCCGGTTTTAACCTCAAATTCCGGTCGAGGGTAACTGAAAACCGTAGTCTCAGTCGGCGATTAGCAAGCTATCCGCCCTCATGATTGAAGTATCATGGAACTTGAAACCGAATGTTCAAAAAATGGTTTTACACAATATAGTTAATAAAATAGCATAAATTTTAGAAGAAACTTATATCTTGTCCAAATATCATCGGTGAACCATGAGTTTGCACACCTCAATTTGTTATGGCATATGTATGTTGACCGCGGTCAAACATAGATGCGGTTGATCTTTACGGAGATCATCCATCTGGGGATTAGATTCATTAGTCTTAAACGTTAATTTGCAATGTGCCTCCCATTGTACGAGACATATCCATCTCATGGTTAGGATTAGTCTGACCACCAAAAACCCTGTTTGATGCTGAGGTGAGGTGGATTTTTAGCCGATTATCGGGATGACTTTTCAAGATCTTTCATCAACCTACAGCTGTTCTGGACTACATCTTCTAACATAAGTTAGCAAGTGTGTCATTTGGAAGACTTTACTTCCTTAAAGGATGGACTTGATTCATCCTTTATTACTCGCATCAATGAGATATTCAGGTTTATACATTCCAAAGCAATGATATCTGCAATAAACTTCATAGAAACATGTGATAAATGGTTCTAAACATATGAGTTCATAAATTCTGTTATACTTGGTTTTCTTTTATAGGTTTTAATCAAATAAACTTATGTATTTTTAATGTATGGAGACAATAATTTCGGTTTTTGACACCTAATCTTTAATTGCTCATAATTACCTTAAAAATTGACTAGATATATTTGTTTAAAATTTTTTAAAATTATTCGTAAAAACTACCAAGTTATAAGTTCTCGAGAATTTATATATTCTCACCCCACACTTAAGATTATGTAATGCCCTCATTACATAAAATCAGATTAAATATATAAATTTGAGAGGACAAAAAGTGTATAGTATTTAGAACTTCCTTTGTTAAGTAATTGGACATTGTAAAATGCTTATCGTATGAATATATCCAATTCCTTTATCACAATATAAATGTAGTGTTTCGTTATGTCGAATGCATCATCATCATAAGTACCTGTCAACAAACATGTTAATCACACACAAGATGGGGTTGTACATTAATAGTACAAAAATTTTACCCCACACTTAAAATTTTTGTATATATATATATAAATAAACAAAAATATAATAAACTAAAAACACAATTATTAATTTTTTTTTCAACTTAGTAACTATTTAAATTTTTTAAAATATCATTTATAAAATTTATATTTCTCATAACGGAAAGTTCAGTTGTAAAACTTAGTCTTTATCCGTTTATAAATTTTAAAGTTCAATTTTTAAAATTTAATGTATAAAAAAAATTAAATATATATTTTTTTTTAAAATCACACAAAATTAATAAGAATTAAATGCACTCTATATTATTTTTTTACTTTTATTTTATAAAGCACATAATGAATAAAAGGCACACAAAAAATGATTTTTTTTTTAACAAGTCATTTTCTCGACTCGACCCCACACTTTATTGCCTAGCGAGGTCAAATTTCTCTATTTTTATCGGACGACATGTAAAATCAGTGGAGAAAGTTCCACGAATTAGAATAGTGAGCCACTCATTTACATCTCGGGTGGTATATAATATATCAGATAAATCCTTTTTCAGTTTCCTGAAAAAGGAATACCCAACCCGAGAGTCAACACACGACTCTTCTCTAAGTGCGGCTTGCAATAAAAATTTTATTCTCCTAGGTGGATCCTGCCCAAATGGATCATCTTTCAAGGTATTCCAAGTGTTAACATCTTGAGGATATACGAATTCAACATGAGAAGGTGACTCCTCAAGTGATTTTAATATATTAAACTCCTCATCCTCAATGATCCCTGATGATTTCATCAACTCGACCTCCTCATTATCACAATTATACCTGAGTGAATTATTATAAACTGAAAAGTTCTCGGGTGTATGAATAACCGGTTCTACCACTTCTACCTCGGAATTAGAATCCTCGTCATTATTCTTTCCATTCACTACATATTCATTTTGACTTATCCTGTTTATATATTTCATAGAAGTTTCATATTCTTTTAATTCAAGAGGTTCCTGTGAATTTATTTTTACAATTTCAATTTGCACCTTGTCCTCAACTGTTTGTTCATTTGGAACCTGTAAAATAGGATTAGGATAACAATATGAAGACTCAAACGATGAATCATCTGATTGTCTTTCCGAAAGAATAGTAAACAAACGCTCCATTTTCTTTCTAGATTTTGAATAGATGTTTGATTTTGTTGCCATTGTTGATTTAGTAATTCCCTAGTTTCGGTTTGACTTTCAATAAAGCTCATCATAGTATTTTGAAAATCATACGAGTAATTTTCTTCATTTTGAGTTTGTTGAAAATTTTGTGGCATTTGGTTAGAAAATTGGTATTGTTCATAATTTTGTGGGGAATCGTAATAAGGTTGGTTTGGATAATAAAAATCTGGATTCAAGTTATTTTCTTGATATTCATTCCATATATAGTTCATGGGTTCATAACTCTCCATTTGATCCATGGAAATATGATAATCACATTCCCAAGTCAAATGGTAACCTCCACAATTTTCACAAATATATATAGTTTCAACCCTATTAAACATAGATGAATCGCACCAATTATCATCAAAACTTGTTTGAGAGTATTGATTAAATTGTTGGGCATTAAAAAGATTTTTCATGGTCATATTCTCAAAATCATCCATATTACAGTATGACTGGAACCTAGTTGAAATTTAAAAAGAACAAAGAGAAAAATAAAACAGAACTTTCGTAGGAAAATAAATCCCGACAAAAGGATCAAATAACTAAAAGTAATTAAATTCCCGAATGAACAATTTCTCCCCGGCAGCGGCGCCAAAAAGTTGATGTGATAAAACCGACCTTTAAATTTTACAACTAAACTAACTTAATAAATATTATCACATTACGGGCAACTGGTCCCGATCGCGCAGTAATAGATACTGGTAAGTCAAGTTCGTTCCACAGGGAGAAGCGTATTCAAGAATTTAACGACAATTAATTATACTAGAAAATGGGTTTTAATTGGTTTTTGGTTTTGGATATAATTAACTAAAATAATAATAAAAATTACAATAAATAAAAATATAAGAAAGTGTATTTACTTAGATTTCGTCCCCCTCGTTGATATGAATCATAGACAATTCATAATCAATATACTATGAATTATTGTTAAGTCCGGTTACAATATTATATAGTATATAACTTCGTGATAACCTCTCGATTTCATAAAGTCTTGATTTACTAAGATTTAACTTAACTTTCGCTAATCTCGTCTTAACAAAGCAAACTATACCCGATCATTCGAATTGTGATTCAACCTAGTTTTAACTTTCATTAAAACCTAAATTATAATGGTTTCCCTTCTTATAATTTCACAACTATGTAAACATAAATATCACCCAATCACCAAATCCGTATTCTTATATTTTTGTTAGGAATATAATCCTACGTTTTGTCTAGATCACAAATAGTGTTGAAGCATATTTTATATATCACCAATTTAACTTTCGCTAAACGATTCAATAAACTATGTGACGGGGATTAAGTATTAAATTTACATAATAATGGATCTTTTGATTGAACACAATATCTAGAATTGATCTAAATAACATTTGTAATTACTCTAAAATGTTTACTTTATATATTTTTCTTTCGAATTTATATAAAATCTTAACTAATTAAAATTAAATATAATTTTCATTGGATCTTATTTTAGATAGTTAACTATACCCCGATTATCTAAATTGAGACCTAGCCTAGTTTTGACTTTCGCCAAAACTTAAATCATAACGGTTTCCCTATTACAATTTCACGATTATATGAACTATAATATTACCCAAACCAACGAATCTTATTTCTAAATTGGTGTTAATAATTTATCCATAAGTCCGTCTAAACCACTTTTAGTGGTAAAGCATAATCTATATCAATAAAAATAACTTTCGCTATTTTTATCTAATAAATTAAGTGATAGGGTTAAATATCTAATTATATAACAATGGTTCTTTCAACTAGGCACAATATTAAAAATAATCTAAGTTACATTTCAGTATTCTAAATGATAACAATCCATAATCGAGGGGTTCTACATCTAAGCAAACACGAGAGTAAACTAGCTAATCATAATAATAGGACGGGAGTAAAAATACAAACATAAAATAATAAACATGGCAATAATAATAATTCTAGCAAAATGATAGTGATAAAAATGCTACAACTAATAACAATAATAACAATAACAATAAAAATGATAATAGCAAAAATGAAAAAATTAAAATGAACAACTTACAAAAAGGCTTCAATTTATTGATTGCGAATGGTAAGAAAATGGAAATGACAGCACCCATGCATACGAACAACAATACCCGTACAATATTGAAACTATCCTAATTGAACTTGGAATTGAAAATAGTACGAAATATAAGCTGGAAATAAATTTGGTATGGTATAAAATGAATGTAAAGATGACAGTAGTATTCTAAAAATTTTCTATACTACTTCTACTGTCTTACTCTACTACTCTCTTGTTCGTTCGTAACTCCCAATTAAATAGTAGTCCTTCACTTGAATTTCGATCTGTTTTGACATATTAAATTGTAGAAAGTAGCATCTTGACTGTAAAGTGTAGATCCAATGCTATAGAAATAATTGTATATTGAAAAAGTTGGCTACTCTCTTGCTCCTATATGTCAAATAAATAACACAAAAGTTGCATCGATATGTGATGTGTTCTTCATTTAAAATTGCAATGTAAATCTCAGTTGGCTGGAAAGGAGTTAATTCAGTGATAAAGTATATAATACAAATCATAAAGAAGCCATCCCATCTTCCAATGTCGGAGAACATAGTTTTCAATCATTACACGTTTTTGTGTGGAAGCTACACGATTCGTGTAGCACTTTTTTAGAACTAGACATTCAAATCAAAGTTGTGGTCGTCTGAGTTACGGACGTCTGGGCTTTGGATTCACCTTTTTTTGAGTCAGTATGATTTAGTTATGATTTTTTTCGTGCAGGCGCGCAGATTTCGTGATTTCGATAGTTTTAACTTGTAGTCTTGAGGCGCGATGTTGTAGTCTTTTGTTGCTCGTTAGAAATCTTCATTTTATTTTCATTTTGATCTTTATATCATTGAAAATCAATAATAATATTTCATTCGACGCTTTGGACATTTTAACCAATTACAAACCGAAAACTACTCGAACACACATAAAATCATAACATTTTGGATTGATATTGCGACGAAATATATGTATGAATTGAGTAATATTAATTACATTCAAGGGTAATTGATGTAATTGTTAACAAAGTAGTAAAACCTTGGTTTACACGCAGTCGATAACCTGGTGTATTCATTAAACAAAGTATTAAGACCTTGTTACAATTCGAATCCCCAATTAGTTAGAATATTTGACTTCGGGAATAAGAATAATTTGACGAAGACTTTCGCACTTTATGATTATGACTGATGGACTATTATGGACAAATTCGTATGGACATATCGAATAATCCAGGACAAAGGACAATTAACCCATGGGAATAAATTAAAAACAACACGTCAAACATCATGATTACGGAAGTTTAAATAAGCATAATTTATATATTTCATATTTAATTGCACTTCTAATTATCGTACTTTTATTTATTGTCATTGTATTTAATTGCACTTTTAATTATCGTACTCTTTAATTATCACAATTTTATTTTATCGCACTTTTATTTATCGCAATTTCATTATCGTTATTTACTTTACGTTTTAAATTAATTTGTATTTATTTTTAATATTTTACATTAGGTTTTAACTGCGACTAAAGTTTTGAAATCGACAAACCGGTCATTAAATGGTAAAAACCCCCTTTTATAATAATAATACTACTTATATATATTTTTGTATTTTTACAAATATAGTTTTTAAAATTATAGCGTTAAGCTTGTTTAAGAGTTCCCTGTGGACGAACCAGACTTACTAAAAACTACACTACTGTACGATTAGGTACACTGCCTATAAGTGTTGTAGCAAGGTTTAGGTATATCCATTCTATAAATAAATAAATACCTTGTGTAAAATTGTATCGTATTTAATAGTATTTCGTTGTAAAAATAATACTATTTCCTAGTACCCCTCGCAAACATCAAGTATTTTTTGGCGCCGCTGCCGGGGACATTCTTGCTTAAACGCCGGAAGCGCAACACTATATAAAAAAAAATTTAGTTTACTTTTGTAAAAATACGTTTTTGTAAAAATACGTTTTAAATTGCAAAAATATAAAAAGAAAACAAAATTTATATATTTTTAAGAGTTTGTTAAATATTTAAGTTTTATAAAGTTTCTTTATTTTTATTTTTAGTTTGTAAAAATATAAATTTTATTTAAATATTTTGTATTAATTTAAAACAGAAAATTAAAACAGAAAAAAAATATAAAACACTCGGCCCGATCACTGTTGCAGCCCAGAGTCTGGCCCAATTTCTCAAGCCATGCTATCGCATGGTAAAACAACTAACACCTCATGCGATCGCATGAGGTGAGTTGACAGGTTTGGTAACCTAGTTCCATCAGTTTATGGTTTTATTATTATTATTATTATTATTATTAATTAAAAACCCTAATTAGGGTTTAGTTATTATTTAATTTAGTTTAGTTTTAATTAATTTGTATTTTTAGTTTATTTAGTTTTAATAATTTATAAAACTTAATACTTTTATAAAATAATTAATATAAAAATAATATTTTTATAAAAATTGTACTTTTTACAACTTTAAGTATATTTTTATATTTTGTACCTTTTTATTCGTTTTAGCGTAATATTTGTATTTTTCGCTCGTTTTTAGTTTCAAGTTATAGTTTTTGCCATAGTTATTTTTACTTCTAGATTTTTAGGCTTTGCCGTAAAATCCCTTAAGTGCTTTTTCTTTAGGCTAAGATTTAGGTGCTTTAGAGTTTTGCGACGTCGTTTTTATATTTTTGTACCTTTTTTAAGTTAATGCCATTTGGGATATAGTTTTTCTTTTAAGCTTTAATATTTTTAGACGCAACTTTTAATTCTTAGTTTTTAGTTCCCTTTTAAGTTTCGACGCGCTACGTTATTTTTATTTTTCGACCTTTTATTTTTCGACGTTTTTCGATGCGCTCTTTTTCTTTCGTATTTCTCGACATTCTAGTTTTTAGGACTTAGATTTTTTCTATTTCTTATCTAAAATTTCTTTAAATTTAAACGAAAAATTATTTTAAGCGGTTAAATTGATAGACATCAAAATTTTCTGGTTCTTAGTAATAGTTGGATTTATACGTGGACCGGGTTATTGGAGCCAAACAGTACTCAATTATATTGAGACCAAACGAATCCTGCCCCTCTGCTGCATCTTTTGGCTATTCGAAACGTGGGCAAAATCAGAAAAGTCTATTAATTTGATAACTTATATAATTTTTTTTATTTTTATAACTAATAGGATATTCAGTGAATGCACCGAGCAAAACGTTCACCACCTTTTGTACGTTCACCACCTGTAACTCGATCAAGACATCTAGCAAATATTGTCGCCGTTGATTTTTCTTTAGAATCATCATCTAGTCAACCAAGTACTCCAATTCAAATTTCCGATAATCCATTTTTTGAACCCGACCTCACAATTGAGAATCCGGAGAATCTTCAGGGACAATTCAGAGATCCTGAACCATTAATCTTTCCTTCGGAACCACCAATCATTCAAACAGAAATTGTTGAGGAACCAACCATTAAATCAAAATCCTATAGTGATTCAGATTCAACAAATTCAATTATGGAGAATCTAGAACCTCTAAGTATGGAAGACCGAATGCGAGCTAAACGCACTGGCCAAGGTCACGCAATTACTCAACCAGACATTAATGCGCCAGATTATGAAATCAAAGGACAAATCCTACACATGGTAACTAATCAATGCCAATTTAGTGGTGCGACCAAGGAAGATCCAAATGAACATCTTCGTACTTTTAATAGGATCTGTACACTATTTAAAATCCAAGAAGTGGAGGATGAACAGATATATCTCATGTTATTCCCCTGGACTTTAAAGGGAGAAGCCAAAGATTGGTTGGAATCGTTACCTGAAGGAGCGATTGATACATGGGACGTCTTAGTGGAAAAATTTCTTAAACAATTCTTTCCGGCATCTAAAGCCGTAAGACTTCAAGGAGAAATTGTTACGTTCACACAGAAGCCAAACGAAACTCTATATGAGGCTTGGACAAGATTTGGAAAGTTATGTAACAACCCGTCCTTATCCCCCTGGACGAAGTCATCAACATTTGGTCCCATTGCGATGATCGATTCCAAGTAATTTCCTTAAAATGAGCTAATGCACAGCGGAAGATTTCTTTCGTACCTGAGAATAAACATGCTTTAAAGTGTCAACCAAAAGGTTGGTGAGTTCATAGGTTTATCATAACAATCATTTCCATTATTTTAATAGACCACAAGATTTCATATTTATAAACATAATACACTCACAAGTGTATGTAAAGCATTCTAAGTGGTTGAGCACTTGGTAACCATACTTAACATTTAATCAACGTCGCATATTCCCTTTATTATGAAATCTCCCTACACCGTACCAAGTGTAGTAACGAAACGAAGTAATGTGCAACCGTTGAATACTGTTCGTCCAGTCCGGTTGGGGTTGTCAGGCCCGATAGATCTATCAACAGGATTCGCGTTTACAATACCCATGTAAATAGTAGTTACCAAGCTACAGGGAAGTATGCCAGTGGTACAACTCAACGTAGAATATATTTTTAAGTACTTGTGTCCATTTCGTAAACATTTATAAAAGCAGCGCATGTATTCTCAGCCCAAAAATATATATTGCAAAAGCAATTAAAAAGGGAGCAAATGAAACTCACCATACTATATTTCGTAGTAAAAATACATATAACATCATTGAACAAGTATAAGGTTAGCCTCGGATTCACGAACCTATATTAAGTATATCTATTAATACATATAATGAGCATGTAATGGTAATCAAACCAGTTTATATATGTTAATTATTTAATTTAGTAATATATTTGTTATATGTAAATATTTACGTAAACAATGTTATTATGTTTAATATATACTTTATGTGTAATACTAATAAATTTATAGTATATTTAATAATTATATTTTTATATATTTTAAATATATTTTTATATGCAAAATATTTTAAATATATTTTAAATATATTATTATATACAATTTATTTATTTGTTATGATATAATAATAATAATAATAATAATAATAATAATAATAATAATAATAATAATAATAATAATAATAATAATAATAATAATAATAATAATAATAATAATAATAATAATAATAATAATAATAATAATAATACTTTTTTCCCTAATAATAATAATAATAAGAATGATAATAATAATAATGATAATGGTAAATACTACCTTAAGAGGGAAAAGCTCCAAAAAATATAAAAACTGCCATTTCCTGGGCTTGAACCCAAGACCTCTCGTTAAAGCACAAACACCCTTAACCAACTAATCTGTCACGTTTTTCTATTGTATATGACAGATTAATATTTATAACTTGCATCATCAAAACATAATCTCTTCATCATAATCTTCTTGGTCTAAATTGGGCTTCGACTCATCTAGGAATATTTCGGCCCAACAGATAATTACGGTCCAAGGCCCCATTAAACAAGTTATCGGCCCAAATGAAATCAAACAAAAATCGTATAGCTTTTTAATAGGAATATGAGTCACGGTTTTATCAAACCGACAATCTCAATAGGGTTAGGGAAAAGAGGAAACAAAACAACCCCACATCTTTATCAACTTCCAATTATCTTTATCATTATCGTAACAAAAATATATATATATCCTGCCATTATCATTTTCATCATACCATACACCATCTTGATCATTATCATCTCCGTAATCACAATCATCACGAGTCACTATCATAATCATCGCAAACATCATCATCTTGTTCGAAAAAAAAATAGCAGTAGCAGGTTGTAGCAGGTGGCGGTTGTGGAGGTTTTTGAATAATAAAAGAAGAAGAAAAAAATGAACATACAGCAGTTGGTTGGGATGATTTAAGGTGGTGAAGTGGTGACCGGAGAGGGTGGCTGTTTTGGTTTCGCAACCGAAACAGAAACAGAATCGAAGGTTAACTCAAAATCTTACATGTGAATTTGTTGGGTTTGCTTCGTACATTCAACAGGAAATAGCAGCAGAAACAAATTATCAATGGTTATGATTAGACGATGGTTTAGCGATTGTTTTCAAATTAATTGAAAACAGAAACTAGTGGCAGTGGTGATGATGAGATCACTAAGAAGAATATGAGAGAGAGAAAGAAGATGAGAGAGAAAGACATGAGAGAGAGTGAGGGAGACGATGAAGGTGTTTCAAGGTGGTTATTTGTGATTGTCGCGAGAAAGAAAATAAATATCACGGTGGTTGTTTCTAATGGGTTGTTGATGAAATAGAAAACAGTAAACGAGTGGGTGTTGGATGGTTGCTCGTGGTGGTGTTCGAAGATGAAGTAGGTTGTTCCATAATGGAGGTTAGAAAGGAAGATAGTCGATGGTTGTTGGTGGTTGTGTAGTGGAGATTGGAGATATATATATATATATATATATATATATATATATATATATATATATATATATATATATATATATATATATATATATATATATATATATATATATATATATATCCATCCATATGCTTAATTAATATGAAAAGCAAATATAGTGAGAGATGTTGAGTCTGGTACCCGAACATGTAGCAAGCATATGTGAGAACTAGTAAACAAGTTGCAAATGTGTGGTAATTGTAGTGACCCGAACTTTTCCATGTTTATATATATATTAATTGAGATTAATATTTACATGATTAAATGTTTCCAACATGTTAAGCAATCAAACTTGTTAAGACTTGATTAATTGAAATATGTTTCATATAGACAATTGACCACCCAAGTTGACCGGCGATTCACAAACGTTAAAACTTGTAAAAACGACATGACGATATATATATGGATATACATATGGTTAACATGAGATTATGATAATTAAGTATCTCCATAAGTATATTAACAATGAGTTATATACATATAAACAAGACTACTAACTTAGGGATTTCGAAACGAGACATATATGTAACGATTATCGTTGTAACGACATTTAAATGTATATATATCATATTAAGATATATTAATATATCATAATATCATGATAATATAATAATTTAACATCTCATTAGATATAATAAACAATGGGTTAACAACATTAATTGAGATCGTTAACTTAAAGGTTTCAAAACAACACTTACATGTAACGACTAACGATGACTTAACGACTCAGTTAAAATGTATATACATGTAGTGTATTTAGATGTATTAAAATACTTTTAGAAGACTTCAAGACATATATCAAAACACTCATACTTAACGAAAATGGTTACAGTTACTTTCCCATTCTTTTCTTTCATCAAGAATTCTAGTCGTATTCTTACCCGTATTATACACAACTTCAAAACGTACTTACTATGGGTATATACCAATAGGAACTAGCATGGGATTCCACTCTTGATTATGTCATGTATGACTAATCAATTTTAACTTCTACCATGAGATAGTCAACTAACTAGAACTCCTTTTAACCCCACTCACCACTCACCAATTACCACTCATCATTCACTCCATTTCACTTCCAATTCTCTTTCTAATTCTCTCTCAACACACACACACACACACTATTATGAACGTATTTTTCCAGTAGTTAATCATCATCTTCATCAAAAATCACTTCAAGAATCAAGCTATAATCATCATAGGAAGAACACTTCAAGAACACTTCAAAAATCCCTTCAAGTTTACTAATTTACTTCCAAGCTTTCTAATCCATTCCAAGTAATCATCTAAGATCAAGAAACCTTTGTTATATATAGTAGGTTATCTTTCTTATTCAAGGTAATATTCATATTCAAACTTTGATTCAATTTCTATAACTATAAACTATCTTAATTCGAGTAAAAATCTTACTTGAACTTGTTTTTGTGTCATGATCCTACTTCAAGAACTTTCAAGCCATCCAAGATCCTTTGAAGCTAGATCATTTCTTGTCACTTCCAGTAGGTTTATCTACTAAACTTGAGGTAGTAATGATGTTCATAACATCATTCGATTCATATATATAAAACTATCTTATTCGAAGGTTTAAACTCGTAATCACTAGAACATAGTTTAGTTAATTCTAAACTTGTTCGCAAACAAAAGTTAATCCTTCTAACTTGACTTTTAAAATTAACTAAACACATGTTCTATATCTATATGATATGCTAACTTAATGATTTAAAACCTGAAAACACGAAAAACACCGTAAAACCGGATTTACGCCGTCGTAGTAACACCGCGGGCTGTTTTGGGTTAGTTAATTAAAAACTATGATAAACTTTGATTTAAAAGTTGTTATTCTGAGAAAATGATTTTTATTATGAACATGAAACTATATCCAAAAATTATGGTTAAACTCAAAGTGGAAGTATGTTTTCTAAAATGGTCATCTAGACGTCGTTCTTTCGACTGAAATGACTACCTTTACAAAAATGACTTGTAACTTATTTTTCTGACTATAAACCTATACTTTTTCTGTTTAGATTCATAAAATAGAGTTCAATATGAAACCATAGCAATTTTATTCACTCAAAACGGATTTAAAATGAAGAAGTTATGGGTAAAACAAGATTGGATAATTTTTCTCATTTTAGCTACGTGAAAATTGGTAACAAATCTATTCCAACCATAACTTAATCAACTTGTATTGTATATTATGTAATCTTGAGATACCATAGACACGTATACAATGTTTCGACCTATCATGTCGACACATCTATATATATTTCGGAACAACCATAGACACTCTATATGTGAATGTTGGAGTTAGCTATACAGGGTTGAGGTTGATTCCAAAATATATATAGTTTGAGTTGTGATCAATACTGAGATACGTATACACTGGGTCGTGGATTGATTCAAGATAATATTTATCGATTTATTTCTGTACATCTAACTGTGGACAACTAGTTGTAGGTTACTAACGAGGACAGCTGACTTAATAAACTTAAAACATCAAAATATATTAAAAGTGTTGTAAATATATTTTGAACATACTTTAATATATATGTATATATTGTTATAGGTTCGTGAATCAACAGTGGCCAAGTCTTACTTCTCGACGAAGTAAAAATCTGTGAAAGTGAGTTATAGTCCCACTTTTAAAATCTAATATTTTTGGGATGAGAATACATGCAGGTTTTATAAATGATTTACAAAATAGACACAAGTACGTGAAACTACATTCTATGGTTGAATTATCGAAATCGAATATGCCCCTTTTTATTAATTCTGGTAATCAAAGAATTAGGGAACAGACACCCTAATTGACGCGAATCCTAAAGATAGATCTATTGGGCCTAACAAACCCCATCCAAAGTACCGGATGCTTTAGTACGTCGAAATTTATATCATATTCGAAGGGTGTCCCGGAATGATGGGGATATTCTTATATATGCATCTTGTTAATGTCGGTTACCAGGTGTTCACCATATGAATGATTTTTATCTCTATGTATGGGATGTGTATTGAAATATGAAATCTTGTGGTCTATTGTTACGATTTGATATATATAGGTAAAACTATAACTCACCAACATTTTTGT
Source organism: Rutidosis leptorrhynchoides (assembly GCF_046630445.1). Lineage (NCBI taxonomy): Eukaryota > Viridiplantae > Streptophyta > Magnoliopsida > Asterales > Asteraceae > Rutidosis > Rutidosis leptorrhynchoides. The sequence goes on along the minus strand of NC_092340.1, from coordinate 136,036,435 downwards.
TGACGTTTAAAGCATGTTTATTCTCAGGTGAATATTAAGAGCTTTCGCTGTTGCATACTAAAATAAGGACAAGATTTGGAGTCCATGTTTGTATGATATTGTGTAAAAACTACATTCAAGAAACTGATTTCGATGTATCATATTTGTATTGTAAACCATTATGTAATGGTCGTGTGTAAACAGGATATTTTAGATTATCATTATTTGATAATCTACGTAAAGCTTTTTAAACCTTTATTTATGAAATAAAGGTTATGGTTTGTTTTAAAAATGAATGCAGTCTTTGAAAAACGTCTCATATAGAGGTCAAAACCTCGCAACAAAATCAATTAATATGGAACGTTTTTAATCAATAAGAACGGGACATTTCAGTTGGTATCCGAGCGTTGGTCTTAGAGAACCAGAATTTTGCATCAGTGTGTCTTATCGAGTTTGTTAGGATGCATTAGTGAGTCTGGACTTCGACCGTGTTTACTTGAAAAATGATTGCTTAACAAATTTTGTTGGAAACTATATATTTTTAACATGTGAATATTATGTGATATATTAATCTCTTAACGCGTTTGATATTATGTGATAGATGTCTACCTCTAGAACAAGTCCCATTGACTCACCTAATAATAATGAAGAGTCAAATGTAAATTGGAATGATTCGTGGACTGATTCACAAGTTCCCGAAGAGGAACCGGAAGAAGAGTCGAAACCAGAAGAAGAATCAGAACCGGAAGAAGAATCGGAACCGGATGAAGAAATAGAACCGGTGGGGGAAATAATAAAACGGTTAAGTAAAAGAAAATCCTCAACCAACCGACCAAGGATAATTATGGTCAATGGTGTTTCCGCTAAGGAAGCAAAATATTGGGAGGATTACCAATTCTCCGATGAATCGGAATCCGACGAGAATTCCGATGATGTTATAGAAATTACCCCAACTGAATTTAAAAAGGCAAAATAAAATAATAAGGGAAAGGGCATAAAAATAGAGAAATCTAATTCCAACCCCGATGAACTTTATATGTATCGTCAACCCCCGAAGTCCTTAAGTTCTAACAATGACCCGGGAACCTCTAAACCACCAGGTTTTTCTAAACCAATGTGGAAAACGACGGCTCGTATTAGGGGAACATCATATATCCCTAGAAACTTGGCAAAACGAACCAAAACCGAAGAAGAAGAAACAAGCGATCCGGAATAAGATAGTTGTATTCGTGTGGTGTAATATATGTAATATAGTGTGCTTATGCTTTATGATATATGTAAAAATTGCTTGTATTAATAAGTATTTTTTTTTATGAATCTAACTCTTGTCAATTTTACAGTATAAAAACACAAAATGGATAGACAACTCAATATTTTAAGAGACCTACCCGGAGACATGATTGATGAAATCTTGTCTAGAGTCGGTCAGAATTCTTCGGCACAACTATTTAAGGCGAGATCAGTTTGTAAGACATTCGAAGAACGTTCCAAGAATGCCTTGTTTTATAAAAGGCTTTCGTTCGAAAGATGGGGGATATCACATTGGGAAATCCATAAGTTACGATGTGTTTACTTTGACGCATATATTGCGGGGAACCCAAATGCTATTTTACGCAATGGGTTAAGAAATTATTTTGACTCAATATATCCGAATATTGGACTTCGTGATTTAGAAAAAGCGGCTAACATGCAACATAAAGAAGCGTGTTATGCTTACGGATTAGGAATGTTCGCTTCTCACCAAAGTGAGAACAAGAACATCGGCCTACAACTATTAAACAAAACGTTCCCATAAGTGACGGAGTCGGTAATTGGGGTAAGAAATGAGGTTTTTAGATTGTTACGGGACTGTTGGACATTACGTAACCCTCGTCCCTTTGACGACGTTACAACACGCTGTCTTATCAACGGCCATAACGGTTATGTTCCACAAGACCAAGGATGGGAAGTAGTCCTAGTAAAACCAGAATGCATGACTTGTTTCTGGACGTATGAATTACGTGTCTTTATTGCCTTTGCTGAACGACTTGTGTACTAGCTAGAATTATCTTCACAACTATCTTGTATCAAAGTTATTGTGTGCTATATTTCATGCTTTATGTAAAATAAGCGGTATTGTAAGTTTGTAAAATATTGTATAAAAGTTTGAACGCGAAATATTATTATAATCAGTTTTTCATATAGAATTGTAGTAGTTGAATTGTATATTAGCTACTAAGTATGAACTTAACAGGTAGGTACTACCCGAATTTAAACTTATAAAATGCTAATATGAAGAAAAAGCTTTTATAAATGAGTTCATATTATGCTACGAAATACTATTAACTACTCTTAATATTCTGTATGATTAACTTGTTCCATTTGACTATTTTGAAGGAAATGGCACCGACTACTCGACACACCGTGAATATGAATGAAGAGGAATTCCGTACTTTTCTAGCTTCAAACATAGCCGCAGTACAGGCTGCGCTACATACCAACAATAACCTTGGATCTAGCAGTACAGGAAATCGTGTAGGATGCACCTACAAAGAATTCACTGCCTGCAAACCTTTGGAATTTGATGGAACCGAAGGACCGATCGGATTGAAACGGTGGACCGAGAAGGTCGAATCGGTGTTTGCTATAAGTAAGTGTACTGAAGAGGACAAAGTAAAGTACGCTACGCATACCTTCACAGGTTCTGCGTTAACATGGTGGAATACCTATCTAGAGCAAGTGGGACAAGACGATGCGTACGCACTACCGTGGTCAGCATTCAAGCACTTGATGAACGAGAAGTACTGTCCCAGAACCGAGGTCAATAAGCTCAAGACAGAACTTAGAGGGTTACGAACCCAAGGATTTGATATTACCACGTACGAAAGACGATTCACAGAATTGTGCCTATTGTGTCCGGGAGCATTCGAAGATGAGGAAGAGAAGATCGACTTTGTGAAAGGATTACCAGAAAGAATCCAAGAAGATATAAGTTCACACGAGCCCGCCTCCATACAACAGGCATGTAGAATGGCTCACAAAATAGTGAACCAGATTGAAGTAAGAACTAAAGAACAGACTGCTGAAGAGGCCAATGTGAAGCAAGTCAAAAGAAAGTGGGAGGAAAACGGTGATAAGAATCACCAATACAACAACAACAGCAATTACAACAATAATCGCAACAATTATCCCAACAATCGCAACATCAATCGCAACTACAACAAACGGCCCAACAACAACAACAACAACAACAACAACAACAGCAACTACAACAATCATCCCAACAACAATAATAACCGCAACAACAACAACAATCAGAAGCAGCTATGCCAAAGGTGTGAAAAGTATCACTCGGGGTTCTGCACCAAATTTGACAAGTGTAAAAGAAATGGTCATAGCGCGGCGAAGTGTGAGGTCTACGGACCAGGGGTTAATAGAACGAATGGAACAAATGGTGTCGGAACGAGTAATGGCGGAGCAAGTAGTGTCGGAGCAAGTTATGCCAATGTAGTTTGTTATAAATGTGGAAAACCGGGCCACATTATTAGAAATTGCCCGAACCAGGAGAACACGAATGGATAAGGCCACGGAAGAGTTTTCAATATTAATGCGGCAGAGGCACAGGAAGACCCGGAGCTTGTTACGGGTACGTTTCTTATTCACAATAAATCTGCTTACGTTTTATTTGATTCGGATGCGGATAGAAGCTATATGAGTAGAGATTTTTGTGCTAAATTAAGTTGTCCATTGACGCCTTTGGATAGTAAATTTTTACTCAAATTAGCAAATGGTAAATTAATTTCAGCAGATAATATATGTCGGAATCGAGAAATTAAACTGGTTAGCGAAACATTTAAGATTGACTTGATACCAGTAGAGTTAGGGAGTTTTGATGTGATAATCGGTATGGACTGGTTGAAAGAAGTGAAAGCAGAGATCGTTTGTTACAAAAATGCAATTCGCATTATACGAGAAAAAGGAAAACCCTTAATGGTGTACGGAGAAAAGGGCAACACGAAGCTACATCTTATTAGTAATTTGAAGGCACAAAAACTAATAAGAAAAGGTTGCTATGCTGTTCTAGCACACATCGAGAAAGTAAAAACTGAAGAAAAGAGCATCAATGATGTTCCCGTAGCAAAAGAATTTCCCGATGTATTTCCGAAAGAATTACCGGGATTACCCCCACATCGATCCGTTGAATTTCAAATAGATCTTGTACCAGGAGCTGCACCAATATCTCGTGCTCCTTACAGACTCGCACCCAGCGAGATGAAAGAACTGCAAAGCCAATTACAAGAACTTGTAGAGCATGGTTTCATTCGACCAAGCACATCACCGTGGGGAGCTCTTGTTTTGTTTGTCAAGAAGAAAGATGGTACATTCAGGTTGTGTATCGACTACCGAGAGTTGAACAAACTTACCATCAAGAACCGCTACCCACTACCGAGAATCGACGACTTATTTGATCAACTGCAAGGCTCGTCTATTTATTCAAAAATTGACTTACGTTTCGGGTATCATCAAATGCGGGTGAAAGAAGATGATATTCCAAAGACTGCTTTCAGAACACGTTACGGCCATTACGAGTTTATGGTCATGCCATTTGGTTTAACTAATGCACCAGCTGTGTTCATGGCCCTTATGAACCGAGTGTGTGGACCATACCTTGACAAGTTTGTCATTGTTTTCATTGATGACATACTTATTTACTCAAAGAATGACCAAGAACACGGTGAACATTTGAGAAAGGTGTTAGAAGTATTGAGGAAGGAAAAATTGTACGCTAAATTTTCAAAGTGTGCATTTTGGTTGGAAGAAGTTCAATTCCTCGGTCACATAGTGAACAAAAAAGGTATTAAGGTGGATCCGGCAAAGATAGAAACTGTTGAAAAGTGGGAAACCCCGAAAACTCTGAAACACATACGCCAGTTTTTAGGACTAGCTGGTTACTACAGAAGGTCCATCCAAGACTTTTCCAGAATAGCAAAACCCTTGACTGCATTAACGTATAAAGGGAAGAAATTTGAATGGAAGGATGAACAAGAGAAAGCGTTTCAGTTATTGAAGAAAAAGCTAACTACGGCACCTATATTGTCATTACCTGAAGGGAATGATGATTTTGTGATTTATTGTGATGCATCAAAGCAAGGTCTCGGTTGTGTATTAATGCAACGAACGAACGTGATTGCTTATGCGTCTAGACAATTGAAGATTCACGAGCAAAATTATACGACGCATGATTTGGAATTAAGCGCGGTTGTTTTTGCATTAAAGACTTGGAGGCACTACTTATATGGGGTCAAAAGTATTATATATACCAACCACAAAAGTCTTCAACACATATTTAATCAGAAACAACTGAATATGAGGCAGCGTAGGTGGATTGAATTGTTGAATGATTACGACTTTGAGATTCGTTACCACCCGGGGAAGGCAAATGTGGTAGCCGACGCCTTGAGCAGGAAGGACAGAGAACCCATTCGAGTAAAATCTATGAATATAATGATTCACAATAACCTTACTACTCAAATAAAGGAGGCGCAACAAGGAGTTTTAAAAGAGGGAAATTTAAAGGATGAAATACCCAAAGGATCGGAGCAGCATCTTAATATTCGGGAAGACGGAACCCGGTATAGGGCTGAAAGGATTTGGGTACCAAAATTTGGAGATATGAGAGAAATGGTACTTAGAGAAGCTCATAAAACCAGATACTCAATACATCCTGGAACGGGGAAGATGTACAAGGATCTCAAGAAACATTTATGGTGGCCGGGTATGAAAGTCGATGTTGCTAAATACGTAGGAGAATGTTTGACGTGTTCTAAGGTCAAAGCTGAGCATCAGAAACCATCAGGTCTACTTCAACAACCCGAAATCCCAGAATGGAAATGGGAAAACATTACCATGGATTTCATCACTAAATTGCCAAGGACTGCAAGTGGTTTTGATACTATTTGGGTAATAGTTGATCGTCTCACCAAATCAGCACACTTCCTGCCAATAAGAGAAGATGACAAGATGGAGAAGTTAGCACGACTGTATTTGAAGAAAGTCATCTCCAGACATGGAATACCAATCTCTATTATCTCTGATAGGGATGGCAGATTTATTTCAAGATTCTGACAGACATTACAGCAAGCATTAGGAACTCGTCTAGACATGAGTACTGCATATCATCCACAAACTGATGGGCAGAGTGAAAGGACAATACAAACGCTTGAAGACATGCTACGAGCATGTGTTATTGATTTCAGAAACAGTTGGGATCGACATCTACCGTTAGCAGAATTTTCCTACAACAACAGCTACCATTCAAGCATTGAGATGGCGCCGTTTGAAGCACTTTATGGTAGAAAGTGCAGGTCTCCGATTTGTTGGAGTGAAGTGGGGAATAGACAGATTATGGGTCCGAAGATTATACAAGAAACTACCGACAAGATCATCCAAATTCAACAACGGTTGAAAACCGCCCAAAGTCGACAAAAGAGCTACGCTGACATTAAAAGAAAAGATATAGAATTTGAAATTGGAGAGATGGTCATGCTTAAAGTTGCACCTTGGAAAGGCGTTGTTCGATTTGGTAAACGAGGGAAATTAAATCCAAGGTATATTGGACCATTCAAGATTATTGATCGTGTCGGACCAGTAGCTTACCGACTTGAGTTACCTCAACAACTCGCGGCTGTACATAACACTTTCCACGTCTCGAATTTGAAGAAATGTTTTGCTAAAGAAGATCTCACTATTCCGTTAGATGAAATCCAAATCAACGAAAAACTCCAATTCATCGAAGAACCCGTCGAAATAATGGATCGTGAGGTTAAAAGACTTAAGCAAAACAAGATACCAATTGTTAAGGTTCGATGGAATGCTCGTAGAGGACCCGAGTTCACCTGGGAGCGTGAAGATCAGATGAAGAAGAAATACCCGCATCTATTTCCAGAAGATTCGTCAACACCTTCAACAGCTTAAAATTTCGGGACGAAATTTATTTAACGGGTAGGTACTGTAGTGACCCGAACTTTTCCATGTTTATATATATTAATTGAGATTGATATTTACATGATTAAATGTTCCAACATGTTAAGCAATCAAACTTGTTAAGACTTGATTAATTGAAATATGTTTCATATAGACAATTGACCACCCAAGTTGACCAGCGATTCACGAACGTTAAAACTTGTAAAAATGACATGACGATATATATATGGATATACATATGGTTAACATGAGATTATGATAAGTAAGTATCTCCATAAGTATATTAACAATGAGTTATATACATATAAACAAGACTACTAACTTAGGGATTTCGAAACGAGACATATATGTAACGATTATCGTTGTAACGACATTTAAATGTATATATATCATATTAAGATATATTAATATATCATAATATCATGATAATATAATAATTTAACATCTCATTAGATATAATAAACAATGGGTTAACAACATTAATTGAGATCGTTAACTTAAAGGTTTCAAAACAACACTTACATGTAACGACTAACGATGACTTAACGACTCAGTTAAAATGTATATACATGTAGTGTATTTAGATGTATTAAAATACTTTTGGAAGACTTCAAGACATATATCAAAACACTCATACTTAACGAAAATGGTTACAGTTACTTTCCCATTCTTTTCTTTCATCAAGAATTCTAGTCGTATTCTTACCCGTATTATACACAACTTCAAAACGTACTTACTATGGGTATATACCAATAGGAACTAGCATGGGATTCCACTCTTGATTATGTCATGTATGACTAATCAATTTTAACTTCTACCATGAGATAGTCAACTAACTAGAACTCCTTTTAACCCCACTCACCACTCACCAATTACCACTCATCATTCACTCCATTTCACTTCCAATTCTCTTTCTAATTGTCTCTCAACATACACAAACTATTATGAACGTATTTTTCCAGTAGTTAATCATCATCTTCATCAAAAATCACTTCAAGAATCAAGCTATAATCATCATAGGAAGAACACTTCAAGAACACTTCAAAAATCCCTTCAAGTTTACTAATTTACTTCCAAGCTTTCTAATCCATTCCAAGTAATCATCTAAGATCAAGAAACCTTTGTTATATACAGTAGGTTATCTTTCTTATTCAAGGTAATATTCATATTCAAACTTTGATTCAATTTCTATAACTATAAACTATCTTAATTCGAGTAAAAATCTTACTTGAACTTGTTTTTGTGTCATGATCCTACTTCAAGAACTTTCAAGCCATCCAAGATCCTTTGAAGCTAGATCATTTCTTGTCACTTCTAGTAGGTTTATCTACTAAACTTGAGGTAGTAATGATGTTCATAACATCAATCGATTCATATATATAAAACTATCTTATTCGAAGGTTTAAACTCGTAATCACTAGAACATAGTTTAGTTAATTCTAAACTTGTTCGCAAACAAAAGTTAATCCTTCTAACTTGACTTTTAAAATTAACTAAACACATGTTATATATCTATATGATATGCTAACTTAATGATTTAAAACCTGGAAACACGAAAAACACCGTAAAACCGGATTTACGCCGTCGTAGTAACACCGCGGGCTGTTTTGGGTTAGTTAATTAAAAACTATGATAAACTTTGATTTAAAAGTTGTTATTCTGAGAAAATGATTTTTATTATGAACATGAAACTATATCCAAAAATTATGGTTAAACTCAAAGTGGAAGTATGTTTTCTAAAATGGTCATCTAGACGTCGTTCTTTCGACTGAAATGACTACCTTTACAAAAACGACTTGTAACTTATTTTTCCGACTATAAACCTATAATTTTTCTATTTAGATTCATAAAATAGAGTTCAATATGAAACCATAGCAATTTTATTCACTCAAAACGGATTTAAAATGAAGAAGTTATGGGTAAAACAAGATTGGATAATTTTTCTCATTTTAGCTACGTGAAAATTGGTAACAAATCTATTCCAACCATAACTTAATCAACTTGTATTGTATATTATGTAATCTTGAGATACCATAGACACGTATACAATGTTTCGACCTATCATGTCGACACATCTATATATATTTCGGAACAACCATAGACACTCTATATGTGAATGTTGGAGTTAGCTATACAGGGTTGAGGTTGATTCCAAAATATATATAGTTTGAGTTGTGATCAATACTGAGATACGTATACACTGGGTCGTGGATTGATTCAAGATAATATTTATCGATTTATTTCTGTACATCTAACTGTGGACAACTAGTTGTAGGTTACTAACGAGGACAGCTGACTTAATAAACTTAAAACATCAAAATATATTAAAAGTGTTGTAAATATATTTTGAACATACTTTAATATATATGTATATATTGTTATAGGTTCGTGAATCAACAGTGGCCAAGTCTTACTTCTCGACGAAGTAAAAATCTGTAAAAGTGAGTTATAGTCCCACTTTTAAAATCTAATATTTTTGGGATGAGAATACATGCAGGTTTTATAAATGATTTACAAAATAGACACAAGTACGTGAAACTACATTCTATGGTTGAATTATCGAAATCGAATATGCCCCTTTTTATTAAGTCTGGTAATCTAAGAATTAGGGAATAGACACCCTAATTGACGTGAATCCTAAAGATAGATCTATTGGGCCTAACAAACCCCATCCAAAGTACCGGATGCTTTAGTACTTCGAAATTTATATCATATCCGAAGGGTGTCCCGAAATGATGGGGATATTCTTATATATGAATCTTGTTAATGTCAGTTACCAGGTGTTCACCATATGAATGATTTTTATCTCTATGTATGGGATGTGTATTGAAATATGAAATCTTGTGGTCTATTGTTACGATTTGATATATATAGGTTAAACCTATAACTCACCAACATTTTTGTTGACGTTTAAAGCATGTTTATTCTCAGGTGAATATTAAGAGCTTCCGCTGTTGCATACTAAAATAAGGACAAGATTTGGAGTCCATGTTTGTATGATATTGTGTAAAAACTGCATTCAAGAAACTGATTTCGATGTATCATATTTGTATTGTAAACCATTATGTAATGGTCGTGTGTAAACAGGATATTTTAGATTATCATTATTTGATAATCTACGTAAAGCTTTTTAAACCTTTATTTATGAAATAAAGGTTATGGTTTGTTTTAAAAATGAATGCAGTCTTTGAAAAACGTCTCATATAGAGGTCAAAACCTCGCAACGAAATCAATTAATATGGAACGTTTTTAATCAATAAGAACGGGACATTTCAGTAATCATGTATATGTATTATATTATATAAAGATAGAAAGCTAGTTGATGATTGAGACAAAAACAGTAATAATATATTAAAAAAATAAATTCACACATGTTTACACAAAAGCAGCCATAAATTTTGGCATTCATCTGCCGACGGTTTTTCCACACGGAGTACTATCGTGTCCAATGCTAAACAGTTAATGTATAAAAGTGTTCCTAAAAATCCCAAATTTTTAGCTCAAGTATATTTAATTATTTCACTCATTAACTATTTGAAACCTGATCAAAAAAGTTCACTAATTATTTATTTTCTGTTTCAATTAACGTGTACGGAGTACTAAAACTTAAACTAAAAGGGGTAAAAATATTTTTATCGAGCCCATAATCTCTTTAATCAATATGCGGACCAACTTTTATTTAAATCCTCATAGATATATATTAGGTTTATATTAAAATCAACGAAACGTCAACCGAGTGTTCCAAATGTTTACAGTTTAGACTCGAAATCATTTTTATTTAATGTATACTTTAAATATATAAGAACATTCATAAATAACAAATTTTACTATATTAGTTAAATATATTAAACATTTAAATTTAATATATTAATATATATATACAAGTAATATTCATATATATATATATATATATATATATATATATATATATATATATATATATATATATATATATATATATATATGATAATAGTTTTCATTACAACGTATTTTATTTTAATTATTTAGTTATAATAATAATTCGTATAATAGTTATTATTGTTTTAAGTTATATGTACACATATACATACATTTATATATACACACATTTCTAAATAATGGTTCGTGAATCATCGGGATTAGTCAAAAGGTAAATGAATATACATAATAAATAAATAAATTTTGAGACTCATCCTAATAGACTTTGCATATCGTGTCAAAAATATTAGATCGTATCGAGGGTTTGGTTCAAAATTAGTCAAAATTTTCCGGGTCCTGACAGTACCTACCCGTTAAATAAATTTTGTCCCGAAATTTGAGTGAGGTCGTCATAGCTAATGATAAAAAAAATTTCATGGTGATTATGAGTTAGTAATTAAAGTTTTATCACTATTGAGTAATATAGATAAAACGATTCGATTATGTGAAGCGTACGAGTGAAGCTATCACAAAAGAGTGAAAAGTTTCGTCTTAACTTTTGACGTAGTCATGGTGGATTTTCGGAATTCAAGGAATTTAAGAAAATCTTCTAATAAGAAAGAAATGTAATAGCACGATTTATTAGCAGACTGTTGGAATTACGGAAGAACAGAAATATCAAGGAAATATTTCCGTGATATGCTTAGAGATTAAGTAGAATGAAAGAGTCATGTAACATGGCACATGATGTCGTTATGATCTGTGAATCATCACATTCCATTTAGAAACTCAGCATGACTTACTGTAATATAACCACGTTGGCCTGACGTCATTATATTATACTAACTCATGCTTCAATTCCCAACACTTCTCCACAATTCATTCATAATTTATACTTAGATTTACAGAAGTTTCCAATATAATGGAATACAGAAAACACGAAAAGGTAGATAATTTCGGACAAGAATATTTATGAAAATATCCTCAGAAATATCGAAGATATTTATGATGATATTTTGGAATTTCTAAGTTTGAAGGTTGATAAAGAGAAATTTTCCGCAAGATTTTAACATGACTTTGGAGCAAGATATTCCCTAAAGATTTTTATCGGATCCAGCATTACTTGAATTCTTTGAATATAGGGTTTAGTCCTTGTATTTATCCTTGGTCTCCTTCATGGTTAGCTCAATCCGTTTTTCAGTACCAAATTTTCTATCGAGCGTTCCTAACACTCCATTCTTTTATCATCAAACTCTTGGCCATTAGGCCATCTACAATTTTACTGTTTCCTCTGCATTTAATGCAGCCATATCTGAATTCATTGGTTAGCAATCCAAGGTGTTTTCAAGAGAATTGTGTTTTTAGATGATTAAACGCTGATGGTAATATGGTGGAATATAAAAGGTTCCCCGGTAATAATGGCGAAATGGCAACTTATATATCGAAGTTATAATAAGACTAGTCCAACTGAAGAGTCGATGTTGACTTGGTGGAGTTGTGACAAAATTTGCTACTTTGAAAAGGATTACTGAGTTATTTTGGGTAATAATAACACTAAAGGAATTAACACAACTATGTGTTAAACGTTTACTCAGGTTCCGAGTGTTTTTCAGGTGCATAACTATATGCATCAATCTTTTCTGCTGTAGATGAAGTGTGGTTGGTTCATTCTCTCGATTGAGGTGTTTTCAAGAATCATGAAAGATTTGAACATGGATTGGAATCGTCAAGATTCAAATGAGGTTTAAGATGAAATCAAGTGGCAAACTTGAAGAAATGTTTAGTTTCATATGTTATAATCAATATTTTAATTCATTTTAATCGTCCAATATTATTAGTCCACAGTCGATAGTCTACAATTAACAGTCCAATAATTCATATATAGTTTAATATATAATATTCGAATTAATTAATACGTATCGTGACCCGTGTACATGTCTCAGACTCGATCACAACTCAAAGTATATATATTATTGTAGAATCAACCTCAACCCTGTATAGAGAACTCGATCATTACTGCATATAGAGTGTCTATGGTGATTCTAAATAATATATATAGATGCGTCGATATAATATGTCAAAACCTTGTATACGTGTCCCGATATTTAAAGTGCGTAAAATAAATAACAGAAATTAAATGACGATAAATAAAATTGCGAGAATTAAAATGCGATAAATAAATTGTGATAAATAAAATGTAATATGGAATTAACAGTTAGCTAGGAACAGTTAGCTAGGATCTTGTTAGCGTGGTTTCTTAAAAAAATTTCATATTGTTAATTAGTCCTTTTCTAATCAATTTTTATTGTGTCCATTATTTCTTCATTATGCCACTTGTTGGATTCTGATAAGTCAAAATCCAAATATGAAATTGAATTTCAATGAAAATAGTTATTCTTTGGTGAACGGATACGTATATCGGTGGTTGTAAATAGGATAGTAAATGATCGTTGAATCAAATTCGAAGAATGTACAGTGCAACTTATTAATGTGAAATCTAAATATTCCTCGGGTATTACCTACCCGTTAAAATATTTTCACCATTAACAGTTTGTACAAAAGAATTTTTAATTACAATCTTTATGAAAACATATATACATATATATTTTCTTCAGATGTAATCACGGATTTAATGAGTTAATATGATATTAAACTCATTTGATTTACCGTTAGAACAAGAATATATAATTTCTAAAACATTAAAGATTCCATAATTGTCGTGTTTGAACGAAGATAAATGATGTGGAACGTCATGTAGAACGATGATTATACTCGAGGTACAGAATGAGATGTTGAGGCGTGTGATGTTGAGACTTAGGTTGTTGATTTGTACTGGTGTTGATGTTGGTGGTACTGGTGTCGGTGATGTTGCTGAAGCTGGTAAATTTTGCACCATATTCTCCAAAGTGATTACTCGGGCGCGAAGCGTGTTGCCTTCTTCTATTTACTCCAAGATGATTGTCGGTTGGAACGAGAAGATAACTAAGGTTTAGAATTTTAGATAGCACATATTCGTGATGAGCTATCCTGGAAATGAGGCTAAAAATGGTGTTTCGGATAGGTTCGCCGGTAAGTGCTTCAGGTTCTTCACCAAGAGGTGAATTCGGTTCGTGAAAAGGATCGCCTTCTTCTATTCTTCATTGATTAAGTCGATTACGAACCCAACAGATAAATTGAGGATGGATGATTGGTTGATTCATTCTGGTGACGCTGCTTCTGGGGCTGGAGTGGGACTCCCTATCGGAATCCGAAGGACTTGAACTAGTTGTGAGTTCCATTGCCTACGATTGAATAAAGGATTTTTCGATATGAAGTGATTTTCGGATATCGGATGATATTCTAATTATATAGAATACCTATACATAGTACAGAAGATCCCGTAGATTACGAAGGGATTTAAGGAAACGTGTCAGATAAAGTCTACAGTAACAGATACACTAGGATATAAATTTATCTATACACTATCTATGCAATTAAGGCAGTAAGACGTGTCTAGACTTAGGAATGCTAAGCAGGAAATTTTCCACTAGGAATGATAAACAATACGTATAATATGCAGCTAAGGTCGAAGTCCAGACTCGCTAATGCATCCTAACAACTATCAGTTAGACACACTAATGCAAGACCTGGTTCACTAGGACCAACGCTCTGATACCACCTGTAACACAGTTGGGGACGCATCCCACTCAGTGCCTTCCCAGCAAACTGCCTGGTGACCACTGAGCGTAACTCAGACACTGATTTTACGGCCCGCCTCTCGGCAATGTACAGCCAACCCTAATAGGGACCGCGAGGAGTAAGAGCCAATGCTTCGTCACAGGTAACACTGTGAGAACCCCCTCTACGATTAACCCGCTAATAAACTGCATTAAACCAGCTCTGATACCGCCTGTAACAACCCGTCCTTATCCCCCTGTACGAAGTCATCAACATTTGGTCCCATTGCGATGATCGACTCCAAGTAATTTCCTTAAAATGAGCTAATGCACAGCGGAAGATTTCTTTCATACCTGAGAATAAACATGCTTTAAAGTGTCAACCAAAAGGTTGGTGGGTTCATAGGTTTATCATAACAATCATTTCCATTATTTTAATAGACCACAAGATTTCATATTTATAAACATAATACACTCGCAAGTGTATGTAAAGCATTCTAAGTGGTTGAGCACTTGGTAACCATACTTAACATTTAATCAACGTCGCATATTCCCTTTATTATGAAATCTCCCTACACCGTACCAAGTGTAGTAACGAAACGAAGTACTGTGCAACCGTTGAATACTGGTCGTCCAGTCCGGTTGGGGTTGTCAGGCCCGATAGATCTATCAACAGGATTCGCGTTTACAATACCCATGTAAATAGTAGTTACCAAGCTACAGGGAAGTATGCCAGTGGTACAACTCAACGTAGAATATATTTTTAAGTACTTGTGTCCATTTCGTAAACATTTATAAAAGCAGCGCATGTATTCTCAGCCCAAAAATATATATTGCAAAAGCAATTAAAAAGGGAGCAAATGAAATTTACCATACTGTATTTCGTAGTAAAAATACATATAACATCATTGAACAAGTATAAGGTTGGCCTCGGATTCACGAACCTATATTAAGTATATCTATTAATACATATAATGAGCATGTAATGGTAATCAAACCAGTTTATATATGTTAATTATTTAATTTAGTAATATATTTGTTATATGTAAATATTTACGTAAACAATGTTATTATGTTTAATATATACTTTATGTGTAAAACTAATAAATTTATAGTATATTTAATAATTATATTTTTATATATTTTAAATATATTTTTATATACAAAATATTTTAAATATATTTTTATATACAATTTATTTATTTGTTATGATATAATAATAATAATAATAATAATAATAATAATAATAATAATAATAATAATAATAATAATAATAATAATAATAATAATACTTTTTTCCCTAATAATAATAATAATACGAATGATAATAATAATAATGATAATGGTAAATACTACCTTAAGAGGGAAAAGCTCCAAAAAATATAAAAACTGCCATTTCATGGGCTTGAACCCAAGACCTCTCGTTAAAGCACAAACACCCTTAACCAACTAATCTGTCACGTTTTTCTGTTGTATATGACAGATTAATATTTATAACTTGCATCATCAAAACATAATCTCTTCATCATAATCTTCTTGGTCTAAATTGGGCTTCGACTCATCTAGGAATATTTCGGCCCAACAGATAATTACGGTCCAAGGCCCCATTAAACAAGTTATCGGCCCAAATGAAATCAAACAAAAATCGTATAGCTTTTTAATAGGAATATGAGTAACGGTTTTATCAAACTGACAATCTCAATAGGGTTAGGGAAAAGAGGAAACAAAACAACCCCACATCTTTATCAACTTCCAATTATCTTTATCATTATCGTAACAAAAATATGTGTATACCCTGCCATCATCGTTTTCATCATACCATACACCATCTTGATCATTATCATCTCCGTAATCACAATCATCACGAGTCACTATCATAATCATCGCAAACATCATCATCTTGTTCGGAAAAAAAATAGCAGTAGCAGGTTGTAGCAGGTGGCGGTTGTGGAGGTTTTCGAATAATAAAAGAAGAAGAAAAATATGAACATACAGCAGTTGGTTGGGATGATTTAAGGTGGTGAAGTGGTGACCGGAGAGTGTGGCTGTTTTGGTTTCGCAACCGAAACAGAAACAGAATCGAAGGTTAACTCAAAATCATACATGTGAATTTGTTGGGTTTACTTCGTACATTCAACAGGAAATAGCAGCAGAAACAAATTATCAATGGTTATGATTAGACGATGGTTTAGCGATTGTTTTCGAATTAATTGAAAACAGAAACTAGTGGCAGTGGTGATGATGAGATCACTAAGAAGAACATGATAGAAAGAAAGAAGATGAGAGAGAAAGACATGAGAGAGAGTTAGGGAGACGATGAGGGTGTTTCAAGGTGGTTATTTGTGATTGTCGCGAGAAAGAAAATAAATATCACGGTAGTTATTTCTAATGGGTTGTTGATGAAATAGAAAACAGTAAACGAGTGGGTGTTAGATGGTTGCTCGTGGTGGTGTTCGAAGATGAAGTAGGTTGTTCCATAATGGAGGTTAAAAAGGAAGATAGTCGATGGTTGTTGGTGGTTGTGTAGTGGAGATTGGAGATATATATATATATATATATATATATATATATATATATATATATATATATATATATATATATATATATATATATATATATATATATATCCATCCATATGCTTAATTAATATGAAAAGCAAATATAGTGAGAGATGTTGAGTCTGGTACCCGAACATGTAGCAAGCATATGTGAGAACTAGTAAACAAGTTGCAAATGTGTGGTAATCATGTATATGTATTATATTATATAAAGATAGAAAGCTAGTTGATGATTGAGATAAAAACAGTAATAATATATTAAAAAAATAAATTCACACATGTTTACACAAAAGCAGCCATAAATTTTGGCATTCATCTGCCGACAGTTTTTCCACATGGAGTACTATCGTGTCCAATGCTAAACAGTTAATGTATAAAAGTGTTCCTAAAAATCCCAAATTTTTAGCTCAAGTATATTTAATTATTTCACTCATTAACTGTTTGAAACCTGATCAAAAAAGTTCACTAATTATTTATTTTCTGTTTCAATTAACGTGTACGGAGTACTAAAACTTAAACTAAAAGGGGTAAAAATATTTTTATCGAGCCCATAATCTCTTTAATCAATATGCGGACCAACTTTTATTTAATTCCTCATAGATATATATTAGGTTTATATTAAAATCAACCAAACGTCAACCGAGTGTTCCAAATGTTTACAGTTTAGACTCGAAATCATTTTTATTTAATGTATACTTTACATATATAAGAACATTCATAAATAACAAATTTTACTTAGTAAATAAATATATTAGTTAAATATATTAAACATTTAAATTTAATATATTAATATATATATATATATACAAGTAATATATATATATATATATATATATATATATATATATATATATATATATATATATATATATATATATATATATATATATATATATATATATATATATATATATATATATATATATATATATATATATATATATATATATATATATATATATATATATGATAATAGTTTTCATTACAACGTATTTTATTTTAATTATTTAGTTATAATAATAATTCGTATAATAGTTATTATTATTTTAAGTTATATGTACACATATACATACATTTATATATACACACATTTCCAAATAATGGTTCGTGAATCATCGGGATTAGTCAAAAGGTAAATGAATATACATAATAAATAAATAAATTTTGAGACTCATCCTAATAGACTTTGCATATCGTGTCAAAAATATTAGATCGTATCGAGGTTTTGGTTCAAAATTAGTCGAAATTTTTCGGGTCGTGACAAGTTATTAAGAGGATGTTCGCAACATGGTTTAGACACCTGTCAAATAGTAAAAATATTCTACCAAGGATGCGACATCACTACAAGGAAAGACATCGATACAGTAGCTGGTGGTTCCATTATGAAGAAAACAGCAACTGACGCTTATAATATTATTGATAACACTGCTTCCCACTCACATGAGTGGCACCAAGAAAAAGATATCGTTAGATCATCTAAAGCAGCTAGAGCCGATTCTAGCCATGACTTAGATTCCATTTCCGAAAAGATAGATGCTGTTGAGAGACGAATGGAAAAGATGACTAAAGATATCCACTCAATACGAATTAATTGTGAGCAGTGTGGAGGACCACATTTGACAAAAGATTGTCTCAGTATTGAACTAACAATGGAACAAAGAGAGAATGTTTCATACATAAACCAAAGGCCTAGAAATAATTATCAGAATAATTATCAACCGCTAAGACCGATCTACAATCAAAACCAGAATTATAACTGAAATGTTCCATACAACAACCAACAAGGTCCAAGTAATCAACAAGTATCCAATAATACTTACAACCAGCAAAGACCTGTTTTTCAAAACAAACCACCACAAACCGATGATAAAAAGCCAAATTTAGAAGATATGATGTCAAAGCTAGTTGAATCTCAAACACAATTTTTCACATCTCAGAAACAAACGAATGAACAAAATGCTCAAGCATTTAGAAATCAACAAGCTTCTATTCAAAATCTGGAACAAGAAGTAAGTAACCTAGCATGGTTAATAGGTGAAAGAAAACCGGAAAGTTTACCTAGTGATACAAATGCTAACCCCCGGAATAAAACAGTTAAAGCCATTACCACAAGAAGTGGTATTACACTTAAACCACCTGAAATGCCTGTAATTTCTGATGAAGCTATTCCTACTCCACAAGAACCACAATCTGAACAAAATAAGGAAAAAGAATCGGTAGTTGAAAAGGTTAATGAAGATAACACAGTTAAGGCTAAACCTTATGTTAAACCATACCAACCACCACTTCCTTACCCGAGTAAAAAGAGAAAAGAGAGACTTGAAGCCGAGCAATCCAAATTCTTGGATATGTTTAAATAGATAAATGTCAATCTTCCTTTCATTGATGTGATTTCAGGAATGCTTAGATATGCTAAATTTCTGAAAGATCTAATCACAAATAGAAAGAAAATGGAAGAACTCCCGGCTGTTACTATGAATGCTAATTGTTCTGCAGTGCTGTTGAATAAGATACCAGAAAAACTATCTGATCTAGGAAGTTTCACAATTCCATGTTTTCTGGGTAGTCTTAGTTCAATAGAAGCATTGGCAGACTTAGGTGCTAGTATAAATTTAATGCCGTATTCACTATACACTAAACTAGACCTTGGAGAATTGAAACCAACACGAATAAGCATACAACTAGCCGATCGATCAGTAAAATATACTAGAGGGATAATGGAGAACATGATAGTTAAAGTTGGTACTTTAGTATTTCCAGTAGATTTTGTTATTCTGGACATGGAAGAAGATTCTCGAGTACCTCTCATATTAGGAAGACCATTCTTAAACACAGCTAAAGCAATAATAGACGTGTTTGGTAAGAAACTGACCCTAAGTATAGAGGACGAGAGTGTTACCTTTTCTGTTGATAGAGACATGCAATAACCGCAATCTGCAGATGATACATGTTATTATATTCAAACCATAGATTCACATGCAGAATTATTAGAAGAATTTCTAGAATTACAAGGAACAGGAGAATGTTCTTTAGGAGAAGGAACTGAATCAATTGATGAAACTGAAATGTTAGCTACACTTATGGCTAATGGATATGAAACAACAACAGAAGAAATTCAAATGCTAAAAGAAGAAGACAGATATCGATATAAATCATCGATAGAAGAACCACCGACATTAGAGTTAAAGCCACTTCCAAACCATTTGGAATATGCTTATTTACATGGTGAATCTGAATTACCTGTAATAATATCGTCTTCTCTTACTGAAAATGAAAAATCACAACTCATTTCTGTGCTAAAAGATCATAAACCAGCCATTGCATGGAAGATTCATGATATTAAAGGAATAAGTCCTTCGTATTGCACACATAAAATCCTTATGGAAGAAGGTCATAAAACGTATGTGCAACGCCAACAAAGACTAAATCCTAACATGCAAGATGTTGTTAAGAAAGAAATTATTAAACTGCTTGATGCAGGTTTAATTTATCCAATTTCTGATAGTCCATGGGTAAGCCCAGTTCAATGCGTACCTAAGAAGGGTGGCATGACTGTCATCACAAATGAGAAAAATGAGCTTATTCCTACTAGGACTGTAACAGGATGGCGTGTTTGTATTGATTATAGAAAATTAAATGACGCCACCAGAAAAGATCACTTTCTCTTACCTTTCATTGATCAAATGTTGGAAAGATTAGCCGAAAATAGTTACTATTGTTTTCTTGATAGTTTTTCCGGATATTTTCAAATTCCAATAGCACCCGAGGACCAAGAGAAAACCACATTCACGTGCCCTTATGGTACTTTTGCTTACAAACGCATGCCATTTGAACTTTGCAACGCCCCTGCAACCTTTCAAAGGTTCATGATGGCGATTTTTCACGACATGATAGAAGAATGCATGGAAGTTTTCATGGATGACTTTTCAGTCTTCGGTGATACATTTGAATCATGTTTAGTTAATCTTGAACAAATGCTTATTAGATGCAAACAATCAAATCTAGTACTTAATTAGGAGAAATGCCATTTCATGGTTAAAGAAGGCATCGTTCTTGGACATAAAATTTCAAAGGAAGGAATTGAAGTGGATAGAGCTAAAGTAGATGTAATTACTAAACTTCCACATCCCACCAATGTTAGAGGAGTTAGGAGTTTTCTAGGGCATGCCAGTTTTTACCGACGTTTCATAAAAGATTTTTCTAAAATTGCCACTCCTATGAATAAACTCCTAGAAAAGGATGCTCCATTCATCTTTTCAGATGAATGCATCAAATCTTTTAATATTCTTAAAGAAAAACTCACTAATGTGCCGATCATGATAACTCCAAATTGGAATCTACCGTTTGAACTAATGTGCGATGCAAGTGATTTTGCAATGGGAGCCGTTTTAGGACAAAGGATTGAAAAACGATTTCAACCCATTTATTATGCTAGTAAGACGTTACAAGGAGCACAAACGAACTACACAGCTACTGAAAAAGAACTCCTTGCTATTGTCTTTGCTTTTGACAAATTTCGAGCATATCTCGTTTTAGCTAAAACGGTTGTCTATACTGACCATTCTGCTCTTAGATACCTATTTTCAAAACAAGATGCTAAACCAAGATTAATCCGTTGGATTTTACTCTTACAAGAGTTCGATATTGAAATCCGAGATAAAAAGGGAGAAGAAAATCTCGCCGCTGATCATCTTTCTCGTCTTGAAAATCCCAAATTAGAAGTTCTAAATGAATCGGCCATACAAGACAACTTTCCTGATGAATATCTATTGAAGATAGATTATAATGAAATTCCATGGTTTGCAGACTATGCAAACTACTTAGTATGTGGATTCCTTGAAAAAGGATTATCGTACCAAAAACGAAAGAAATTCTTTAGTGATATAAAACACTATTTCTGGGAAGATCCACATTTGTTTAAAAGTTGTCCCGATGGAATAATACGCCGATGTGTATTCAGAGACGAAGCTAGTCAAATCTTAAACCATTGTCACACAGGACCAACAGGAGGGCATTATGGGCCTCAACTCACATCAAGAAAAGTTTACGATGCTGGATTCTATTGACCTACAATTTTCAAAGACACACACCTTCTTTGCAAATCCTGTGATGCTTGTCAAAGGGCCGGAAAAATAAGTCAACGTGATGAAATGCCACAAAATGACATTCAAGTATGTGAAGTATTTGACATTTGGGGTATTGACTTTATGGGTCCATTTCCAAAATCTCATAATAATCTCTACATTCTCGTTGCCATTGATTATGTATCTAAATGGGCGGAAGCAAAAGCTCTCCCAACTAACGATGCACGAGTTGTAGTCAATTTTTTAAAACGTCTTTTTGCAAGGTTTGGAACACCGAAAGCTTTAATAAGTGATCGGGGTACTCATTTTTGTAATAATCAACTTGAGAAAGTTCTCAAAAGATATGGAGTAACTCATAAAATCTCCACTGCTTATCATCCACAAACAAGTGGACAAGTTGAAAATACCAACCGAGCTTTAAAACGTATTCTAGAAAAAACCGTAGGATCAAATCCGAAGGAATGGTCCATTAAATTAGAGGATGCACTCTGGGCTTTTAGAACAGCCTACAAAACTCCAATTGGTACCACACCTTTTAGACTCGTTTACGGAAAAACATGTCATCTTCCAGTAGAAATTGAACACAAAGTATTTTGGGCTTTGAAGACATGTAATCCTGATTTACATGAAGCTGGACGTCTACGATTAAGTCAACTAGACGAATTAGAATAATTACGACATAAAGCATACGAAAATTCGTTAATCTATAAGGAAAGAACGAAGAAATGGCATGATAAAAGAATCAGAAGTTCAAAAGAATTTAAGGAAGGAGACAGAGTTCTTCTTTTCAATTCACGATTTAAGCTATTTCCTGGAAAATTGAAATCAAGATGGTCTGGACCATTCATAGTCAAAAGAGTTTTCCCGTACGGAACGGTAGAATTAATAAATTCAAATGGGATTGAATTTAAAGTTAATGGTCACAGAGTTAAACATTACATACATGGTCCGATGGAAGTTAACAACGAAGTTAATCACAATTTCAACACCACAGCTAACTAAGTGTGGGGAGAATCAAGTCTTTTAAGGATAATATGTATTTCTATTAGAGTTAGATATTCTGTTTTCGTGTAGTTCTCTAGAATGGAATCCAAATGGTCTTTCCCTAGCAGACCCTAAAGAACTAGTCTTCTCCCCCCATTCTGAATTTTTATTTTTTTTTAAGTTTTACGAGATGAAGACTTCCTGTGAATTAAACCATGGTCTAATGCTACACGCTTTGATCACTAAACGTAATAATGACACCCTTCCAAGTAAATTGGTATCATTAATCAGAGGTAAATTGGACGGAGTAAGAAAAGAATCCAGGAACGAAAATAATAAGTTACAGTTTGGTAAAGGAAAATTAAAATTCGCAGCGAAAAGAAGAGCACGACACCTTGAAAGATGTCACAAATGCGGAAAATGGTCACACGAAGGAAAATGTTCGACAAATCAGACATATTCTAATACCGAATTAGTTAATTTATGCAGAGATGGACCGTTCATATGTTTTGAAGAAAAAATGTTGAATGCTCGAGGTTACGCCTATGTAGCTATGGAAAACTGATAAGGCTAAAAAGGAACATATATTTCATAGCAATATCCCTCCTAAATAATAGGTTTTCATATGTAATTGTATTATATTTTCATTGTAATTGTTTAAATAAATAAGTGCGAAGACAAAAGGAGAAAACGAAGATTTGAAGACACAAACGTCCAAAAAGCTCAAATGTTCAAGATACAATTCAAAAGGTTCAATTTATTGATGAAAAACGTCTAAAAATGATAAGAGTACAAGTTACAAAATGCAAAGTACAAGATATTAAATTGTACGCAAGGACGTTCGAAAATCCGGAACCGGGACATGAGTCAACTATCAACGCCCGACGCAATGGACCAAAAATTATGAGTCAACTATGCATAAGAATAAAATATAATATATAAATAATTATATAAATTATTTATATATTATAAATATATATATATATAATCATGTCGACAAGCTATGAGACAAAGGATCCTGAGCTGGATTTTCAAACTCCACGACTCGCGGAGTTTGAAGGCCAAAAAATCCACGACTCGCGGAGCTGTCAGAAATTAAAACGCCTATAAAAGGCCATGCATTCTGCCGAGTTTATATATAATAAATAATAATAATAATACTCTGTAATAAATATATAATAAATAATAATAATATATAGTATAGGGTAGTTTTATATTAGATTAGTTCGGGTTATGTAAAAGCTATTTTTACGGGTTTTTGAAGTCGAAATTCTGTCCGTGTAACACTACGCGATAAATACTCAATGTAAGTTATGTTCTCCTTTTTAAATTAATGTCTCGTACTTAAGTTATTATTATGCTTATTTGATCCAAAGTAATCATGATGTTGGACTAAATATTAATGACGGGGTAATTGGGCTTTGTACCATAATTGGGGTTTGGACAAAAGAACGACACTTGTGGAAATTAGACTATGGGCTATTAATGGGCTTTATATTTGTTTAACTAAATGATAGTTTGTTAATTTTAATATAAAGATTTACAATTGAACGTACCTATAAATAACCACATACACTCGATCGGACACGATGGGCGGGATATTTATATGTACGAATAATCATTCATTTAACTGGATACGGGAATGGATTAATAGTCTATGGAATTATTAAAACAGGGGTGAAATTATGTACAAGGACACTTGGCATAATTGATAACAAGGTATTAAAACCTTGGGTTACACGCAGTCGATAACCTGGTGTAATTATTAAACAAAGTATTAAAACCTTGTTACAGTTTAAGTCCCCAATTAGTTGGAATATTTGACTTCGGGTATAAGGATAATTTGACGAGGACACTCGCACTTTAAATTTATGACCGATGGACTATTATGGACAAAAACCAGACGGACATATTAAATAATCCAGGACAAAGGACAATTAACCCAGGACAATAGATTAAAATCAAAACATCAAACATCATGGTTACGGAAGTTTAAATAAGCATAATATATTTTATTTCATTTTTCCTCGTACTTTTATTTATTGTCATTTTAATTATTGTTATTTTATATTGTTAGTTAAATATCGTCATTTACTTTACGCTTCGCTTAAAATATAAAATCGACAAACCGGTCATTAAACGGTAAAACCCCCTTTTATATATTATTAATATAATATATTTTGTACGAATATAATTGTTTAAAATATAGTGTGAAATAAGCCAGCTCCATGTAGAACGAACCGGACTTACTAAAAACTATACTACTCTACGATTATGTACACTGCCTATAGTGTTGTAGCAAGGTTTAGGTATATCCCTTTTGTAAATAAATAATTAAAACTTGTGTAATTTGTAACGTATTTCGTAGTAAAATATAGTACTATCACGTACCCCCACGCTACCACATCAAGTTTTTGGCGCCGCTGCCGGGGATGTCGGTGAAACTCTATGTTTTTAATTTATTTTTGTATAAATATATTTATATATATTTTTAGAAAAACAATATATAAAAAAAACGTTTTTTTCAAACTCCACGACTCGCGGAGTTTGCAGGCTTAAAACTCCACGACTCGCGGAGCCGCCCTGAAGCGCTGACAGAAACCCTATTTTCGCTTTAATTACGGAGTAATATTATTTATTATTATTTTTAAACCCTAATTACTTTATTAGTTTAATATAATTAGTTTTAATTTTTAATTAAATTGTATTTTAATTATAATTAGTTTTATTATATATAAAAATTAATACTTTTATAAAATAAATATAAAAATAATATTTTTTATAAAATTAGTAATTTTATCATTTTTGTATCTTTTTAATTATTTAATCGTAATATTTGTATTTTTATCGTTCATATCTAGTTTTAAGCTTAGTATTTTGCCGTAGCTTATTTTTATTTCTAGATTTTTAGGCTTTGCCGTAAAATCCCTTAAGTGCTTATTCCTTAGACTAAGATTTAGTTGCTTTAGAATTTTGCTACGCCGTTTTTCGCGCTATCTTTCTTACTTTTATTTTTCGACGTTTTTCGACGCGCACTCTTTTTCTTTCTTATTTCTCGACACGCTAGTTTTTAGGACTTAGAAATTTTCTCTATTTCTTATCTAATATCTCAAACGGAAAGAAAAATTATTTAAGTGGTTAAATTAATGGACGTTGACAATTTTTTGCTTCGTAGTAATAGTTGGATTTGTTAGTGGCTGAGTTGTGAGCTTCCGATTTAAAGGGTTCTGGCTCCCTGCTGCATCTTTTGGCTATTCGAAACGTGAGCAAAAGCAGAAAAGTCTATTAATTGGACAACTTATATAAGTTTTTCTATTTTTATAACTAATAGGATAATTAGTAAATGCACCACATTGTAGCTAAAATTTGGCCATCGCAATAAAATGAAAATTTTTGAAAACAATGCTATGGAAACTCTTTTTGATATTCAAAATCAATTAAATCAATACTCTCAAACGGGTGTTGATGACAATTCGTTCGGTCAATCTTGGATCACGAATGACGAAACAATAACTGGTTGTGAAATCTGTGGAGATTATTACTCAACATGGGAATGTTATTATTACGTTCCTATGGAAAATTACGCACCCACGGAACCTGAATGGAATGATTATGAAGAATACAATTCAAATTGGGATTATTGCCAAGAATATTTCCAAACTCAACAACCAGTAGACGAGAAAAATTACGTGTCTGAAAATTTATTAGACAATATGAAAATCAAACTCGAAGAACTCAATGCTCAAAATGAACAAATGAGAGAGTTTGTAAACCGGCAAGCTGAAACTCTATCAGACTACACACCTGTTGATCTGAGGAGTATTGTGCAAGAAAATCTCATATCATCGAATTTTGATGAATTCGAGAGCTCCGAAATCACCAACTATCCCGATGATACTTTTTATTCAGCTTTACCAATTTCACAACATATTGACACATTAGCCTCTACCGACGAAATCAACGATCCATCAATGGATGATGAAGAAGAAGTAAGGTTGACAAATTGGTACTCTTGAAAAAACGATAACGTTGAAAATTTTACCCCCGAGACCAAAATGGTGAGACCAATAAGTACCATTAATGAAGAAGAATTTGCTTTGATCCCGAAATTCACCATTCCACAACCTTCCAACCCAATATTCTCAATAGACGAGTCATCCACCGGAAATGAACTACGAGCTGTAATAGATAATGACACCTCGAATTTCACCCAATTGGGTAATAGAGGTGAAACCTTTGATAACGAGAATGAACGGAAGGAAACGTTAGAAATTGTCCACCCTATAATATGTATGTCGGTGTATATCGATACATTTGACCAAGAACTAGAAAAAAGACATATCCATTTACTAAAAGCTACACTTAAAAAAGAATTAAGTAGTGACGATCGGGTGAGTCTAAACTTTAAACCCATTGATATATTATACACCACCCGAGATGTAAATAACTGGCTCACTATTTTAATTCGTGGAACTTATTCTACCGACTTCACATGTCGTCAGCTAAGTATGGGGAAGTCTAACCCCACTTAACGTTAAATTAGGAGTTCGGGTTAGTGCATAACTCGTTAATAAAAATGCATGATTAGGGTAAAAGACGCTTTTTCAAATATTAGTAAACAGTTCAGAAAAGCAGCCGTTTTTGAAAAAAAGCATGTGTGATAAAACAAGAAGGAATGAACGATGAGGCGCGCCATCTATCATTCGATGAGCTTTGTAACTACAAATCTATGGTATCTTTAACTACTTTTCTACACTAATCACCCTCATGAATTTATAATTATAGTCTGATTTCATGCAAATGAGGGCATTGCATGATCTCAAGTGTGGGAAAATGTTATAAATTCTCTCGGGTTTATACTTGGTTTATTTGCCAAATTTTATGAAAATTTGAAAAATTTTCAACTAAATGAATTCAAAATCATGTTTATACATATTTATGAACGATGAAAACTAGGTGTTAATACCGAAATTATCATTACCTCGGAAAGGACATAAATTGAGAAACACCCTAAAACGATTGAATTCATTTAAAATGGAATAAAGGAGAATAAAAAGGCAAAGAAAGAAACTAAGTGTGGGGAGAATGTACCAAGTTATTCAATTAAAAACTATCTATCACATGTTTCTGTAAAGTTTATTGCAGGTGCTTTTGTTTTGGACTAAATTAACTATTTTACCCGATGAAAGAAAAGAAAAGATGGATCTACACGATGAATCAATTCCATCATTAAAAGGAAGTAAAGTCTTCCGAAAAAGACACGCGCTTCTTGATTTAGGTCAAGAAGTTGTCGTCCAGACCAGCTGTAGGTTGACGAAAAATCTAGAAAAGTCATCTCTAAAATCAGCAGGAAATCCACGGACCTCAGCATCAAACAGGGTCGCCAAGTGGTCAGATTTATCCTAACCATGAGAAGGATTTATCTCGTACAATGGGGGGCACCGTGAAAATTAGCTTGATAAGACTAATGAATCAGATCCCCAGAAAGGATAATCTCCTTAAAAGATCAAAAATCAGCTTTTAAGACTGATATTACTCAATCCTTGAGATTGACCTTAAAGATTGAGAATTCAAACTCATGGAATTCAATGATATCTAAACTCGAGCTTGAACGAGAAAATATTTTGATCAAAAGTTACAAACCGATTTATTTTCTGAAAACCTATTTTCAATGCGTTCATTACCATTGAACGTAAAATCCTAGGAATTCACCTGGAATTCATTAGGTCACCTGAACCAAATCGGGTGTCAACCGTAAGAACGGTGGTTGCATAGCATGGTCAAAGACAGGACCTTGTGCCAGACCGAAAAAATTATAGGATGGTCTTTACTATTGCTCCTACAAAGGATAGTAATTGCGTCCGACACGTTATAGACCATAATTAAATGCATGTCATTAGACATTGCCTTAACAGTTTCTTGTTCATCGCTTTCCTTTACAACTGGACGGTAGTTTGCCGAAAGGTAATATACGGGACAAGTGAGCTGGACGTGTTGCTTTCCTAATACAAGGTTAGCAAGTGGGTAACACAAAACCACAAGTGTTGAGCTAAAATTTTCAAATCTGAAACCCACACAACCCATAAAAATATTTTGCAAACACCGGTGAAGGGTTATTCCGGAAAACTTGTCTAGGGTAAAAGCTAGATTGAATTTTCAAAAGATCAAATATTTTCATAAAGATCCAATTTCCTAACGGATCTAAATTTTAATAGTCATGTGGGACTGTAAACCGCCTTTCAAATGTGCACTTTGCTTTGGAAACTGAAAGTAAATCGGCTATTTGATTGCAAGTGTCGTTGACCTAAACCCGAGGCAACTGTGGATGACACACCCACCTTTAACCATGGTTCTATCATTACTATCATTGTTTATACCACCATATCAAAATCACTGATGTACAAAGTGTGATGAATAAAAAAGTGATTCATGTATGTTTTTATTTCAAGTTCTGTATTGCTTGAGGACAAGCAACGCTCAAGTGTGGGGATGTTTGATAAGGCTAAAAAGGAACATATATTTCATAGCAATATCCCTCCTAAATAATAGGTTTTCATATGTAATTGTATTATATTTTCATTGTAATTATTTAAATAAATAAGTGCGAAGACAAAAGGAGAAAACGAAGATTTGAAGACACAAACGTCCAAAAAGCTCAAATGTTCAAGATACAATTCAAAAGGTTCAATTTATTGATGAAAAACGTCTAAAAATGACAAGAGTACAAGTTACAAAACGCAAAGTACAAGATATTAAATTGTACGCAAGGACGTTCGAAAATCAGGAACCGGGACATGAGTCAACTATCAACGCCCGACGCAATGGACCAAAAATTATGAGTCAACTATGCATAAGAATAAAATATAATATATAAATAATTATATAAATTATTTATATATTATAAATATATATATAATCATGTCGACAAGCTATGAGACAAAGTATCCTGAGCTGGATTTTCAAACTCCACGACTCGCGGAGTTTGAAGGCCAAAAACTCCACGACTCGCGGAGCTATCAGAAATCAAAACGCCTATAAAAGGCCATGCATTCTGCCGAGTTTATATATAATAAATAATAATAATAATACTCTGTAATAAATAAATAAATATATATATATATATATATATATATAATATATATATAGTATAGGGTAGTTTTATATTAGATTAGTTCGGGTTATGTAAATGATAATTTTACGGGTTTTTGAAGTCAAAATTCTGTCCGTGTAACACTACGCGATAAATACTCAATGTAAGTTATGTTCTCCTTTTTAAATTAATGTCTCGTACTTAAGTTATTATTATGCTTATTTGAGCCAAAGTAATCATGATGTTGGACTAAATATTAAAGACGGGGTAATTGGGCTTTGTACCATAATTGGGGTTTGGACAAAAAAACGACACTTGTGGAAATTAGACTATGGGCTATTAATGGGCTTTATATTTGTTTAACTAAATGATAGTTTGTTAATTTTAATATAAAGATTTACAATTGAACGTACCTATAAATAACCACATACACTCGATCGGACACGATGGGCGGGATATTTATATGTACGAATAATCATTCATTTAACCGGATACGGGAATGGATTAATAGTCTATGGAATTATTAAAACAGGGGTGAAATTATGTACAAGGACACTTGGCATAATTGATAACAAGGTATTAAAACCTTGAGTTACACGCAGTCGATAACCTGGTGTAATTATTAAACAAAGTATTAAAACCTTGTTATAGTTTAAGTCCCCAATTAGTTGGAATATTTGACTTCGGGTATAAGGATAATTTGACGAGGACACTCGCACTTTAAATTTATAACCGATGGACTGTTATGGACAAAAACCAGATGGACATATTAAATAATCCAGGACAAAGGACAATTAACCCAGGACAATAGATTAAAATCAAAACATCAAACATCATGGTTACGGAAGTTTAAATAAGCATAATATATTTTATTTCATTTTTCCTCGTACTTTTATTTATTGTCATTTTAATTATTGTTATTTATTTTATATTTTTAGTTAAATATCGTCATTTACTTTACGCTTCGCTTAAAATATAAAATCGACAAACCGGTCATTAAACGGTAAAACCCCCTTTTTTATATTATTAATATAATATATTTTGTACGAATATAATTGTTTAAAATATAGTGTGAAATAAGCCAGCTCCCTGTGGAATGAACCGGACTTACAAAAACTATACTACTCTACGATTAGGTACACTGCCTATTGTGTTGTAGCAAGGTTTAGGTATATCCCATTTGTAAATAAATAATTAAAACTTTTGTAATTTGTAACGTATTTCGTAGTAAAATATAGTACTATCACGTACCCCCACGCTACCACATCAAAAACCAATTAGTCCGACTATCTTATGAGTGGGCTAAAGCAGGTCACTAACAATTCTATTTCACAGGTAAGTATGTACAGTTTTTATTTTTATTTTTATTTTTAACCTTTTGATAATAAACGCTAAATCGTTCGCTATAAAGTATTAAATTGGTACTCAATAAAATTAGGTTATGCGACCGAAATTATTGATATCACACAAAAATTTACTAGATCACTGCGAAATTTACCGTTTATTCTTAAGGTATAAATATCTTTAATCAATCAACCCAAAATATTTCAAAAATTCGTCATGAGTTAAACTACGTTATGAAACCGAAATTACTTTACCGAAAAGAGGGGCGTATGTTTTTGATAATATTTGATTGATTAAAGTGGGATAAAAGACCAAAAATATTTTTATTTTTATTTTTACTTTGTTTTTAAAATTAATATTAAATTGATATTTTAAACCCTTTTAAAAAATATATATATTTAAGTTTGTAAATATTTGAAAAATTAATATTTTTAATATAATTTTGTATGTATAAAAACAAAAATATAATTTAAGTTTGGTGTGAATTTTTAATATGAATTTTTAATTTTATGCATCTTAAATTTAAGTTTAGTGTGAATTTAAAAATAAAAATTTACTTTATTTCGTTAAGTTAAAATTTTGATTTTTAAAATTCGTCGTGAGTTAAAGACTAGGTCGTTGAACCGAAATTGCTCTACCCAAGGGAGGGACGAGAACTTTTATTATCATTATTTTTAATCTTATTGAACTAAAGTGTGCCAAAAACATTTAAAAAACCCAAAAATCTTTACTTTTAAAACCGCGCTTTGAATTGACAAATTTTAAAATTTTGTCGAGGGACGGATTAGGACATCGATCCGAAACGCCCTCATCCTAAAAAGAAACAAATTTTTAAAATTTTATTAATTATATGTTTTATAAGTTTTAAGGTTTTTATTTTATAAAAAAAAAAAGAAACCAAAAAGTACTGTACTCGGACCCCCATGCGATCGCATGGGTTTTGAACTTCAACTCCATGCGATCGCATGGAGCTGAAAAATTGGCCAGAATCAAAAAGCTCAGCGAGCTGCTCTCTGTCCCATTCCATACTCACACACACATACGAGCATACACACACATACCTCTCAATTTTCATCAAATTTTCACCAAATTCAACTAAATTTCTCGCTACAATCCGCTCTAAACATGAATTTGATAAGGAGTTTATCAAAAAGGGTAACAATTTCACCCCTAAATCTCTTTAAATTTGATTTTTAGTGTTCTTGAGCTATTTTTTTTCTAATTTGATTTTGTTAATTTCTAGTGTAATTAGTGTTAAATTGTTAGTATTTTATGCATGTATAACCTAGATTGATGCCATTTAACATGATTTGAAGCCAAAAACTTCAAAAAATTTAGAAATCTAGGGTTTGTGTTCTTGAGCAATTTGGGGCTTTTTGATATAAACAGGTTATGGCCGATTTTTGTCATGAATTATTGCTAAATTAAGTAGTGTAACATGTTTAGGTAGTTAAATGATCCAAACTTTGATCCTAAACATGATTTTTGGAGATTAAAGTAGACTTTTTAAGTCTAAAATTCATGAACTTGATTAATTTGATATAATTGCCATTTGAGACTTGTTTAATTGCTAGTAATGACTATTTTGACATGTTATTTGAGTTAAAAGCTTATGAACTTTGTATACATTTTCATATGTGCTTATTTGAAAAAGTGTAGAATTGTAAAAAATTGTGAAAATATGTATAAGTTTAATTTTGATTGAACATGTTATTGTGATTGTTTTAAGTTGTTATTTTGCTAACACTAATGCATATTTGGATGCACAAATTTTGTGTTTAATGTATTTTGTAGAGATTTACTAATACTGAAACTAGAGGTTCATCATCATCATCTAGACGACCTGCTCAAGAACCTGAACCAGAACCCGAACAAGAACCACAACAGGAACAACAACATCAGCCTGATCAACATGTACCTTATTATGATCCGCTACAGTTTGTTAATGAATTCATAGTATTTCCGATGCATCCGCCTGTAGAATACCCAACGATTCCTGAACACACGTTGCATCCTAATCTGAGATTCGATAGACGATGGAGAGATTACCCGGCATATCAAAGTAATAAATTCAAATTAGTAACGAAAGATGTAGAGGTGCCTAGGGTAATTGATTGGGATCCTTTGGAAAGGGTCCAACTAGCTGACCATGTTAGACTGCTACTGATTCAAAGGTATGACAGTTCTTCTTTTACTGATTGGGAACGTTTATTCACCATTCGTAGACCTGTATATAAGGAATGGTGTGTTGAGCTGATGAGTACTATAGCATTAAATGTAGATGTAGATAGATTAGATGATAGAAGTTTTCTTAGGTTTATACTTGGAGGTAGGATGTACAGGATGTCCATGCTGGACATGGCCAGGGCATTACAGATATATACGCCCGCTGAATTACTACTACCCGATTGTATGAATTTGATTTATCATGGTGAAAGGGTAGATAGGAATTTTGATGCGAACGCCGTTTGGAGGCGTATGTCCGATTATAATATTTTTGGGTGGGGAGGAACACATACCTACTTACATATTAACAGAGTCGAGCTTCGTATAATTCATAGATTTTTGGCTAACTCGATTACACAGAAAGGTCACAACAAGGAAAAATTGACCTTACATGATTTATTTTACCTAAAGTGTATTCGAGACCCAAGAGGCCTTGTTAATATCCCTTACTGTGTTGGTTTTTATTTATCTAAGATGCTTGAAGGAATACAGGAAGGGGGGATAATTGGAGGAGGTATTTTTGTTACTCTCATTGGAGAGTATTTAGGTGTAGATAAGGACCAAGGGGGTCCACTTTTAGAATGTAGGGAACAGGTTGAGCTTTTAGGATTGAGAGTTTATGCGGGTGCTAAGGTATTGAAGAGTAGACGCAACCAGGCAATACCCTATGAAGGTAGTCATCCGCAGGTAGAGAGAGGATCAGACGAGGAGATGGAGGAAGCGGATGACATTATGGATGTCATTCGGGAGGTTATGACTGATGTCTACCAGCGTGTAGATGAGGTAGATATGACAAACGCGGAGAGATTTCGTCGGATGGAGCAGTGGCAAGCCCGGAATGATTACGAGCATTCCAGGCAACGACAGCATGATAGATGGGACTATCATCAGCGTCAGATTATGAGCCGGCTGTCACCTCAGGATCACTACGTTCTGACCCGACCCGCTTACTATCCTCAACACCAGCCCGAGATGAGACCACCTTATACTCTCTACGACCCTAACCAGGCATACCAGTACACCTATCACCAACCATGGAACCCGGACGATGACATGAACTGGAACCCCTATCCAGATTGATTTAGTTCCTGTTGGTAATTTTTATGACTTTTATTTTTATTATTTCTGTTTATTTATGTTTAAACACGTTATATTTTGATACATTAATGTATTGTTCAATATTTTTATTATTTGGTACTAATATTTTATATTTGATTTGAAAGTGGGATTTTAAGTCCCATTTCAAATTACAATGCTTGTTTATATTTGTATGTATGTATATTGTCAATTGTACACAACAGGGTAAAACATCACATTTTCAAAGACTGGCATTAAGTTCAGCAAAAGCTAGTACTTTTGACGACAAAACGAAAAACAAATGTGATGTAACAACATGATGGAATGAACAAATGATGTGCACCATTTATCATTCAACAAACAAACGCCAATATGTTTGGAAACCTTGGTAAAATTTAATAAATTTTCTACGCTAATCACCCTCAATAATTTAAATTGTTACTGATTTCTTGCAAATGAGGGCATTGCAAGATCTTAAGTGTGGGAAGGGGTTAAATTCTTTCGGATTTTTAAAATTTTAAACTTATACACTTGGTCACCATTAAAAATACTAGTAAAGCAGTAGTTGTATTAGAATCTAGTGCTCTCTGATAATAAAGAACAGCTCTAGTCTTATATACTGACTACCCAATTCTAGTAAAATTTTTCAAAATTTTCAATTAAATGAATTCAAAATCATGTTTATACATATTTATGAACGATAAAACTAGGTGTTAAACACCGAAATTATTGTTACCTCGGAAAGGACATAAATTGAGAAACCAACCAAAATGTTAGAATTCATTTAAAATGGAATAGAGGACAATAAAAAGGCAAAGAAAGAAAAATAAAATCCAAGTGTGGGAAAAATTTACCAAATTCTTTAAAACATATATCACATATTTTGTACAAAGATACTTTTGTTTTGGACAAAATTAACCTTTTTACCCAATTTCTTATAATATATTTGAAAGAAAGATAGATCTACACGATGAATCAATTCCATCATTAAAAGGAAGTAAAGTCTTTCGCAAAAGAAACGCGCTTCTTGATTTAGGTCAGGAAGTTGTCGTCCAGACCAGTTGTAGAGTCTACGAAAAACCTTGAAAAGTTTTCTCGAAAATCAGCTGGAAATCCACGGACCTCAGCATCAAATAGGGTCGCCAAGTGGTCAGACTTATCCTAACCATGAGAGGATCTGTCTTGTAAAATGGGGAGGACGCCGTGCAAATTAGTTGGATAAGACTAATGAATCAGATCCCCAGAAAAGGATAATCTCCTTAAAGATCAAAAATCAGCTTTTAAGCCTGATATTACTCAGTCCTAGAGATTGATCTTAAAGATTGAGAATTACAAACTCATGGAATTCGATGATATCTAAACTCGAGCTTGAACGAGAAAATATTTTGATCAAAATTACAAACCGATTTGTTTTCTGAAAACCCATTTTCAATGCGTTCATTACCATTGAACGTAAAATCCTAGGAATTCACCTAGAATTCACTAGGTCACCTGAACCAAATCGGGTATCAACCGTAAGAACGGTGGTTGCATAGCATGGTCAAAGACAGGACCTTGTGCCAGACCAAAAAAAATTATAAGGGTGAGCTTTACTATTGCTCATACCAAAGATAGTAATTGCATCCGACACGTTATAGACCATAATTAAAAGCATGTCAGGGGACATTGCCTTAACAGTTGCTTGTTCAACGCTTTCCTTTACAACCGGACGGTAGTTTACCGAAAGGTAATATACGGAGCAAGTATACTGGACGTGTTGCTTTCCCAATACAAGGATAGCAAGTGGGTGACACAAAACCGCAAGTTTTGAGCTAAAGTTTTCAAATCTGAAACCCACCAAACCCACAAAAACAATTTGCGAACACCGGTGAAGGGTTATTCCGGAAAACTTATCTAGGGTAAAAGCTAGATTGTATTTTCAAAAGATCAAATGTTTTCATAAAGATCCAATTTCCTTAAAGGATCTAAAATTTTATAGTCATGTGAGACTGTAAACCACATCGTTACTACCATTGTTTATACCGCCGTATAGAAATCACTGATGTACAAAGTGTGAAGAATAAAGAAGTGATTCTAGTATTTTTATTTCAAGACTATATTGCTTGAGGACAAGCAACGCTCAAGTGTGAGAATATTTGATAATGCTAAAAATGAACATATATTTCATAGCATTATCCCTCAAGAAAGACAAGCTTTTAGTTGTAATTGTTCTATTTACAAGTGATATTCGTTTAAATAATAAAAGGTGAAGACAAAAGACAGATTCGACGAATTGAAACGCAAATGACCAAAAAGCTCAAAAGTACAAAGTACAATCAAAGTGGTTCCAATTATTGATAAGAAACGTCTCAAAATTACAGGAGTACAAGACGCAAAACGCAAAGTACAAGATATTAAATTATACGCAAGGACGCTTGAAAATCCGGAACCGGGACCAAAGTCAACTCTCAACGCTCGACGCAACGGACTAAAAATTACAAGTCAACTATGCACACGAATATAATATAATATTTAAATAATTCTTAAAATTATTTATATATTATATACATTATTATAAACCGTCGGCAAGCAAAGAAACAAAGTCTTGTGAGCTGGAAAAAGAGGCCATGCGATCGCATTTCCTGGAAGGCAAAAAGCCATGCGATCGCATGGCAGTAGGTGACAGGCCTGATGCTATAAATTCGCGTGTTTTGGCTCAGTTTTAAACATATATCCATCCATCTCTCTATATACAAACGTGTATATATATATATATATATATATATTATAATTTTAATTTTAATTTTAAATTCTAATAATAAGGGTATGTTAGCGAATGTTGTAAGGGTGTAAGTCGAATTTCTGTCCGTGTAACGCTACGCTATTTTTAATCACTGTAAGTTATGGTTAATGTTATTTTTAATTTAATGTCTTGTAGCTAAGTTATTATTATGCTTATTTAAGACGAAGTAATCATGATGTTGGGCTAAAAATATTAAAATTGGGTAATTGGGCTTTGTACCATAATTGGGGTTTGGATAAAAGAACGACACTTGTGGAAATTAGACTATGGGCTATTAATGGGTTTTATATTAACTAAACGATACCTCGTTAAATTAATATATAGACTTATAATTTGACGTATTTATATATAACCACATACGCTTGACTGGGTACGGTGGGCGGGATATATATAAATACCAATAATTGTTCATTTTACCAGACACGGAACTGGATTAATAGTTAATAGATTTGATGAAACAGGGGTGGATTACATTCAAGGGTAATTGATGTAATTGTTAACAAAGTAGTAAAATCTTGGTTTACACGCAGTCGATAACCTGGTGTATTCATTAAACAAAGTATTAAGACCTTGTTACAATTCGAATCCCCAATTAGTTGGAATATTTGACTTCGGGAATAAGAATAATTTGACGAAGACTTTCGCACTTTATGATTATGACTGATGGACTATTATGGACAAATCCGTATGGACATATCGAATAATCCAGGACAAAGGACAATTAACCCATGGGAATAAATTAAAAACAACACGTCAAACATCATGACTACGGAAGTTTAAATAAGCATAATTTATATATTTCATATTTAATTGCACTTCTAATTATCGTACTTTTATTTATTGTCATTGTATTTAATTGCACTTTTAATTATCGTACTCTTTAATTATCGCAATTTTATTTTATCGCACTTTTATTTATCGCAATTTCATTATCGTTATTTACTTTACGTTTTAAATTAATTTGTATTTATTTTTAATATTTTACATTAGGTTTTAACTGCGACTAAAGTTTTGAAATCGACAAACCGGTCATTAAACGGTAAAAACCCCCTTTTATAATAATAATACTACTTATATATATTTTTGTATTTTTACAAATATAGTTTTTAAAATTATAGCGTTAAGCTTGTTTAAGAGTTCCCTGTGGACGAACCGGACTTACTAAAAACTACACTACTGTACGATTAGGTACACTGCCTATAAGTGTTGTAGCAAGGTTTAGGTATATCCATTCTATAAATAAATAAATATCTTGTGTAAAATTGTATCGTATTTAATAGTATTTCGTTGTAAAAATAATACTATTTCCTAGTACCCCTCGCAAACATCAGCATATATAGCACATATGAGAGAGAAAACAAAGATTATGCCGTTTACACCTAGTGTATAATGAGCGGAAGCCTATAGTTAAGCCTAAAGTGTAAAACATACAATAAAGCATTCAAGTTTCTCTATCAAGTATATTTCAAACTTATCATCCGCGAGTTCAAAGAACTTTTCACAAGGAAAATTGTTAATTGGAGCAATAACCAAGTCATGAACATTTATTTGCATAATTAAGATTTCATTATAATACTTCTTAGAAAATAATGTATTGTAAACTTTTTACCATTTCTCATGCATGACCAAGTAAGAATGCCCTACGTCTATCAAAACTTTCAAGGTAATAAAAATATAGCCTTTTCATGTATGTTCGATTATTCCTTAACGCTACTCGGACGTTTATTTAGACCTAGTTAGGTATTGCTTTCTAAAGAGTATCCTAGAGACGTACCTACCTTTAGAGTCACACATTTACCTTTGAGTGAGAATTCAACATTAATTTTTATACGTGTGTCTAAAGCCTTAACACTTATCAAACTAAATTTTGAGTGTATTCTTTAAGTTTATTTTAATGGTGCTATCTTGGAGTCACTTTGATTCATGAGTTGAGTAAGACTTTGAGAACACTCATCATACTTACATCAATCTTATTGCATGTAAGTTTAAAACTCAGGACAAAGAGTTTGAATAAACATTTGTGTGGGATAAGATTATCTAATTCTTTGACGTATAAAAGGTTAGTGAAACTTTTCATTTTACTCATTTGTTCTAGGTGTTCGTTTGACGCAACCCTAATCCTAGTTTAGAAATTAAGAGCATGAATTAAATTTTTCTAACCTCAAAGATTAACAATCATCCGTCCTAATATGTCTAGGTGTGTTTAAACATTTGACAACTCAACAAACGCTTATGCGTTTAACTCACAATTTTTATTAATGACTACTACTCTAGCAATTTACACAAGAATAATATCATTTTCTTTTTGTAATTTAGGTGTGAGCCTAGAATGATTTCTATCATCACAAATATATCTCCTTAAGCATAGATGATGAAAATCATATACAACCTCTTTAGTAAGAATACAAAGTTGAACTTTGAAAATCTATACCATACTTAGAAAACGAAGAACTTAGAGTACACACTTAAAATCTAATTTGTCTCCTATTGATGTCTCCTAAGATTTGTTTGACATGATTCTCTTTGAGATTATGTCATTCAAACTCTCTTTGCTACCATTGTTTCTCAAATATTTACTTTATTGAAGCAAACTAATGAGAATGATCTTTTTAACATTTTAGCTCACTTAGTGATCATCATTTATTACTTTTAGGTAGATCTCTAATGATTAGTTTCATGGTCGTGTGATCTAATCTTATATGCCATCAAATTAAAAAAACATGTATTGATGCAATGCACATATTGACATGTTCTTATCTTTTCACCAATTTTACTTGCAAGCATATAAGACATTCTAACTAATTGTATGCATAACATGTTTCTTCTTTCAAATAAGTTGTGACCTAACTAGCATGTTAAGATATATGCACATAGCAAGCTAGAATTCAAGTAGCACATTTATTTGCAAGAAATGTTACTTCTACCGATAATGGTCCTTCGAATATGTCCATCAAACATTACATCACCGTCATCATGTTCTTTGTGCTCGGTGTGACATATTTATCATGGACATGTGTTTTCAGTACTTGTGATTACATCGTCTTTCACCACACTTGTTAATAAACCTACAACTTGTTAGAGACACAAAACATGGTACCCAATGTTTGTTAGGTTCGAGATTGTTAGCATCAAATATTCTCACCATAGCTCATCTTTGTACCTTTTAAACGAGTGTCTTTTAATGACAATAATTAGCTTCACATTAGAAAATGTTTGAATCTTTCCAATAAACATTGTAAAACTAATATTCTAATCATCTAAAAACGATTCAACATCTAAAAGTGTCAAACCACGGTCGATATTAAAATTGTGAAAGCACATTTTGATCAGAGTCTATGCGGTCGATCCACGATCGACCGTAGGTTCGACCGCCGATTGGTTTGGCACTAAGTTGACTTTTTTTAAAGTGTATTTTCGAAAAGCTTGTGATAGGTTCACTCAAGGTATCTTTTATAGCTAGGTGTTGGTTTATCATTTGGTATTTTTGACTTTTAAAATCGCTTTTACTACATCACCACTTTTTTCATTTTTGAAGAAAGATAATTCTTTTTCTTGTTCAAAATAGTCACAATCTAGTGATTTTAGTTTCAAATTATTATTTCCACTAAGTAAATTTTTGTTTGACTATATGAGTTTCGAGAATACTTATTGAGATGCTTAGAGTCTAATCTTAGATATTATGTCTATCACTTAAGGCTCAATGATGTGTGACAACCTAAGTATTGTAGGATGTAAGATCAATTAATCAAGTACACATTAAGCAATAACTCATGTCATTTTTTATGCAAGGATTCAAGGCACAAGTAATTTCAATTATCACATACATTGCATTGATCTAAGTTTCATGACAAGTTTCAAGGTGTTTCTATTGTGTACACTATAGTTGTGATTTTGATCCAACCCCACATTTTTCTTTA
The DNA here is from genome assembly GCF_046630445.1 of Rutidosis leptorrhynchoides. Classification (NCBI taxonomy): domain Eukaryota; kingdom Viridiplantae; phylum Streptophyta; class Magnoliopsida; order Asterales; family Asteraceae; genus Rutidosis; species Rutidosis leptorrhynchoides. The sequence continues at coordinate 135,994,878 of NC_092340.1, read as the reverse complement.
CATATTTTATTTTTAAAAAATTAACTTAGTTTATTCAAAAAAAAATGTTTCTTTGTTCAAGCTTTTCTTTTCAATCATAGTTTTGTTAATTATCACAACATTTAGAGTACACAAATATTAAATGGATTAGAAATAAGCAAGCTTACATCACCATATGAATGGTGGTATTTTTCCCCAAGCAAGCTTAGTAGTAGTAGTAGTAGTAGTAGTAGTAGTAGTAGTAGTAGTAGTAGTGGTAGTAGTGGTAGCAATGGTGGTGGTGGTGGTGGTGGTAGTAGTGGTGGTAGTAGTAGTAGTAGTAGTTGTAGTAGTAGTAGTAGTAGTAGTAGTAGTGATGGTGGTGGTGGTGGTGGTAGTGGTCGTGGTAGCGGTAGTCGGTAGTGGTACCGGTAGGTGGTAGTAGCGGTGGCGGTAGTAGCGGCGGCGGCAGCGGCAGTAGCAGCGGCAGTAGTAGCAGCAGCAGTAGCAGTAGCAGTAGTAGCGCCAGCAGCAGCAGCAGCAGCAGTAGCAGTAGCAATTTGGAGTATATTTCTTGAAGATTTCAACCTCCAAAACACAATAGATTGCAAGTTTGATTATCAAGTGTTCGTGGTGAAATACTCATCAGTTCTTCATCTGATTCTGAATTATGTTCCGGTTTGCTTGAAGATTGTTCGAGAATTGTATAAATCGCTGCTTATACAAGATGTTTCAATCGCTTTTAATTGCTAATCTGATCGAATTTAAGTTTTGATAAAAGTTGTGCGCATCATCTTAATCAGACAAAGAAGAAGAAGCAGATGAACCATAACAAATCGGTAAAAGCCGATCACATGTGATTGCAATTCAATGACATGTAATTCTGCATGTCAATCACATGTAATTGTAAAACTCAATCACATGAGGCTGAGATTTGTTCTTTGAATCTCAACTTAAATAAGGATGCAAATGAATAACTCAATTATTTATATATCAACGTATAAATTGCACAGAAGACATGCATGAATGTTCAATATATGAACCACACTCTTTCTATTGAAAAATACCTGGTCCCACACTTCTTTCATGTTAAAAGTACCAAAGGGCCTGATGTATGATCCATCATAGAGCTCACAATTTAGAACCCCTGGGATCTTTACTTCTTTGCTAACGTATGTGAACCAACAATTTTTAAACCTTGGATTAAATTGAATAAAGAACCCTAAGAAATCTAGTTTAAATTTTTTGCTTTTAAGAACTCAACATAGACCAGTTTTAAGCTCAACCCTTTGAAGTTAGAGCACAAATAGCTTCGACTGTCAACCGTTTCAATGTTTTCGGACACGGATCTTGACCAAAGTTACTGTTTGATACGGCAACCGCACATCTATCTTTTCCTACGCACCTCTGTACAACACAAATTCCATTAGTCCCTACTTCATACAACTATCTGTGCATACAGTACACTGAGAAAACCATATACAGTTGTACCTTGCTAACAACATCATATGAGGTGTCAGCATGACAAGTTCCTCTTTGAAAGGTCCCACACGTTCCAACAGGAGTTCCAAAACTTGCAAATTTAATCGAAGAAATCATTAAGCCGGGACTGCATTGAAGGCGAATTTTTGGTCTACGAATTACTTGAGTTTTTCCGTAGCTTTCAGTATGCCAATCTGTTGTGTTCGTGCGATATTCAAATATATCACCACAAACACTTGTCATTGATCTTTTTACGAGTGAGATGCTCGTAGGATCGCCCCCAAGTTCTTCAAAAAGCACCAATAGATTCGCAGTCGGTTTTAACCATGATCTCGGCACATGGTACCTGCAACATTACATAATATGTCAATTTGTATTAATCGGTGTATGACGAAGTAAGTTTGGACTTAAGAGTTATCTAAGAGCCAGAAACATCGGTGTATCACGTTGGTTGGATTAAGTAACAAAATACTTTTTTTGTCTATTTAAACTATTTTTCTACAGTTAGTTGATTGTTAACTTATTTGTTTGGGCCTGACATCCTTGTAAGAGGTCTGAGGTTCAAACAGTGAAATGTTGAAAATGGTCATGGATTAATCTGGCTGGACCGTGTACATTAGAGTATGGGGTCGGAGTACTCGCCCTCCTGGGTAACCCGAACAGGGAAAAACCATATAACTTTCTTTTATTTGTTTGACCCGTTTGACCCAATTTCCTTTTGACTAGATTTTTTTTACCCGTTTGTGATAAAATATAACTCACATCAACCCAGTTTTATGTAAGTGGGCCAATATATCCATCTCTAAGCTATACTGATTGACTTGGCCTATCAAAACTTCAATCTATCAAACCCAACTTGGCACTTAGTAGGGCGACAAGTTCCATGTTTTACCATCGTTGGGTTGGTCGGCCACAACCAACTTGACACTTAGTAGGGCGATAAGTTACAACATAATGGCACCGTTGGCAATCACCATTTGCAGAAGCCGTCCAATATCTTCCTATGCTTTGACCATTAATCCACACTTGACCCTTTCCCATACTACGCATGTCCAGTGCTAATGGTTCCTCGCCATCGGGTTCATTAAAATAAGCCTGAAAAAAATGAAATACGGTTAGATTCGTCAACCATCTTATCACAAACCAACATGGTTCAGTTAGTTCATCATTGATCATACCTTGTGCCATATCAATGGTTGGTTCTTTTGGGCGATTAGCGAACCCTGCACCCATTCAACAGAAGACATACTGTTCATAGAAACAATATCCTTGGATTCTCCCTTTAAACCGACCTGAGTGAACGAATTAGGCACATTTTAGATTTTTAGCATACACTAAAAAAAGGTCGATTGAAGGGACCGAACAAACCTGGTAAGACCATTTTGCGTGGGTCAAATCATGTTTTCCTTGGTCAAGACCATACAAAACCACCGGACCTAGGACTCCAGTCTCCCAACTCTCGTAATGTCCTCCAATATTCTTGTATAGATAATAAAAAAAAAACATGTCAGAATTGATAGATTGATACATAACCGTGGAATCAGGATAATATAAAGATGAAAAAGTTAACCGATAATCCCATGGCAACACTAAGTAGCGAGATTTTGTTGCTCCCCGGATGAAGTTTAATCGCCTTCTTGTACGTGATTCTCCTATTTTCTCTTGTTCCAAAAGCCGAACCTTGTAAACACATTCAGGTTAATGTACTCATGAGTTAATCACGTCTATTAACAATTACATGGTTTCAGTTATATCAAAGTTATGACACAAATAACGACAAACCATTCTGTATGTGCTAAGTCGTTAGCTCATAGATGAATACCTGAAAGTTGTCCATTTATGAACACATGAAGAGCATGCCCAGTTGACTGCACCACAAGTTGCAGATGCCCTCCACTACGTAAGAACGACTCTGATGAGCCAACGTTAACTCTGTAAGGTCATGGATTTGATATTTCGAGTCATGAAATTTTTTAATTTTCTTTTAAAAAAATAAATTAAAATAAAAAAACTGTCATACCTAGTTGTGTACCAAAGATAATCACTAGCATCTCTAGTAATATTTACTTGGTCCAAAAGACCGAACGTAGTGAAAGCAGAGTCTTCATCCCTAGCAGTTAGATCTTCGCTATACGTCTGCCATGAAAACATCTCAGAACTCGTTGGTAACATTGTCATTCGTGTTGATTGAACTCCGACCTGCAATATTTCTCAGATGTTACAAATAATAAAATTCTGCTAATAAAATATGGATTTTTCTAACGAATGCCCTAAAGGATATCATTATCGTGCTTACAATCCTTTTATAGTTCAATAACGTCACTTTAAAGACAATATGTAACCACTATGTACAAGGAATATAAACACATTAATGACAGCCCTCAGAGCTGTCGTTAAAGTAATCCATAAAATATTAAATGAGAAACTAATCAAATGACATACTTTGGCAGTATTGAAAACGACATTTCTACAATCAGGAAGAATGCTGATGGACCACGGTTGTAACGTATGATGCATCTTATTAAACAACACGCGTGCAGTGTTAGTTGTGTCGTAGTTAGCGAGAAAGGCTGCACAATGTCCAAATGTCGAATAGTATACATGGGCCTGCAAATTGGTAGTCATCGTTTAGTACACAATTTTTTTATTGTAGTTCAAAAAATTTGAGTTCGATGAAGATAACCTCTTGATGGGCTCCTAAAGAGATGATGGTTGGATCCCCAGAAACTAATGCCGGTTCACATTGTTTGATTGCTTTGTGAAGCTCGGTTAAATGGCCGTATTTTGGTTGTCTGATCAAACCTAACATTCACATAAAGATTATTACTTTTTTGGTAAGTCAAACAAACTTAACATCCAAATCCAAAGTAAATAAATTTATTGGAAGTTTCAAAATATATTTGTTGGTTAACCAAAAAATGTTGAAAAGATTGTGTACCGTATTCATCGAGTGGAGCATCATAATCGTAACTGGTGGTGATGAAAGGGCCTCCAGCAGTGCGACCAAAATTCGTGCCTCCATGGTACTGTATTTAAAACACAAAACCTCAGGTTAAAATTAAAGTAAGAATAGTATTAAATTTCGTACCTACATTGTATCGTTTAGTGAATTTGGACGACAAATGTAGACCGAACCACCATGTAGGAACCTAATACGAAAAAAACTAACCATGTAGTAATTGACAAATGAACCACCCTTTTGTATGAACTTTGCAACTGCAAATGCCAAATCTTGAACTGGCCTCTTATGGACCACACCACCAAATTCCGAAAACCTATAACGTATTGAAAGAAGAAATTTCAAGTTTATTTCATATTGAGTGTTATCTTAAGGGCCGTCGTTAGAAAAATCCAAATAAGATTAAGAATGAAAAAGAACTTGATACCATCCTGTCCATGCCTCAGTCCAAATTGTGGGTTTGTAAGGCTTGTTAGGCTTAAAAGCATCACAATAGAAACCATTGCATGTGTTTATCTGCCAAAAATACTCATGATACATTAATGGGTCGGGTCAATACGGGTTGGGTTGGAAGTAGTGCTTACAATAGGATCAGGAGCGTCGTCCTGTTTACACATGATCCAAGGTACACCTGTACGTAACCCGACAACCATTTGTGCAGCCCAAGTCATGTAGTTATATCCAGCAGCTCCATATTTCTTATCAAGTGCCCCATACTCATTCTCTATCTATAGAATAATCAAATTTTTTTGATGTAAATATAAATATTCAAATAATAGAAAACTCAAATTCAGTTTGTTATAAGCAAACATATTTGAAATGGTTATACCTGAGAGAGTATAATTGGGCCTCCTTGAGATTCAAATAGCTTCTCAGACTTCATCAAATTCACTATTTTTTCAGTGAACCCTTGCATTGCCCTCTATAAAATTTCGGAAATTATAAGTTTTAAGTTTTAACACAATGGCTATTTTAGCATTAAATTAAATTATATTAAATTAAATAAGCTCAAACATTGTTACCTTAAATGGCTCATTATCAGTTCTAAAACTAATGCCAGATACATATTTTAGCCACACTGGAAATCCCCTGCATAATTATCACAAAAACTATCAATCTATCTATATATTTCTATTGGATTTTGTTTAACAGAAAAAAAGTTTATAATTATGATATAAAGTGATCTATATTTTTTATTTATTTATTAAAATATCTAACAAACGTTAGTACTTTAGATTTAAGTTGATCCATGTAGAGGATTATGGTAAAAAAAAAAAAAAGGTTCAAATTTAAGTTTGATGTATGGATCAGTTTACATGATGTCAAGACCGGATATTGGGGTCCGCAAGACGTGCAAATCGCACATGGCCTGATATTCAAAAGAGTCCAAAATTTATAGCCCAATATTACAAATTTAGATCCATTTGATCTGCTATTATGTTTTCATTTACTATTAGTTTGATTGATCCTAGTACTTATGACTTTTTTTTTTAGTATTATTGAAATTATTATTGTCATATGTGAAAAAATTTCGTATATTAAAGACTCACTTTATTTATTGAACATGACTCATAAAACTAACAAGACAGCCTTGCACGATGTATATAATCAATAAAGAGATAATCAATCTAGATTACGACAGATAAGGTTTTTGCTCTTCGGGTTATTTGAAGAGGGCAAGTAATTTTACTGACACGGTCTAACTTAGTTATTTTAATTAGTAACCGTTCCTGAAGTTGCAAGCAAGTGTAACTATCAATATAATTCTTCTTTCAATATCCAATATATAGAATAAAATAAAGTTTTCAGCCAACAAAATTCAAGAACATATAACATATGTTTTGTAACATCCTAATTTTTATAAAGAATAATTTATTGTTAAAATTATTTGTTTGACCCACATTTGACTAGATGGGGACCTATTTTTATAAAAAGCTTAAGTGGGGAGGGTAAAATGATAATTTTGGCTCAAGATAAGTCTAGAAAAGCTGTCTAAACACCCTCATTTCTTCATTTTATGTAGAAAATTAGAAACTAGAGTGAGAGTATGGTGTTGGTGGCAATTTTAGAGAGAGAGAGAGAGAGATCAAGAATCCTTCAAATTACCTTCATGCATCTTGATCTAGGAGTATAATCCTCATCATTAGCACTTACTAGCATCATAGGAAGCTATTGTTCTACATTTTTTCACCTTCTTTGTGAAATTTGGGGGTTTCTAACCCTAAGTTGAGGTATGATTAAATTATGCTTTGTGGTTGATTTTTATGAGTCTAGATGGTGTTATTATTGTTAGTAATCAAAGTTTTGGTTACTCAAAAACCCTAATTCGAAATTAGGGTTAGGGTTTATGGAATTGGGGATTTTGTAAAGATGATGAACTAGTTTAATGAATTGGTAATGTTAACTAGTAATTTGTAAGTGGTTTAGTTTGGGTCAAAATAAGTCTTCACTTTAGAAGAAATTATTGATTATGTTAAGAAAGTTTATGTACAAGTTAAAGGCTTGTATGATTTTGGTAATGAGATAAGAAGACTTACAAATTGAAAGACTCAAGTTGTAAGACTTGTGTTCTTGTCTAAATAGTGTCAAAATGATTTTGGGTCGATACAGTAAACCCTGGTGAATTTGGGTCTTAAAGACTATGTAAGAGTAGATTGTGATAATTGTGTATGTATATGCTTATTATTAGGTGGATTTGTGCTTGATGACGGATACATTGACTTCTTGACCGGAAGTGTTTGTTAAATGGTTGTTGAATAGTTGCTTGAAAGTTGTTTGTTGCGTAAATTGTTCGGATTCGAGGTGAGTACAATGTGTGTTTACATGTTAATAAGATTTGTATTGGTATGCGATTGTTTGAATTACGGTTTGTATGTAGGCTCGGTTCACATTGGGAACGCATTGGGCAGGATCTCAGTTCACGTTGGGAATGCATCGGGATCCATAGTAGACACATGCGCATTGTGATGATTAACATGTATGCACATATTGTATTCACTAAGCATTTTTGCTTACTCCGTTGTTGTTTAACTTTTTTATAGGTTTCAGATTGAGCAAGAATGGATAAGATAGATGATTAGTCAAATTATGCCTATAATGCTTTGCGATGCAGTTAAACTTGATTTGATGTAGCCGAGACTTGTTGTGCTTATGCTAGATGCCTTTGGTAGGTGCTTTGGGTGAGATAGTGATATCTCAAGAATCATGCTTTGATCTTTTGTTTGTCGTTTTGTCAAATGGGTTGAAATTGCCACCTAATGTTGTAACGGGTCGGTCTAATATCAAATATTGTAATTATGATATAAACTTGTTAAAAGTGGTGGTTTAATTACATTTGTAATGAAATATGGTTTGGTGTTGAAATCGGTGGAAAAATGGGCCAAGGTGTAAAAATGTGGCCATCCTTGGTTTGGTTAGAACAGGATCCCATAGTCTGATGGTTGAGATCCCATAGTGGGATCCAAAAAAAAATAAAAAAATAAAAAAAAATTGTCATTTTTCGAAATTAAGTCGAAGTCATTTCAGGTGGTATCAGAGCGTGGTTTAAGGGATCTAGGGGCTTACTTATAGAAGTAGGAATTCCTAGACTTAAAGCGTAGGGATTATGTGCTATGTGCAATTACGTGGAACTCAACTTTGTATTTGATGATATGATAGGATAAGATGAGACTAGTGCCTATTGAAATAGGTAGACGATTGACATGCCATATTAGTATATTATGCTAGTTGTGTAATACGTGTCATGTGTGTTGTTTTTCGGATACGTGTACTTTATTCGCCATGTTGAAATGTGTTAGACGGATTGTCGGGTAGTATTGTGGATATGCATACTTGAGTTTCCATGATGATATTTGTTAGACGAGTTGTTAGATGGTAATTGGCAAAAGTCTCTATATTAGTGTTCGGGACGGGACACTTCTGGAGCAAAACACTTGTGAAAGGTCTTATGTGTCATTGGTCGTGGGTGATTTAGAAGTTTCTAATTGCATATTCATTATGTGTGGTGTTGAAAGTGTGTTAGATGATGTGCTTAGTAGGAACTTAGTGCCTATAGCGTATAGGTAACTAAATGACATGTCTATGTGTGGTAAATGCGAATGTAGATATGTATGTTTGTAATGATGTATAGATTGAAAATGTATGCATAGCTTTGTGTAAAGAATTGCGTGAATGTCGCCTTACTTCATGTAAAGTATTTCCTATGCCGTGTGAAGGCGATAAAATACATGCTTGTAATAGTGTCTGATCACCATTATTACAATCACGTATTTTGTCACGCGAGCATGACATATTAAGTACCGAACGGAGGAACGTGACATGGTTAGAAGAGGTTAGTGACGAGTAGGATGTCATATAGTGATTCTTAGATTATGTTGACTTTGAGATACATGTCGAGAAGCATGTATATTAGATTAATTAGACTGACATTGGGTTTGGGTGCAACTGTAGAGTCATGTAATGGTTCCGAGATTGCGGTGGTCCCGGGTGATGTGCTTGTTGTCACATCGGGTGCGTTGTAGTCCGAGGAGAGTTACGGTGAATATAGACACTTAAGGAAAGTAAGTGGACTCGCGAGATTGTTGAGTTTATAGCCACCCTAAGTAGTGGGTGCGTGATCAAGACTGTATGATTGTGGTCTTATACCATTACTAGGATAACCAACACGAGTGTATGGTGGAGACTTAAATCCCTTAATGGGAGGTAACAAGTCTTGTGATTTTAGTACGGGTTACGACCTAGTAAAGTGTGTGGTTAGAGAATGATACCATGATTCTAGTAGTGAGTCGTCTTTTGGTGTTGGTGTGTCGGAGAGTCTTCTAGTCGCTAAACTCATGAGAGTGAGACCTTTATGATGATGATTTGTGTTAATGTGTTTGTGGATTGTAGGGTAAGTTCCTTATGGAATTTCTTCTGTATTGGTAGTTGTTTCGATGTGCGGAGAAGTAAAAGTTTTGGTGTTTCCAGGAAATTCTTTAATGTGTTGTGAAGCGCTTGGCTAGGCTATATTGTTTAGCTTAGGTGGATTCGTGAAGGGCATGAGCTCGCTAGAATGATAGTAAGTTATAAACTGTAAGGTTTGTAAGGTAAGTATGACTTTGGGTTATTAGGTTGCGTATTGAGTGACATCGGGTGTATGGAACCCTAGTGATCGAGTCTTTAAATCTCGATAGAGGGTGAGGGAGTCGGCAAGACACTGTGTCAGGTACCCTTTTATACCTGCTAGTGTGATGTTCGCCTTCGATGATGATGAGTCATGCTGTGCTTAGGGAACCGGTGAGAGACCCTTGGCGGCAGTAGTGGTTGGTTGTGTTGTACGATGGATTTTAACGATTTGACAATTGCGAGAGTTGAAGTTTGAGAACGTTCTAGTAAACACTTCGTATGAAGTGAAGAAGGACAATCTAAGATCCTTCGTATGCTCAATGTTGGAGAAAAGTTTGATGGCGTGTGTATGATGAGTTTGGGGGACAGGTGAATCTCGTCTTTAATGAAGATTGGGTGTTTGGAGTTTCTCGGTGGGGCTCGGAATTAACGGTCGGATAAGTCGAGGGAGATGTTGAGGTGTTGATAATGTGGGCGATGCATTCATGATGCTGAAGTGATCACCCTTTCCCATGAGAGTGAGCAAATGTATGTCGGAGGTTGTATGGTTAAGTGAATGAAAGGTCGAGTGGATTCGACTGAATTGTAGAATTGGTAAAGCAAGGTAGGTCCAGAGGTGTAGGTAGAATTTTGAAGGAGTCTACCTTGTGGTTAGCGGAGAGGCGGAGTGCGAGGTACGCGTTATGTCATTGTTTGAATGACGCTAAAGACTGTGTACGTCGAATTTAATAGCTTGAGGTGAATTCTTGAGAATTCAAGGACTATGACCAACGATGAGAGCAGTCATGCGTGTCAGAGAGTGGTGAATTCGCAAGGTGTTATCATCTTGGTGATGTGAATGTGGAGTAAAGTTCTAAGTGTGGGAGTTTATACTACCGCATGAAGACGCTCATGTAGTGTTATACCAGAAGATGTGTTGAAAAGAACCATTATGGACCTCAATAATGGTTCTAACTCCTATTGATCTTTTGTTTGTCGTTTTGTCAAATGGGTTGAAATTGTCACCTAATGTTGTAACGGGTCGGTCTAATATCAAATATTGTAATTATGATATAAACTTGTTAAAAGTGGTGGTTTAGTTACATTTGTAATGAAATATGGTTTGGTGTTGAAATCGGTGGAAAAATGGGTCAATGTGTAAAAATGTGGCCATCCTTGGTTTGGTCAGAACAGGATCCCATAGTCTGATGGTTGAGATCCCATAGTGGGATCCAAAAAAAAATAAAAAAATAAAAAAAAATTGTCATTTTTCGAAATTGAGTCGAAGTCATTTCAGGTGGTATCAGAGCGTGGTTTAAGGGATCTAGGGGCTTACTTGTAGAAGTAGGAATTCCTAGACTTAAACCGTAGGGATTATGTGCTATGTGCAATTACGTGGAACTCAACTTTGTATTTGATGATATGATAGGATAAGATGAGACTAGTGCCTATTGAAATAGGTAGACGATTGACATGCCATATTAGTATATTATGCTAGTTGTGTAATACATGTCTTGTGTATTGTTTTTCGGATACGTGTACTTTATTCGCCATGTTGAAATGTGTTAGACGGATTGTCGGGTAGTATTGTGGATATGCATACTTGAGTTTCCATGATGATATTTGTTAGACGAGTTGTTAGATGGTAATTGGCAAAAGTCTCTATATTAGTGTTCGGGACGGGACACTTCTGGAGCAAAACACTTGTGAAAGGTCTTATGTGTCATTGGTCGTGGGTGATTTAGAAGTTTCTAATTGCATATTCATTATGTGTGGTGTTGAAAGTGTGTTAGACGATGTGCTTAGTAGGAACTTAGTGCCTATAGCGTATAGGTAACTAAATGACATGTCTATGTGTTGTAAATGCGAATGTAGATATGTATGTTTGTAATGATGTATAGATTGAAAATGTATGCATAGCTTTGTGTAAAGAATTGCGTGAATGTCGCCTTACTTCATGTAAAGTATTTCCTATACCGTGTGAAGGCGATAAAATACATGCTTGTAATAGTGTCTGATCACCATTATTACAATCACGTATTTTGTCACATGGGCATGACATATTGAGTACCGAACGGAGGAACGTGACATGGTTAGAAGAGGTTAGTGACGAGTAGGATGTCATATAGTGATTCTTAGATTATGTTGACTTTGAGATACATGTCGAGAAGCATGTATATTAGATTAAGTAGATTGACATTGGGTTTGGGTGCAACTGTAGAGTCATGTAATGGTTCCTAGATTGCGGTGGTCTCGGATGATGTGCTTGTTGTCACATCGGGTGCGTTGTAGTCCGAGGAGAGTTACGGTGAATATAGACACTTAAGGAAAGTAAGTGGACTCGCGAGATTGGTGAGTTTATAGCCACCCTAAGTAGTGGGTGCGTGATCAAGACTGTATGATTGTGGTCTTATACCATTACTAGGATGACCAACACGAGTGTATGGTGGAGACTTAAATCCCTTAATGGGAGGTAACAAGTCTTGTGATTTTAGTACGGGTTACGACCTAGTAAAGTGTGTGGTTAGAGAATCATACCATGATTCTAGTAGTGAGTCGTCTTTTGGTGTTGGTGTGTCGGAGAGTCTTTGGGTCGCTAAACTCATGAGAGTGAGACCTTTATGACGATGATTTGTGTTAATGTGTTTGTGGATTGTAGGGTAAGTTCCTTATGGAATTTCTTCTGTATTGGTAGTTATTTCGATGTGCGGAGAAGTAAAAGTTTTGGTGTTTCCAGGCAATTCTTTAGTGTGTTGTGAAGCGCTTGGCTAGGCTATATTGTATAGCTTAGGTGGATTCATGAAGGGCATGAGCTCGCTAGAATGATAGTAAGTTATAAGCTGTAAGGTTTGTAAGGTAAGTATGACTTTGGGTGATTAAGTTGCGTATTGGGTGACATCGGGTGTATGGAACCCTAGTGATCGAGTCTTTAAATCTCGATAGAGGGTGGGGGAGTCGGCAAGACACTGCGTCATGTACCCTTTTATACCTGCTAGTGTGATGTTCGCCTCCGATGATGATGAGTCATGCTGTGCTTAGGGAACCAGTGAGAGACCCTTGGCGGCAGTAGTGGTTGGTTGTGTTGTACGATGGATTTTAATGATTTGACAATTGCGAGAGTCGAAGTTTGAGAACGTTCTAGTAAACACTTCGTATGAAGTGAAGAAGGACAATCTAAGATCCTTCGTATGCTCAACGTTGGAGCAAAGTTTGATGGTGTGTGTACGATGAGTTTGGGGGACAGGTGAATCTCGTCTTTAATGAAGATTGGGTGTTTGGAGTTTCTCGGTGGGGCTCGGAATTAACGGTCGGATAAGTCGAGGGAGATGTTGAGGTGTTGATAATGTGGGCGATGCATTCATGATGCCGAAGTGATCACCCTTTCCCATGAGAGTGAGCAAATGTATGTCGGAGGTTGTATGGTTAAGTGAATGAAAGGTCGAGTGGATTCAACTGAATTGTAGAATTGGTAAAGCAAGGTAGGTCCAGAGGTGTAGGTAGAATTTTGAAGAAGTCTACCTTGTGGTTAGCGGAGAGGCGGAGTGTGAGGTACGCGTTATGTCATTGTTTGAATGACGCTAAAGACTGTGTACGTCGAATTTAATAGCTTGAGGTGAATTCTTGAGAATTCAAGGACTATGACCAACGATGAGAGCAGTCATGCGTGTCAGAGAATGGTGAATTCACAAGGTGTTATCATCTTGGTGATGTGAATGTGGAGCAGAGTTCTAAGTGTGGGAGTTTATACTACCGCATGAAGACGCTCATGTAGTGTTATACCAGAAGATGTGTTGAAAAGAACCATTATGGACCTCAATAATGGTTCTAACTCCTATTGATGTAGAGTAATTAGGCATTGGTATCGTACTCGAGGTCGGATGATTCGACCGCTAAGTTATGGTTCGAGAGTGCCATGAGTGGAGTCTATGATAATGTGTTTCGAATGAAGAGTTAGTTCCCGTATGAAGGGCGATCGGGTGTCACTAGAAGGGATAGGAGGCCGGTGATATTCTCTGGGAATTCCGAAGTGATTGTTTGAGTGTATCGTGAAGGGTGTTTTCGCAACATTAATCGGGATGACGTAAATTTTGGATGGTGTTTGCGAGTGATTTTGAGATTGTGTCGAGATGATTGCCACATTTCCCTGTTCGGGGAACATGTTTGTAGGAATAATTAGTGGATTACTCCACTATGAGGGCGATGGTATGATGAGGAGTTCTAGTTCCGATTGTCTCATATAGAGACACACGGTTGTTTGCTTGGATACGTGGGTGTGGTCCCTGGTGTTGTGAGAGGTATCATGAGACTTGAGAATAGGTTGGAATCTCGGGGTCATCCTTATGAACGATCAAAGCAATAGGCTCATCGACGTTGGTGAGCATATGGCGAGATGTGTGATGAAGTGCAACGATTGACGAGGTGATAACTTGTTGATGACGGAATTCTAGTACAATAATAGTTTTCATGCTAGTGCTAGGAAGCCGTCTGACGTTAGCCATTGCTAAGAATAGAAAAGAAACCATGCGTTCCCAATGTTTCAAGGACATTGTCCTGGTGAATTCTAGTACAATTAGGTGGATTTGTGCTTGATGACGAATACGATGACTTCTTGACCGGAAGTGTTTGTTAAATGGTTGTTGAATAGTTGCTTGAAAGTTGTTTGTTACGTAAATTGTTCGGATTCGAGGCGAGTACAATGTGTGTTTACATGTTAATAAGATTTGTATTGGTATGCGTTTGTTTGTATTACGGTTGGTATGAAGGCTCGGTTCACGATGGGAACGCATCGGGCATGATCTCGGTTCACGTTGGGAACGCATCGGGATCCATAGTAGACACATGCGCATTTTGATGATTGATATGATGGTAGGGTTCTCGGTTCATGTTGGGAACGCATCGGGAACCATATGTGAATTGAATGACTTGATTGGTTTGTGGTATGCGGATAATTGTTTATCTTTATGAATGTTGTTAACATGTATGCACATATTGTATTCACTAAGCGTTTTCGCTTACTCCGTTGTTGTTTAACTTTTTTATAGGTTTCGGATTGAGCAAGAATGGATAAGATAGATGATTAGTCGAATTCTGCATATAATGCTTTACGATGCGGTTAAGCTTGATTTGATGTAGCCGAGACTTGTTGTGCTTATGCTAGATGCCTTTGGTAGGTGCTTTGGGTGAGATAGTGATGTCCCAAGAATCATGCTTTGATCTTTTGGTTGTCGTTTTGTCAAATGGGTCGAAATTGCCACATAATGTTGTAACGGGTCGGTCTAATATCAAGTATTGTAATTATGATATAAACTTGTTAAAAGTAGTGGTTTAATTACATTTGAAATGAAATACGATTTGGTATCGAAATGGATGGAAAAATGGGTCAAGGTGTAAAAATGTGGTCATCCTTGTTTTGGCTAGAACAGGATCCCATAGTGGGATCTAAAAAAAAAAAGGATTGTCTTTTTTCGAAATTGAGTCGAGCTCGTTTTTTTGACTATGGAGAAAAGTTCACATAGTAGCTATATAACCATATGTTTTGATTATGGAGAAAAGTTCACATAGTAGCTAAATACTAAATGTTCTTTTAAAGCAATGTTGTAACTTGTAATGTATTGTTTTTTTCATGCATAAGCATATCTATAGTTTCTATTATATTCCTAAAATGATGATGTCATTATTAAGGTAATTCATTTGTTAAGAAAAAATCAAAAAGAAAAAGAAAAAAATTCTAAGCATGGTGGGTGATGTCATTAATTTAAATAATTTCGAATTAAAATTAAATCTTATTAATTAATTATTATTATTAAATCTTATTAATAATTATTTTAATTATTAAATTTAAATAATTTTAAATTATTTTAATTAATTATTTTAAATTGAGTACGAGAAGGTATAAAAGTTAGGCAGAACGAACCAATTCTACATTTATATTTTAATTTACCCTTTTAAAATAAAATGACAACCAATATTATCTCTTATGATCGGATGTGGATTGTTAAATATGCATTTTAGGTGTTTGATGAAATGTTCAGCTGACGAGTTTCTTAGTCGGACTATGTGGTTCCACGGGTCATTAAACTAAATAACTTTACCATATACGTTCACTTAATACCTATCATTAAACTGTTTCGTTTAAACAAACCCGTGGTTCCACGGGTCATTTAACTAGTACGAAAATAATATATGCAAATTATTATTCATAAAAAAAACAAGCATCATGGTTCAAAATTCAAACTCATTTGATATATTATTTAAAAATGCATGTCTGAAATTATTAAAATACAGTGATTGGCACCAAATATGGAAGAAGATAGAATCTATTTATTACGAGATTGCTTAATATTTATATATCTGACATGGATTCTTCCTAATTATTACTGAATTGATTTCACTTCTGTTTTTTTTTTTTTTTTTTTTTTTCTCGAAAAATTTAATTTCACTTATGTTATTTTTATTTTTTTATTTTTTTGTAGTACAGTTCAATTTATTTCATAGTACAGGCCACATCTATAAACTTTTTATATTAATATACAAACATCCATTATTAATATTATATTATTGTTATTATACTATGATATTATTTTAATTAGTATAGTACGTAGTATTATATTTATCTTTATGCTAATTTACATATTAACTAATATACAAAAGTTATGAATAGTATCAGGGTCATTTTCAACTTTTCACCTTTTTTTTTAATTTTAATCAAATTTCATTTTACCAACAAAGCCCTCCACACTTCAACGACATCATCGTTAGCCACAAAATAATTTTACTAAACGCAATAAAATACATTAAAAGTCGAACCCCCGGCACGAAGCGAGGGTTCAATAACTAGTTATATTATATTTATTATATATTTATCTTCAATTTTTTAAAAATAAATATAATAATAATAGTTATTATTATATTTATCTTTAATTTTTTTAAAAAGTAAAAAAAAAAGAATTTACCCGAAATTCCACTCGGCACAAACATAAGGTCCGATTCTAAGATGAGCATAAAGGCCTGCTTTTTGTACCGTCTTTAAGAATCTCACCAAATTGTATCTCCCTTCAAAATTATACTGATTTTTCCAAGTCAACAATAAAAAAGTAAAAATAATGTTAGAGAAAACAAAAAAGAAAGATAAGATGACATTTGAATGACAAAAAAATGCACCCTCATTTTATCATCTAGTTTTCGAAATGTAATTATATGTATTTATATTTATATTTATATTTATATTTATATTTATATACCTTGCCTTTCAATAAAAAGTACATATATTAATATATATGATTTTTTTAACGACAATTTTAGAGTTGTCGTTAAGATGCTTAAATATTTTGTGCATTTGAATAATCGATATTAAAATGCCAAGATTAAGCGATATGTACCGTACACTTATGTATCTTCAAGAGAACACTAAAGACATAAATATTGAAAAAATGTATCAACAACAACAACAATACCCAATCCAACGAAAGTGGGGTATGGGGAAGGTGAGTGTAGACAATCATTCCTCGTACCCTAGATTAGAAGGAAGTCACTACTCCACCCGCGGGTATAGAACCCGCGCCTAGATAAGGTCGTCCCTCCCTCTACTCTAGCGTAAAAGAGATTGCTTCCCAAAGGACCTCCGGCCCGATTGAAAAAATGTATATATATATATATATATATATATATATATATATATATATATATATATATATATATATATATATATATATATATATAATACACTAAAGACACTTATGTTAAAAAATCAATTTATATATTATAATTTGTATTGAATCCAGATATTTAATGTATAAATATATAATACATAAATATTCATATAATATAATTAATACATAATAATACATATATGAACTATAGCTCGAAAGTATGGCAGTTGAATGACAAAAATTGCATGGTTGTAAGTTGGCTGGTCCATAGACAATAAATAACTACTCTTTTATACTCCGACTACAATACCTTTTATTAGCACATCATTTTATAAACACTTTTTATAAAAATTAGATGCAACGATTTTCCTAGAATAATTTATTCGTGGTGAGTGCCAAAAGCCTTTAGAACAAATAGTGTGGTAACATTACAAGACTGAAAAAAAAAAGTTCATTACAAGATTGAAAATTTACAAACATTGAGAATAACATTTCATTTGAAAATTACCATGGTGTTTGTAACTGGATTGACGAAAATAATCAGCAAAAAGTGTTTGACAAAAAAAGTGATTATTAGCATAATTATGCTATAAACAAAATAAAGTTTTGATAAATCAAGTTGAGACATGTATATATTCTAATTTTCTAATGTCATTTTAAACAGGCAAAAGTTATTTTGTAAACACAAGTAAACACAATCTCAAATACCTTCTAAATCCTATTTGTTGTTTTTTTATATCACATGTTGTTAAATTAAATTAAAACTTAAAACAAGGTAAATTTGTTATATATATTTTGAATTTGAAATTTTAAATAGAGAGACAGTACAATGCCAGGAGAGGGCTCATGAACATTCCAAAACACATAAGTTTCAATCACATCCAATCCTCCTTCTTTAGCTTTTATTATAATATCTTCCCACATCTGCAAAATTCAATTTATTGTTACTAACAAATATCTAGTAACTAGTAATTAATAGGTTACGAGTTCAAGTCTATGTGATTTAACATGACCTTTAAAAAAAGGGTGATGAAAAGGGTGATGAACGGATGATATGTACACAATTGATTTTTATCCATACATAATCAAATATGCATTAAAGTGTTGTATCATATAATACTTTAATGCATGTTGAGTTGTGTATAGATGAAAATAGATTGTGTACAAATCATTCTCAAAAAAAGGTTCGTGGTACTTTAAGATTTATATACCTCGGGAGTACTTCTGGGATAATGTATGGAACCCGAAATCAGTATTCTTCGTTGTCCATTGATAATAAGAGCTTTGCCATCGTACGTTACGGTACACGAAATCTGTTGGCAACCCAATTGAAATGCAATAAAAAACAACAAAACCCGTCTGAAAATTGAGTTGATTTCCATGGTTTAGAACAAAATCTTGAAAAGCAAAAATGTAGTGTTTGTGAAAAGATACAAGAGTGGTTGAGGAAGAACAAGAGCAAGAGTGAGTGTGAATTGAAACAAGAAAAGGAGAGGGAGAACGGGAAATAAATATATATTATTTTGATTCTCTTTTAAATGGGGCAATCTTCTTGCTGAGACGTATACAATATATTTATAGTCACACATATTGGGTGTTAATAAAGTGTTTTTGTTTTGTAATTCTTGAGGTAATTATTAAATTTATAAGCATCTTACAGATTCGCTTAGACGTGAATTGATCAATCCTAGATTAGTCTTCCTTACAAAATTGAATCAATGACCGAGTGCAATAAGGGTGGAATGAGGTGTTGAGATTGTTTTTGGGACCTTATGATCGTCTTTATGTTCAATCACCATGTCCCGGTCTTGATGAATTTACCTTAAGCCGAACTTATGATGATTCTCGGGCGAAGTCACGAGTAATTCACAAGGGCTAAGGCAAACTCCAAAATCAACAACCTAAAATGAGAGGCTAAGCTCCCTATTTATAGGTTTGTAATCTTCGCGGATGCAATGTTTGCGCACACCGACTTATACCGCAGTAAATATGCAGTATGTCTTCGCAGTATTTGATTTGTGCGTGCCTCCGTAATGCAGTAACGTGATCTGCACGGTTATTGTTAATTTACGCATCTTTGATTGCTTTTTGCACTTAAAATATACATATGCTTGCCTATGTATATGATCAAGTTCCCCCAGTTTATTGTGTTACATTTTTTCAAAAAATGTAACATAATAAACTAAAACAAATTGTAGTTAAAAAATGGTTTCTAAACGGTCCGCAAAATAGGTCTGCTGCGCGTGTAAATTTAGACGTCTGATGGACTAGACGCGTACCATCAGTTTTCTTCTAACGGCTCTTTTTTTAACCGTTGATATTTCCACGCGACGTTGTAGCCGTTTATTTGCCATCATTACAATTAATCCTTTAATGCCTCTATTAGGATTATAAATAGGAGTAGTAGCTGCATAATTCGACTTTACGATTTTTCCTTTATTTCCTTTCGATCAGAAACTTCGTCGCTATATAAAATTATTCTTGCACAATTCTCAAATGCAGTTCGTACTTTCAATCTTTTTAGCTTTATTATAAACGACTTCAATTTTACTTCAATTTATCATGGCTTCTCCTTTTACCCCTTCATCCGCTATTACAACAAATACGAGCTCTTTTCCATCATACATGACAGGTGAAAAATTTGAACAGCTGAAGAAAAACTATCCTCTTCTGGAGACGATTACCCTATTGCACCATCATCTGAAGATAGGGCGGACAATCCCACAGAGGGCTTGATTGCGGTGTATGAAACCGCAATGTTTCAAGTCAATGTCAGATTCCCATTGACCGATTTCTTTTTGGGCGTCTGCGAGTACTATAAGATTGCCATCACGCAGCTTCATCCATACGATGTTGCGAAAATTATTATTTTCGAAATGTTTTGTAGGGCGCTAAATAAACAGCCCTTTTTGATGTGTTTCGCAATTTTACCACTATTTGCCCTCATGATACTGGGTGGTTTTCCTTTAAACCCCGCATGGGTGTAATTACAACTCCAAAAGCGTCGATTGGGAATTGGCGCAGATCCTTTTTCTTTATTAATGCATCAGCAATTCGCGATTTCAAGAATACGCTTACTTGGTCTCTTGAATTGCCCGAAAAAGAAAACGAACGCTCAAAGCATGATGATATTGGCAATGAGCTACTGAATTTGGTTAAGAAAGTGTACTTAGTTGTACACCCTTATGGCGTTGTCCCGCTGTATCTTGGGAAAGTGTCGCACTATTGGCCATGGAGCAATTATGATGGTCTTTTATTGAACGCGAATAATGAAGGTGCGCAATAATACTTATATTTTCTTGTACTTGTTTTTCTTTTCGCGTTGTTTTTAATAACAGTTATCTTTCTTGTTTTGCAGAAAGTGCTCTCTCTGAAGTTTTGAAGCTCGAAGATTTGAGCGGTATTAGAGCTGTTCGCCACCCTAAAGAAGGCTCAAGTTCAACTACTGATGTTGAAGAACCGCTTATTAATACCTTCGCTATTCCTGAAGGAGTAGATAAGGGTAAGCGCAAAAGCACCACAAGTGTTTCTGTTGTCGCAGAAACTAAACGCAAGCGCCCCCGCACCCCTACTATAGTTGAGGAAGAGTCTGAACCATCAAACCATTCCAGCCAAGAAAAGAGTAAGTATTACAATTTTTTCGCAGTAACTATGTTATTTCAGTTCTGCGTTTTTTCATTTTACCGCTTGTTTATTTATCATTTTCAGCTAACAATGTAGACTTTACCGAAGACACTGAAGAGGGAGAGGAGTAGTTTGTCATAAGTCGGGAGATACCCTCAGACGTTTTCAGTGACCGCAACTTTGAGAATCTATTTGACTCTCCCTTCAACCCAATGAAGTCTATGCGTGTTGACAGTTTTACTGAGCATCTTAGCGTTAGTGGATTTGCAGCCGCTGACTAACTAAAGAAGCTACGTACATCGGTGCCAGATGATATTCGCACTGAGTACCGCAAACTCAGCGATACAGCCGCTGAGAATGTCATGTTCAAAATTGTTTCAACGCAGTTTTCTCTCTAGTAGATGGTATTGAGCATCGTCGCGCTTTAATAAAAGTGATTGAAGATGAGAAACTTGCAACTGAAGCGCAGCGAGCTAAATTTCGCAGACGTGAATAGGATAACTTTCAATTAGCGGAATATCTTAAGGATTCACAAGTTGCGCTTGCGCTAAAAGAGTCCCAAGATCAACTTGCAAGAATGTCTGCTGCTGCTTCGGAGCCAAATGAAAGGGTTTTACATGCTGAAGATCAGTCTAGGAAGCTTGTTAGCTATTTACCTGAACTAAGTTACAAAATAATGGATTATGCGCCCGTAATGGAAAAATTCCGCAACTATCTCCAGGCCGCAATAATCCTTACACGTTACGAGCTTCTAGATCTCCTTAGTAAGGTTACCAACTTGTCTGGGCCATTGCCTGAAGCTGTTACTGACTTAATTTGTCCAACCGAAGATGCGGTTGAGAATTATAAACTGTGACGACCCGAAAATTTCCGATCAAATTTAAACTTAATCTTTATATAATTCTGACACGATAAGCAAAGTCTGTAATGTTGAGTCTCGAAAATTTTGGAAACTATGTTCATATATTCAAATTACCCTTTGACTATTTCCTACGATTCACGAATAACTATTTGTAAATAGGTATGTATATATTTAAATAAATATATATATGATTTGAAATATAATTTACGATGTAATTGTTAGAAATTAATTATGTAAAAATAATAATTATTATGTAAAACATATCTATATACAAATAAAGTATATTAAAAATAAATATTAAATAATCGTAAAACTCATTGATGTTCCGATTGATATTAAGCAAGTTAAATTCAAACTGATATTATTTTAAAATAAACGGTGATCCAAAAATGAGTTCTATAAATTTTAGGCTTATCAAAGATATATTTAGGAACCATTTGTTGAATTTTAAAACTTTTCATATTTTACTTGGGGTTGGGAGTGAATAATTAATGTAATTTTTATTTAATAGTTAATGATCGAATTTTATACCATAACGACCAAGATAAATAAATATAGTTAATTTAAAAATATGAGATTTTTCCGAGGACTTTTATCCGCCACTGATTTCGCACGATACACAATCCGTGAAAACTGTCGGTAGAAATTAGAGAGGCTGCTTTATTCATCTGCACGTTTCAATTGATTAATTGATTAATTAATATTATATTATTAATAATATTATATTATACTATCCATGAACTTGAATTCAATAACCCAACTTATTATTTGTTTCTTAAATGATTGACAATAGATTTCAATATATACTGTATTTGATTGGTACCTAGTGTCTTTTCATTTCACTAACAGAATAATTAAACCTATATTTATATACACAACACCTCAAAAGTTAATAAAAACATTTTCCCTGCTTCTTCTTTGACAACCACACCCGTAACCCACCATGAACAAACCGCCATGATCAACCATCATGTACTTCTATTCTACTGTCTATTCTTCTGTTTATATTGAAGGCCAAACCACACAAGAACACCCACACGCCACCACCTGTTGCCGTTTTTTGAACCCCATAGCCGTAAACCACCATAATTGATATAACCATTCGACATCCACCATTTTTGTTATCATTTCTGTTTCTTCCATCAAACCTCACCAACGATTGCAACTACTGTGTTTCTGTTTCTATCTCTTTCGAACAAGACCCGTACAAATCCACTAACTACTACTGCCACCTAATTTACTTCTTCGTGATAAACAATCACCATACCAATCAACTAGCCCAACCGAGAACCACCATTAAGCAACTACCTTTTCTTCACCTTTGTCTTCCTTATGATTACGCCACTCTTTTATTCTTCATGACAACCAAAACCACCATAACACCATAACCTTCAACGTGTTAGATGTTGTTGCTACTTCAGTGCACGTTTTGTTTTCTGTTACCACCGAATACCCCAAGACAAGAACACCCTTTTACTCGACCCCTTATTCATTCTTCAATCCTATTACCACCGAAATCATCATCATCAATAAACCTTCGAACACAACCGTATATTTTACCTCTATTTCTTGCTAATCGTTTCTGTTTGCAGCTCGAACAAAACTGCTGCAGTTCAACTTCTATTTTTCGTTAGTTACTGAACAGACCACCATTTAGAACCACCACCTTCTTCGTTCTTTGAACCACAACCGTATAACACACCACTTTTCTTCTTCTTATTATTTTTCTGTTTAACTCGAAACCACCACAGACATCCTTCATCAAACTTTATTGCTACGGTATGCTTCGAATTCTGTGATAAACATTGAGATACGAGAATGATTAAATTGAATTTCTTTGGCGTTTTGTTTCTTTTTTTTTCTTCCCTATGGCCGACACATGCTAAACCATAATCCCACCTCACCCACTTGTAGTTTTAAAAGTATATAATATTATCTTTATCTTGGTTCTTTCGGGTATGAAATGAAAACTTGTACCACCTGCACTATATTTGCGGAAATGAAACTTATTAAAATGAATATGATTAGATTACGAGTGGGCCGAATAATATGAAGCGTAATTAGACATAGGCCTGAGTAAACTGTTAGGCCGAATGAATTGGTTGGATTAATTATGGACTAACAAGATTTGGTCCATTAATTGTTAAACGGGCTTGAGAAACTAGTTGAGCTGAGGCGGTCCAGTCTCCATGTGGGCCGAAGAATGATGAGGGTGATGTATGTGATAAAATGATCATGATAATACGATGTAGATACGGTTATGTATGATAGTAATTAACGAAGATGCGAGATGATGATGTTATATAATGAGGATGGTGATGATGTATTATGATACCGTATGAGTTTGATAGCGATGATAGTATTATGTTACATGATGATGATGATGGATTAATGATGATGATCGATGTAGTGACGATGTACGATGAATGATTAGATGATGATGGTTAGGATTAGGAAATGATGATGATTGATTCGTTAATGATATGTGAAATAATGATAATAATAAATATGGTTAAGGATGTTATCGGGTTAGCGGGACATCGCGGGTTCAAACCCGGACTTGGGAATTTTTTTTAGGAGTACTTCTTTGAGGTAGTTTACTTATTACTTATTACTTATTATTATTATTATTATTATTATTATTATTATTATTATTATTATTATTATTATTATTATTATTATTATTATTATTATTATTATTATTATTATTATCATCATCATTTATAATGTAAGTAGTATAATGGTTGAAACTAATTTGTATCAAAATTATCATTGTTATTATTAGAAGAATTATTATTATTATTATTATTATTATTATTATTATTATTATTATTATTATTATTATTATTATTATTATTATTATTATTATTATTATTATTATTATTAGAATTATCATTATTTTTATCACTATTATTTTTACTATCATTTTTATTATTATTTCTAACACTAATAATATTATTTTTTATCATTATTACTAGTATTATTAATATATCAAATAAAGATTTTCTATATAAAAATATATTATTTACATAAAACATAATTATATTAATATGTTTGTAATAAATATTAATTATCTATTTAATGTATTAAAAAAATTTAATAAATATAGTTAATTTAGTTATTAATGAAACTTACAAATTACTAAAATAACAATTAATAATAATACCTAAATTTGTTCGATTACCATCATATGTGTTAATATATATAAATGATATAGGTTCGTGAATCCGAGGCCAACCTTGCATTGTTCAGTATCGTCGTATGAATATTTTTAATACAAAATATCGTATTGTGAGTTTCATTTGCACCCCTTTTAAATGCTTTTGCAATATATATTTTTGGGACTAAGAATACATGCGCTGCTTTATAAATATTTGATGAAATAGACACAAGTACTTAAAACTACATTCTATGGCTAGATTATTAAACCGAATATGCCCCTTTTTAGTCTGGTAATCTAAGAATTAGGGAACAGACACCCTAATTGACGCGAATCCTAAATATAGATCTATCGGGCCCAACAAGCCCCATCCAAATTACCGGATGCTTTAGTACTTCGAATTTATCATGTCCGAAGAGAGTCCCGGAATGATGGGGATATTCTATATGCATCTTGTTAAGGTCGGTTACCAGGTGTTCACCATATGAATGAATTTTTATCTCTATGCTGTTTGCGAAATGCCTGATATGAGATTAAGTTTATGACAAATTGAAATATGACATCTTGTGGTCTATTATAATTATGGAAATGATTGATTTCGATAAACTAATGAACTCACTAACCTTTTGGTTAACACTTTAAAGCATGTTTATTCTCAGGTATGAAAGAAATCTTCCGCTGTGCATTTGCTCATTTTAGAGATATTACTTGGAGTCATTCATGACATATTTTAAACGACGTTGCATTCAAGTCGTTGAGTTCATCAAGAATATTATTAGGTCATTTATAGTTTGGATATTATGAAATGGTATACATACCTGTTAACTTTCGTTGAAGTGAAAGTTTATCTTTTAAAAACGAATGCAATGTTTGTAAAACGTATCATATAGAGGTCAGTACCCCGCAATGTAACCAGATGTTGAAGACTTCGTCCAGATAGATTAGGATGGGTCTCTACATAAACTAAGTATGGCTGAAGTTGCAAAGATTGACATCCCTTCGCTAATAGAGATCAGCCGCAAAAATGATGTTCCGTGGAAGACATAATGAAACTTAACTTTTAGTTCATCCAGACAGTTTTTTTGTATATTTTTTATTTTCGCAATTATTATTTCGACATGTTATAGTGTTTCGACGCAATACTTTTGCGTATATTAATGAAATTTTTCATTCCTCAGTCGCAACCGTTTTTATTTATATGGCGCTTTGATTCTTTTTCATATATCTAGACTTGTCCTTTGCAATTTCAATATTCATTATTGCGCACATAACAAATATTTATTGTTGCGAAACAATCTTTTTTCGTATACTTATATACATTATGAATCTTCTAAGTCCGCTGAGGCGATCTTTAGGAAAAAAATGTGTTTATAATACGCCAAGTGTTTATTGCGAAGCATCTAAGTTGAGCTCACTCAAAAACTTATCAAAATAATACGCATAAGTTTCATCATTTCGCCAACACTTATAATATTTTGTGATTCATCTAAGCGGTTTTTTCCATCGCTTAGGCATTCACTGCGTCTTTACACGCTAATCGGTTTTCACTTGTACAAAAATAAGTACACGTCTGTACTTAATGAAATTCATATATTCATTAAAATTTTGATTACAACATATATAATGCATAATGTATAACAATATTATTTCTTAAAGCTTTTCTTACAAGCATTCTTTCATGAGGTATTAGTTTCCCGCAACATTCACAACTTTATATGTACTTAACCATGCTTCTTACGCTACGCCATGTTACACTTATATTTAAACAGAGGATCTTTCTCGCTTAACTGCAGTTCTTTGAACTTGCGCAATCTTCGTAATGTTCATGCTCTTCTGCCGCAATGTTCAATGGTGATATGTGTTTAAACAGCTCATCCGTTTTGATTTTGTTTGCTCACGTGGCCATGTTAGCAGACTCTTCAATTTTAATCGAAATCGGCACATCAATTAGAACGTGTGCAGGATTTTTCTGAAAATATCCGCGTAATCATTCCACAATGAGGTGTAATTTGGGCATAAGTTTTTCAGTAAGTAAACTGTTGTTTCTTTCTTCAGCAAGCGCTTTTCCAATAAAATGAATTTGTTTTTGCTTCATTCCTTGCGCTGCCATTGACTTTTTCTTCTTGATATTACTTTAAACATACATATATTTCGACGCAATATCATTAACCGAAACGAAGACATTCAAATATTATAATTCACGAGAAAAAACGGCAAAAGTAAATGCGAGCTTGAAGTTTGAAGAAATGATAATAAACGACGGGCTTTAACCAAATATATATCGAGATAACATTTATCCGAATGAAAGTCAAAGATGATCGAAGAAAAAGATTTCAAATGAAAGTTCCAAGTCAATATACGTCAACACGAGGTGAACAAAGAACAAACATAAAATTAAAAATAAAAAAATTGCTGGTTACTCATACGCGGATCGCGTAATTATCCACGCGAAATGCGTAAGTTATGTTATAAATGCAGATTCAAAGTTGCTCTTACGCGGAACGTGTACATCTCCACGCGGAACACGTAATATTATTACTCCTACGCGAAACGTTTACCTCCTTTTGTGAAACGCGTAATTTCGAGACCAGATCCAGATTCAAGTTCACATGGGACGGTTACTTTTGGGTTTAATATTACAACTTTACACTCCTTTTTAGCTTTACAGAATTAAAAGAGGAATACACTCAAGTTCACCTACTACTTCAAGACATATGTTAAATACGAGTACTATTATCAGTTGAAGTACATATACAGAGAAATATAAAGAGAGGTAGAGCAGAGAGCATAGGGATATCACACCCAATTAATTTTACTAGTATCTTTGTACTCTGTATAATTTAAATTCAGTTCCAATTAATTTTCAAGTTCAATTTTTAGGATAGTTTCAATATTAAGGGTGTATTGTTCGTGATTAAGGGTATTATTGTTCGAGTGAAAAAGGTGTTGTTATTGTAATTTTCTACCATTTGAAGTTAATGAAAGTGAAGATTTTCGTAAGTTTATCCTATTAAAATTATCGTTATCAATTTTTATCATTATTATTATGTTTTTATATTTATATTTTTATCTTTACCCTAGTATAATGAGTAGCTAAATTTCCCTAGTGTTTGCTTAGATGTAGAGCCCCTAGTGAAATGGATTGTTATCATTTGTAAAAATTAAAATGTAACTTAAGTATTTTAACATAGAGTCTAATTAAAAGAACCATTATTATGTATTTAGATATTTAACCCTTGTCACTTAATTTATTAGATTCAAATGATGAAAGTTATTTTTATTTATATAAATTAAGCTTCAACAATAATAGTGATTTAGACGAACTTATGAATGAGTTATTAACACTAATTTAGAAGTAAAGTTCGGTGGTTTGGGTGATATCATTAGTTATATAATAGTGAAATTATAAAAAGGGAAACCGTTATAATTTGAGTTTTGGCGAAAGTCAAAACTAGATTGGGTCTCAATTTAAATACTTGGGGAATAGTAAACTACTTAAATAAGGTCAAATGAAAATTAGATTTAATTTAGATAGTTGAAACTTTATATATTCGAAAGAAAAATATAAAGTTTTATACTAAAAACATTTTAATAGAGCCTAATTTTAAAACAATCCATGGATCTAGAGGTGAAACATTTAAGTGAACAATACCATTTATATATTGCAAATATTTATTATTATTTTTACATATTAATATTAAGTTGAAATTAAAATTATAACTCAAATATACTTCAGTTTAAACGTACTGGTTTGTCACATTAAATATAACCTACGTGGATCGTGTACATTTCCACACGAAACGCGTATACTCAAATTATACGCGGAACGCGTTTATAAATATGCGAAACGCGTACGTATAAAAATAACACTGTTACGAAATTAGTTAATTCCAAGTTTTAATTAAATCTTTTATTATTATTTTAAAGTAATTAATTTACAATTAGTTTAATTTTTATAATTATCTTTAATCCACCTTTAATTTAATTAAAACTTATTATTTAGTTAATTTAAGTTAATTTGTATTTTATTTTATTATTTAAAATAAATTCTTAATCATTTAGTTTTATAAAAAATTATTGTTATACTTATTACCATTTAATAAAATATTTCTATCACAAATAATATAGTTTCAATTAGTTCACTTTTAAGTTAATAATTATAAATCATGTAATCTTGTAATTTTAATTAATAAGTAGTTCAATTAAATTAAGACTAAGTTATACATTATTATTATTCTGCTAAATATAAATTCCTAATCCAAAACCCCCTTTTAAATAAGTTTAACTTCAAAGACTATTAAAAACCATTAACACTCCATCTCCCTGTGGAACGAATCGGATTTACCTATAAAACTAAACTACGCGAATATGACTAGTTGCCTATATATATGTAAAATCAACCTGAATTCATTAAAATACCACATATACAATAAAACAATTCGTGTAACAAAATAACTCAAATCCGTTCAAAATAAAGGTTACGATCCAGCACATCAACATTTTGGCGCCGCTGCCGGGGAGTTGGCAGTTAAATAAATAGATAATTTTTCTGATTCGTAGTAGTAGTTGGATTTGTATGTGGACTGGGTTATTGGAGCCAAACAGTACTCAATTATATTGGGACCAAACGAATCCTGCCCCTCTGCTGCATCTTTTGGCTATTTGAAACGTGAGCAAAATCAGAAGGAAAATCTGTTTGTTTAAAGGTTTTTATCATTGTTTTTATGTTATTTGATCCTTTTTAAGGAATTCAATCCTTAGAAAAACTTTTGGTGTTATGATTTCATAATAGAAATTAATGCATGAATTTACGTTCTTCCATCACTGAATTAACTCCTTCATATCCTGAACCCGAAAGAGAATTTCACGAACGTTTAAGAGCTCAAGAAGTAGAGTCTCTCGCTGAGGATTTAGAATCACTTTCATTGGATTCTAACTCTAAACCAGTTATTCAACCAATCATAGAACCAGTTATTAAAGAAGAAGAAGAGATGGCTGCTACAAATCAAACGATGGATGCATTGATGAAGGCGACAAGAACAGGTCAAGGCGACGCAATTATTCAACCTACGATGATTGACGGCTTTGAAATAAAGGGTCAATTTCTTCACATGGTGACTAATACATGCCAATTCGGTGGAGCTCCAAATGAGGATGCTAACGAGCATCTTCGTAAGTTTGTAAGCATTTGCAAGCTATTCAAAATCAAAGATGTATCCGCTGAAGTCGCATGTTTATAAATCTTTCCATGGTCACTAAAGGATGATGCAAGTGATTGGCTAGACTCATTACCGGAAGGTTATATTGAAGATTGGAATGACATGATGGACAAGTTTTTGTCAGAATTCTTCCCTGCTTCAAAAGCAGCAAAATTGCAAAGTGATATAAATCACTTCAAGCAAAAGTCTAACGAGACTCTTTATAAAGCTTGGACCCGATTCAATAAAATGCTTAGGGTATGTCCTCAACACGGGTTGAATACATTCCAAAAAGTCCAAATATTCTATAAAGGAGTCAATGTGGCTACTCGAAAAGATATAGATGTTGCAGCAGGAGGATCAATCATGAAGAAAATGCCCGAAGAAGCACACACAATCATTGCCGATATAGCAGCACATTCTCATAATTGGCATCAAGAAATGGAATTCTCTAGATCATCAACCGTTGCTAGTATTGAAGGCAACGATGAAATTGCTGCTTTAAAAGTTCAAATGGCAAATCAAGCAAGACAAATTGAGAAGGTAACCAAGGAAATGCATGATATTAGGGTAGGGTGTGAATTGTGTCAAGGTCCTCACCTTACTAGAGATTGTGATCAAACAACGATGGAAGAGCAAGCAAATTTCTTAGGTTACTTGCGAAAAGGTGAAATGAATTTCAACGATTTTTCGGCGGTTGAAGTAATGAACCAGAAATATCCTCCAATTAACAACTACCAAATAGGAGGACCTTCAGGTTTAAACAATAATTACCAAGGAGGAAATCCGGTTTACCAAAATAACCGGAATTTTCCAAATCAAAATCAAAGAAATGCACCACCAGGTTACAATTACCTAAACAATCGAAATCAACCTCAACAAAATTACCAAAATAATTTCCAACACACTCAACCACAACCACAAGCACCTATACAACCACAACCCGAGAAGAAATCCGGTTTAGAAGATCTTTTGAGAGATTTTATGGTTAAGCACGAGCAAACTACAGAACTTCAAACTCAGCAAATTCAAAATCAACAAGCTACGATACATAATCTAGAAAGAGATGTTGGAAGGATCTCACAGTTACTAGCAGAGAGACCACCAGGCGCTCTCCCCTCAAACACTCAAGTGAATCCCAACAACAATCAAACAAGGAATGAGCATGTAAATGCTATAACTAATAGAAGTGGTTTAACTATTAACCCAGAAACTAGTAAGCCCTCAGAAGTTCCTTTGTCTCCTTCTATTTTACAAATACCCATTGATATAGATGAGCATGTTGAGAAAGAACAAGAAAAAGATGATCCACCGGAGATCATATCGAAGAAAAGTGAAGAACCTCCAGTAAAGGTGCACAAGGCACCTATTCCATACCCGAAGGCATTAAAGAAAGACAAACTCGTGAGCCAATATCAGAAATTTGCAGATATGATCAAGCAAATCAGCATTAACATGCCACTCGCGGAAGTTCTTAGGGGTATGCCAAATTATGGAAGGTTTATCAAGGATCTCATAGCCGATAAAGGTAAATATGAAGAAGTTTC
The DNA here is from genome assembly GCF_046630445.1 of Rutidosis leptorrhynchoides. Lineage (NCBI taxonomy): Eukaryota > Viridiplantae > Streptophyta > Magnoliopsida > Asterales > Asteraceae > Rutidosis > Rutidosis leptorrhynchoides. Next base: position 135,963,357 of record NC_092340.1, on the reverse strand, counting down.
AACCACATTCCTCAATGAGGAATGCTCAGCAATTTTGCAAAAGCAAAAGATGCCACCAAAACTTGGAGATCCTGGTAGTTTCATTATTCCGTGTCTGATGGGAGATTCAGTAATGTACGATGCATTAGCTGACTTAGGCGCAAGTATCAATCTTATGCCACGCTCCTTGTACTTAAAACTAAACCTAGGTAATCTAAAACCAACTAGGATGTGTATACGCCTAGCCGATAGAACTTTTAACTATCCTATTGGTATTGCCGAAAACCTACCGGTTAAAGTTAATCATTTAATCTTTTCTGCTGATTTCGTTGTCCTTGAAATGGAAGAAGATAGTAAGGTTCCCCTAATTCTAGGGCGACCTTTTCTAAATATCGCCGACACGATTGTGCGTGTTAAAGATAAAAAACTTAGTCTAGGTGTAGGGGAAGATAGAGTTACCTTAAACATAGATAAAGCTATGAAACAACCTATCTCTTCCGATGACGAATGTTATAAGGTAGACATCGTTGATTGCTGTGTTGAAAAAGAATTTCAAGAATTACTAAATGTAGACACCTCGAACTTCACCCCAATGAGTGAAAGTGATGAATTTGATGTAGAGCTTGAACTTGACGAATTGTTGAAAGTAGTCATCGATGAAGATGACGTTGAGGAAGAAATTCCCAAGGAAGATGAACCATTTGAAGAAATTACCGATGGTAATAGGTTTCGGATAAAATCTTCCTTGGAAGAACCACCAACCTTGGAACTTAAAGAACTCCAGGAACATTTGGAGTATGCTTATCTCCAAGGTACATCACAATTACCTGTTATAATCTCATCAAAACTCTCCGATAACGAAAAGAGTAGGTTAATGTCCATTCTAAAAACTCACAAGAAAGCAATTGCTTGGAAAACAACCGATATTCCATGGATTAACCCCGCTTATTGTACTCATAAGATCCTAATGGAAGAAGATTTTAAACCCGTGGTACAAAGACAATGAAGGTTAAACCTTAACATGAATGAAGTTGTCAAAAAGAAGGTTATCAAGTTACTTGATGCCGGGTTAATATACCCTATATCCGATAGCCCATGGGTTAGTCCTGTTTAAGTAGTACCCAATAAAGGGGGTACAACTGTCGTCCTTAATGATAAGAATGAACTCGTTCCTACAAGAACAGTCACTGGTTGGAGAGTCTGTATAGACTACCGTCGTTTAAATGACGCCACAAGGAAAGATCATTTCCCACTTCCTTATGTTGACCAAATGCTAGAACATTTAGTGGAAAAAGATTACTATTGTTTTCTTGATGAATTCTCCAGTTATTTTCAAATTCCCATTGATCCAAAAGACCAAGACAAGACAAATTTTACTTTTCCATTTGGTACCTTCGCATACCGATGAATGCCGTTCGGATTATGCAACGCGCCAGGCACCTTTCAAAGGTGTATGATGGCAATATTTCACGACATGATAGAAGGAAGTATGGAAGTCTTTATGGATGATTTCTCTGTTTTTGGAGACTCCTTCGATTCATGCCTTTCCAACCTCGAGCGAATGTTAATTCGTTGTGAGGAATCAAATCTTGTTTTAAATTGGGAAAAATGCCACTTCATGGTGAAGGAAGGCATTGTTTTAGGACACAAGATTTCTCGAGATGGAATGGAAGTAGACAAAGCTAAGATCGATGTAATCTCAAAGCTTCCTCCTCCAACTAACGTTAAAGGAATTCGTAGTTTCTTAGGTCATGCGGGATTCTATCGACGATTCATAAAGGACTTCTCCAAAATCGCTCGACCCATGACTAAACTTCTTGAGAAAGACAGTACATTCGACTTCAATGACGAATGCTTACAAGCTTTCTCCATTCTAAAAGATAAAATTACAAATGCACCTATCATAGTATCTCCCGATTGGTCCAAACCATTTGAACTAATGTGTGATGCTAGTGATTTCGCACTAGGAGCCGTTTTAGGACAACGCCAAGATAACAAATTTCAACCAATATATTATGCAAGCAAAACACTAACAGGAGCAGAATTCAACTATACGACTACAGAAAAAGAACTCCTTGCAATTGTATTTTCTTTTGATAAGTTTAGATCATATCTTGTGTTTTCCAAAATGATTGTTTTTACCGATCATTCAGCCCTAAAGTACTTGTTCAAGAAACAAGATACAAAACCTAGATTGATACGTTGGATTCTTCTCTTACAAGAATTTGATATAGAAATCAAGGATAAAAAGGGTGCTAAAAATCTCGCTGCTGATCACTTGTCTCGTCTTAAGAATCCCGACCTAGAAAAACTAGATGAGTCAGTTATTCATGACACTTTTCCCGATGAGTTTCTAATGAGAATAGAAACCGAATTTGAAACTCCATGGTTTGCAGATTTTGCAAACTATCTCGCTGCAGGAGTATTAATTAAAAACCAAACGTACCATCAAAAGAAAAAATTCTTTGCTGACTTAAAGTTTTACTTCTGGGAAAACCCTAATCTTTTTCGAATAGGAGCGGATCAAGTTATCCGCCGATGCGCATATGGTAAAGAAGCTCAAAAAATATTGGAGCACTGTCATCAAGGCCCAGCTGGTGGTCATTTCAGACCAAGCTATACAGCTAAGAAGGTCTTTGACTCAGGTTTTTATTGGCCAACCATTTTCAAAGATGCACACCACATGGTTAAAACATGTGATGCATGTCAAAGATCCGGTAACATCTCAAAAAGGGATGAAATGCCATAAAAAGGCATTCTTGTATGTGAAGTATTTGACATTTGGGGTATTGACTTCATGGGTCCATTTCCCGCATCGAATAAATGCAAATACATCCTTGTGGCAGTTGACTACGTTTCTAAATGGGCCGAAGCAAAAGTTTTACCCACAAATGATGCCCGTGTTGTTGTGAACTTCCTAAAAAACCTATTTTCACGTTTTGGGATTCCAAAAGCATTAATCAGTGATCGTGGAACTCATTTTACAAATTAATTACTCGAGAAAGTACTTAAAAAGTACGGAGTTAATCATCGTTTCTTAACTTCTTACCACCCTCAAACGAGTGGCTAAGTTGAAAACACAAATCGAGGTATTAAACGGATTTTAGAAAGAACGGTTAAAAATAATCCTAAAATCTGGCATCGAAAGTTAGATGATGTGCTTTGGGCATTTAGAACTGCATTCAAAACGCCTATTGGTACTACACCTTTCCGATTAATTTATGGTAAGGCGTGTCATCTACCTATCGAAGTTGAACACAAGGCATATTGGGCTCTAAGAGAATGTAACCCTGACCTTGTGGAAGCCGGAGAGAACCAATTCTTACAACTTAATGAATTAGACGAGTTAAGAATACAGGCTTATGAAAGCTCTAAAACATACAAAGAGAAAACTAAGAGATGGCACGATGCACGATTAAAAGAAAGAAATGAATTCGAACAAGGGGATAAAGTATTAGTTTTCCAATCACGTTTTACGTTTTCATCTGGGAAACTTAGATCCCGGTGGACTGGGCCATATATAATAAAATAGGTTTTTCCATCTGGATATGCAGAGTTATATAGCAAAGACGGTGGTACTTTCAAGGTGAACGGTCATCGACTCAAGTTATACTTTGACGAAATCAACACTACGAAAAGAGACGAAATCACATTCTACCCTAAGGACAAGTAAATTTGGGGTAACTTTAAGGTTTTCAACTCCATTCTTGATCTTTAGTTTTATCTTTAAGAGTGGGGTTTGTTCGGTCTTTCCCTAGCAGACACTAAAGAACTAATCTTCTCCCTCCATTCTACCTTTTTATTTTCTTTTCGTTTTTATTTATTGTTTATTTTCAAGATGCGCAATCAATATGTCTACAACCACTTCTTTTTGATGTGCGATAATATTTTACCGAGAGATGTGGTATTAGATATAAAGAGAAGATGCGATCAGGCGAGAAAAGAAATAAGACAAGAACTTAATGAGAAAAATTATGCAAAAGGCAAATCAAAATCATCTAAGAAGCGTCGAGCGCGTCATTTGGGCAAGTGTGTAAAATGTGGAAAACCGACTCATTACGGAAATTGCCCAAAGAACCAAACGGACTCTAATTACGAGTACGTAACTTTGTGCCGAGAAGGGCCTTTTAAATGTTCAAGGGAAAACCTCTTAAACCAACGAGGTTACATCTACGAAGCCATGGGGGGTGAAATGGTGCGACTCTACTATGAGGCGAGTCAACGCGGTTTCACCATCTAAATCTTTTTCTCGCCAATTGTGTTTGTGCATTTATTTTTGTGTGTTTATGTTTTGGTGTGTTTTAGTTTGTTTTAGTTTGATGTGTGTTTTATTAAAAAAGGTCTACCATTTAAAATTGATAAACCTTTAGTTTAACCTGTTTTTATTGAAAACGATAATGTTAAGTGTAACAACTGAATTGTCGTTCTTCAAATTGCACGAAATTTCTTGTTGGATTCATAAGATATCTTTTAAATAGTAAACCACAAAAACAAAAGAAAAATTATTTCTACTAAAAATATACTTTTTTATCAACAACCGTAAAAATATATAACTTATAAACTTTGTCGTGGGTAATGATAGGTGTAACAACCGAGATTATCTCTACCTAGTTGATAGGAAACAACGTTTTAAGTTTGAAAATTAGTTGGTTTGAAAGTATATATATATATATATATATATATATATATATATATATATATATATATATATATATATATATATATATATATATATAAATAGAGTGTATTTTAAATTCATTTAATTTTTATTTTTCATGTACTTGTTTTGAAATTTTAAAATATTAATTTTCTTTTAATTTCAAAAATTTAAAAAGAAAAATAGAGTGTTTTATTTTATTTCTAAGTTGTTTTCGAAAAATATTAAAACTTTAACTTTTAAAGAATTAAATTTTATAAATTGAATTTGAAAATTTATAAGCGGATAAAGACTAGGTATATCAACCGAAATTTCCGTTACACCAAATATAAATTTATAAAAAGATATTTTAAAAATTTGATTACTTATAAAGTTGGAAAAAAAACAGTAGCCTAACACTTACGCGAAACGTGTGGTAATCCACGCGAAACGTGTACAATCAATATCTACACAGAACGCGTAAGTCTACGCGAAACGCGTAAGTTGAAAAGTCAGATCCCTTAACTGATCGACCAGCACTTGTTCTTCACACTTCTTATTATTTTTCTGTTTGCTGTGGACGAAGGAGAAACCAAAAAAACCACAAAAATCACTCCCAAAATTTAAATAAACACTCTCAATCTCCTCCAATTCTTTCATCTTTCAACATGCCGAGATTGGTAAGGGTTCTAAACCCATTTTTACCACTTGTTCTTCAACTTTTTCATTAATTATTTTTGTAGCTTTAATCCGAATTAATGCATGTTAGTGTTGAATTTTGCTCGATTATTGCTATAACTATGTTGTTAGTGTGATGTTAAACCCGATTAGCATGAGAATTTGATGTTTAATTGATTATTTCAAAGTTAGGGTTTATACATATTGGGAAAAATTGATGAATTGCTATTGAAGTGTGTTATTTTGGTTATAATTAGATGTTTTTAACTGTTTTGATAGTAGTTAGAACCTTTGAAAATGAGTTTGATTGTTTGATTTTGTGATTTTAATTTTAGCCTAAATTTGATAATTTTTTGTTATTGGCATGAATCAAGTATAAATTGTAATGATGCTAAGGTATATTTGGAAGCTGGAATGCACGCAATGTGATTGAATTGAATTATATATGCTTCGTTCATTGAATGTTTTCCCTTTTGAATTAAACTTTGTTTATGAAACTTGATTGATTATATTGAATTTTTTTTGGTTTATTTTTGTTTGTTTTAATTTTTAGAAGTAATACTTTAACTGTTGTTGATATATTAGTTCCTGTGGTGTTGAAAACAAGCTTGTATGCTGAATATGGATTCTTTGCTAATGTTAACATACCCAATTGGGACGACTTTCTTGTTTTAAAATGTTATACAGGGATTATTTAGAATGAGAGCTGTAAACCAACAACAAGAAGAGGAACAAGTAACACCACAAATGGAACAACAACTCCAAACCTTACACCCGAACCTGAGATTCCCTAATGATTTACCTCAACGGGTGCAAAAGGTTAAGGACTTACTTTCTCTGATCAATAGAAACACCTCTCTAGTATATGTTGTGGACTGGGCTCCCTTAGGACACCCAGTCAACTTAGATACACAAATAAGGGAAATTTTAAACCAAAGTTTCACAAACGAATTTGGGGTAAATTTGCTTTTTAATGATTTTGAGAGGTTGTTTAGTTTAAATAGTCCTGTATATAGAGAATGGTGCTTAGAATTCTATTCTACTGTTAGAATGAGCATACATTCAGAAACTATCGATGATACTAATTTTCTACAATTTAGGCTGGGTGGGGTAGATAGAAGAATGTCCCTAAGCAACGTGATTAACGCGTTGGGGATTTACACGGTCGAGAAGATGTTGACTCCCAGTTTTAGGGAGTATATTTTTACTGGGGCTAGGTATACAGGTAATTATGATTCTGGGAGAGTTTGGCAATCTTTTACTCGTAGAAATAGATATGAGGCCGGCCAAGAATCATACCTAAAGATCAATGATGTTCGGTTTAGAATAATTCATAAATTTATAGCGAACACAATAAACCAAAGGTCATTTGGTAATACAGATAAAATTAATTATATTGACCTTTGGTATTTAGATGTGATCAGAGATAGAGATACTTTTGTTAGTATACCCTATGGAGTTGCCTACTTCTGGGCTCATGTAGGTAAAGGTGCTAGAGGATCAAGTGACATGTCGGGGGGTCACTATATCACTTGTTTAGGAAATTGGTTCGGACTCGACCCGAGTGAATCAGAACCTCCAATCATACCGGTAGATCAAGCCATTAAAACTTTAGGATTGGATGTATATAAAACTGCAAAAGCTATACAAGTGAGGGGTGGGGTAATTAGTTTAAGACGACAAGAAGTTGTTGCTCCCACTCCTATGGAGGAAGATGATGAACCTGAGCGAGATACTAGGAGAAGACAGAGACAGCCAGACCAGGCTAGTTCATCTAATGTAGGTACTTCTGATTTCGATATGTTACAAAATTCGTTTAATTCATTGAGTTTAGATGTAAGGAACTCATATGAAACTTGGGGACAGAGATCAGAAAACCATTACACTAGTTTGTCTCGGCAATTAGGGGACATTAGGGGTACCCAACTAGCTCAGGGTAATATTTTAGAAAACATCCGATATGATCAAATGGGACAGGGAGCACAACTTGAGTGGATACATCATCAAGCATATCTATATGCAGCTAACCCACAGACTTACGCACCCTCAGCCTTTCCTTCATACACCCCTTAGAAAGCACCCGGTGATCCTCTACCTCCACCTTATGATCCCAACGCTGCTCTAGCTGCAAGTCAGGATGCCTATCGGCGTTTTTACGAGGAATAACGCCAAAATGAACAGCGGCAGCAACAACAACAGGAACAGGAAGATCAAGGAGGCCCTGTATGGCCATTTTTCTAGTTTTTAGTTTTTATTTTTTTTATCTTGTTTGTAAAAAAAATGATTTTTATGATGTGTTTTAAGTATTTACTTTTACTTTTATTTTATATATACAAATTTTTTTTTTAAGTGTGGGGTAAAATTTTTGTACTACTAAAGTAAAACCCCATCTCATGTGTGATTAACATATTTGTTGACAGGTACTTACGATGATGAGATCCGACATAACGAAACACGAAAGTATTATTATGATAAAAAGGATTGGATATGTTCATACGATAAGCATTTTACAAATGTCCAATTACTTAACAAAGGAAGTTCCAAATACTTTACACTTTTTGTCCTCTCCAATTTATACATTTAGTCTGATTTTATGTAATGAGGGCATTACATAATCTTAAGTGTGGGGTGGGGATATATAAATTCTCAAGAACTTATAACTTAGTGGTTTTTATGAAAAATTTTGTTCTTTTTTTAAACAAATATATCTAATCAATTTTTAAGGTAATTACAATCAATTAAAAATTAGGTGTCAAAAACGGAAATTATTGTCTCCATACATTAAAAATACATAAGTTTATTTGATTAAAACCTATAAAAGAAAATCAAGTATAACAAAATTTATAAACCCATATTTTTGGAACCATTTATCACATATTTCTATGAAGTTTATTGTAGATATCATTGCTTTGGAATGTATAAACCTGAATATCCCATTAATGCGAGTAATAAAGGATGAATCAAGTCCATCCCTTAAGGAAGTAAAGTCTTCCAAAATGACACACTTGCTAACTTATGTTAGAAGATGTAGTCCAGAACAGCTGTAGGTTGACGAAAAATCTTGAAAAGTCATCTCTATCATCGGCTGGAAATCCACCTCACCTCAGCATCAAATAGGGTTTTTGGTGATCAGACTTATCCTAACCATGAGATGGATCTGTCTCGTACAATGGGGGGCACATTGCAAATTAGATTTTAAGACTAATAAATCTAATCCCCAGATGGATGATCTCCATAAAGATCAACCGCATCTATGTTTGACCGCGGTCAACATACATATGCCATAATAAATTGAGGTGTGCAAACTCATGGTTCACCGATGATATTTGGACACGATATAATTTTATTCTAAAACTTATGCTATTTTATGAATTATATTGTGTAAAACCATTTTTAGGACATTCGGTTTCAAGTTCCATGATACTTCAATCATGGGGGTGGATAGCTTGCTAATTGCTGACTGAGACTACGGTTTTCAGTTACCCTCGACCGGAATTTGAGGTTAAAACTGGAAAACGTGTCTAGTGTAAAAACTAGCATACCATTTTATAAAATCATAAAACGTTTTCACAAGGTCCAATTTTCCCTAAGGATCCAAATTTTTAAAACCTTAATCACGAGTTTCAACTTTGTTTCTGTTGTCAGAATTTCATTTCGTGTGGTGTGCGTGTGATCCAATTAATATTGTGTAGTGTTTCCAACTCATTCCATATAGCGTGTGTTTTCATTTCGTGTGGTGTGTTGTGTGATTTAATCTTCGACATGGAAAAATATGTCATGTTCCGATTCTATTTAAAAGATGTAATTGCTTGAGGACAAGGAACATTCAAGTGTGGGGTATTTTGATATCGCTTTAAACATACATATATTTCGACGCAATATCATTTATATTTCATCGGCTTTTACCGAAACGAAGACATTCAAATGCATAATTCACGAGAAAAAACGGCAAAAGTAAACGCGAGCTTGAAGTTTGAAGAAATGATAATAAACGAAGGGCTTTAACCAAATATATATCGAGATAACGTTTATCCGAATGAAAGTCCAATATGATCGAAGAAAAAGATTTCAAATGAAAGTTCCAAGTCAATATACGTCAACACGGGGTGAACAAAGAACAAACATAAAATTAAAAATAAAAAAATTGCTGGTTACTCATACGCGGATCGCGTATTTATCCACGTGAAACGCGTAAATTATGTTATAAATGCAGATTCAAAGTTGCTATTACGCGGAACGTGTACATCTCCACGCGGAACGCGTAATATTATTACTCCTACGCGAAACGTGTACCTCCTTATACGAAACGCGTAATTTCGAGACCAGATCCAGATTCAAGTTCACATGGGACGGTTCCTTTTGGGTTTAATATTACAACTTTACACTCCTTTTCATCTTTACAGAATTAAAAGAGGAATACACTCAAGTTCACCTACTACTTCAAGACATATGTTAAATACGAGTACTATTATCAGTTGAAGTACATATACAGAGAAATATAGAGAGAGGTAGAGCAGAGAGCATAGGGATATCACACCCAATTAATTTTACTAGTATCTTTGTACTCTGTATAATTTAAATTCAGTTCCAATTAATTTTCAAGTTCAATTTTTAGGATAGTTTCAATATTAAGGGTGTATTGTTCGTGATTAAGGGTATTATTGTTCGAGTGAAAAAGGTGTTGTTATTGTAATTTTCTACCATTTGAAGTTAATGAAAGTGAAGATTTTCGTAAGTTTATCCTATTAAAATTATTGTTATCAATTTTTATCATTATTATTATGTTTTTAAATTTATATTTTTATCTTTACCCTAGTATAATGAGTAGCTAAATTTCCCTAGTGTTTGCTTAGATGTAGAACCCCTAGTGAAATGGATTGTTATCATTTGTAAAAATTAAAATGTAACTTAAGTATTTTTAACATAGAGTCTAATTAAAAGAACCATTATTATGTATTTAGATATTTAACCCTTGTCACTTAATTTATTAGATTCAAATAACGAAAGTTATTTTTATTTATATAAATTAAGCTTCAACATTAATAGTGATTTAGACGAACTTATGAATGAGTTATTAACACTAATTTAGAAGTAAAGTTCGGTGGTTTGGGTGATATCATTAGTTATATAATAGTCAAATTATAAAAAGGGAAACTGTTATGATTTGGGTTTTGGCGAAAGTCAAAACTAGATTGGGTCTCAATTTAAATACTTGGGGAATAGTAAACTACCTAAATAAGGTCAAATGAAAATTAGATTTAATTTAGCTAGTTGAAACTTTATATATTCGAAAGAAAAATATAAAGTTTTATACTAAAAACATTTTAATAGAGCCTAATTTTAAAACAATCCATGGATCTAGAGGTGAAACATTTAAATGAACACTACCATTTATATATTGCAAATATAAAAATAACACTGTTACGAAATTAGTTAATTCCAAGTTTTAATTAAATCTTTTATTATTATTTTAAAGTAATTAATTTACAATTAGTTTAATCATTATAATTATCTTTAATCCACCTTTAATTTAATTAAAACTTATTATTTAGTTAATTTAAGTTAATTTGTATTTTATTTTATTGTTTAAAATAAATTCTTAATCATTTAGTTTTATAAAAAATTATTGTTATACTTATTACCATTTAATAAAATATTTCTATCACAAATAATATAGTTTCAATTAGTTCACTTTTAAGTTAATAATTATAAATCATGTAATCTTGTAATTTTAATTAATAAGTAGTTCAATTAAATTAAGATTAAGTTATACTTTATTATTATTCTGCTAAATATAAATTCCTAATCCAAACCCCCTTTTAAATAAGTTTAACTTCAAAGACTATTAAAAACCATTAACACTCCATCTCCCTGTGAAACGAATCGGATTTACCTATAAAACTAAACTACGCGGATAGGACTAGTTGCCTATATATGTGTGAAATCAACATGAATTCATTAAAATACTACATATACAATAAAACAATTTGTGTAACAAAATAACTCAAATCCGTTCAAAATAAAGGTTACGATCCAGCATATCAACTTTTTGGCGCCGCTGCTGGGGAGTTGGCAGTTAAATAAATAGATAATTTTTCTGATTCGTAGTAGTAGTTGGATTTGTACGTGGACTGGGTTATTGGAGCCAAACAGTACTCAATTATATTGGGACCAAACGAATCCTGCCCCTCTGCTGCATCTTTTGGCTATTCGAAACGTGAGCAAAATCAGAAGGAAAATCTGTTTGTTTAAAGGTTTTTATCATTGTTTTTATGTTATTCGATCCTTTTTAAGGAATTCAATCCTTAGAAAAACTTTTGGAGTTGTGATTTCATAATAGAAATTAATGCATGAATTTACGTTCTTCCAACACTGAATTAACTCCTTCATATCCTGAACCCGAAAGAGAATTTCACGAACGTTTAAGAGCTCAAGAAGTAAAGTCTCTCGCTGAGGATTTAGAATCACTTTCATTAGATTCTAACTCTGAACTAGTTATTCAACCAATCATAGAACCAGTTATTAAAGAAGAAGAAGAGATGGCTGCTACAAATCAAACGATGGATGCATTGATGAAGACGACAAGAACAGGTCAAGGCCACGCAATTATTCAACCTACGATGACTGACGGCTTTGAAATAAAGGGTCAATTTCTTAACATGGTGACTAATACATGCCAATTCGGTGGAGCTCCAAATGAGGATGCTAACGAGCATCTTCGTAAGTTTGTAAGCATTTGCAAGCTATTCAAAATCAAAGATGTATCCGATGAAGTCGCATGTTTAAAAATCTTTCCATGGTCACTAAAGGATGATGCAAGCGATTGGCTAGACTCATTATCGGAAGGTTATATTGAAGATTGGAATGACATGATGGACAAGTTTTTGTCAAAATTCTTCCCTGCTTCAAAAGCAGCAAAATTGCAAAGTGATATAAATCACTTCAAGCAAAAGTCTAACGAGACTCTTTATGAAGCTTGGACCCGATTCAATAAAATGCTTAGGGTATGTCCTCAACACGGGTTGAATACATTCCAAAAAGTCTAAATATTCTATAAATGAGTCAATGTGGCTACTCGAAAAGATATAGATGTTGCAGCAGGAGGATCAATCATGAAGAAAACGCCCAAAGAAGCACACACAATCATTGCCGATATGGCAGCACATTCTCATAATTGGCATCAAGAAATGGAATTCTCTAGATCATTAACCGTTGCTAGTATTGAAGGCAACGATGAAATCGCTGCTTTACAAGTTCAAATGGCAAATCAAGCAAGGCAAATTGAGAAGGTAACCAAGAAAAATGCATGCTATTAGGGTAGGGTGTGAATTGTGTCAAGGTCCTCACCTTACTAGAGATTGTGATCAAACAACGATGGAAGAGCAAGCAAATTTCTTAGGTTACTTGCTAAAAGGTGAAATGAATTTCAACTATTTTTCGGCGGTTGAAGTAATGAACCGGAAATATCCTCCAATTAACAACTACCAAATAGGAGGACCTTCAGGTTTAAACAATAATTACCAAGGAGGAAATCCGGTTTACCAAAATAACCGGAATTTCCCAAATCAAAATCAAAGAAATGCACCACCAGGTTTCAATCACCTAAACAATCGAAATCAACCTCAACGAAATTACCAAAATAATTTCCAACACATTCAACCACAACCACAAGCACCTATACAACCACAACCCGAGAAGAAATCCGATTTAGAAGATCTTTTGAGAGATTTTATGATTAAGCACGAGCAAATTACGGAACTTCAAACTCAGCAAATTCGAAATCAACAAGCTACGATACAGAATCTAGAAAGAGATGTTGGAAGGATCTCACAGTTACTAGCAGAGAGACCACCAGGCGCTCTCCCCTCAAACACTCAAGTGAATCCCAACAACAATCAAACAAGGAATGAGCATGTAAATGCTATAACTACTAGAAGTGGTTTAACTATTAACCCATAAACTAGTAAGTCCTCAGAAGTTCCTTTGTCTCATTCTATTTTACAAATACCCGTTGATATAGATGAGCATGTTGAGAAAGAATAAGAAAAAGATGATCCACCGGAGATCATATCGAAGAAAACTGAAGAACCACCAGTAAAGGTGCACAAGGCACCTATTCCATACCTGAAGGCATTAAAGAAAGACAAACTCGCGAGCCAATATCAGAAATTTGCAGATATGATCAAGCAAATCAGCATTAACATGCCACTCACGGAAGTTCTTAGGGGTATGCCAAATTATGGAAGGTTTATCAAGGATCTCATAGCCGATAAAGGTAAATATGAAGAAGTTTCAACCACATTCCTCAATGAGGAATGCTCAGCAATTTTGCAAAAGCAAAAGATGCCACCGAAACTTGGAGATCCTGGTAGTTTCATTATTCCGTGTCTGATGGGAGATTCAGTAATGTACGATGCATTAGCTGACTTAGGCGCAAGTATCAATCTTATGCCACGCTCCTTGTACTTAAAACTAAACCTAGGTAATCTAAAACTAACTAGGATGTGTATACGCCTAGCCGATAGAACTTTTAACTATCCTATTGGTATTGCCAAAAACCTACCGGTTAAAGTTAATCATTTAATATTTTCTGCCGATTTCGTTGTCCATGAAATGGAAGAAGATAGTAAGGTTCCCCTAATTCTAGGGCGACCTTTTCTAAATACCGCCGACACGATTGTGCGTGTTAAAGATAAAAAACTTAGTCTAGGTGTAGGGGAAGATAGAGTTACCTTAAACATAGATAAAGCTATGAAACAACCTATCTCTTCCGATGACGAATGTTATAAGGTAGACATCGTTGATTGTTGTGTTGAAAAAGAATTTCAAGAATTACTAAATGTAGACACCTCGAACTTCACCCCAATGAGTGAAAGTGATGAATTTGATCTAGAGCTTGAACTTGACGAATTGTTGAAAGTAGTCATCGATGAAGATGACGTTGAGGAAGAAATTCCCAAGGGAGATGAACCATTTGAAGAAATTACCGATGGTAATAGGTTCCGAATAAAATCTTCCTTGGAAGAACCACCAACCTTGGAACTTAAAGAACTCCTGGAACATTTGGAGTATGCTTATCTCCAAGGTACGTCATAATTACCTGTTATAATCTCATCAAAACTCTCCGATAACGAAAAGAGTAGGTTAATGTCCGTTCTAAAAACTCACAAGAAAGCAATTGCTTGGAAAACAACCGATATTCCAGGGATTAACCCCGCTTATTGTACTCATAAGATCCTAATGGAAGAAGATTTTAAACCCGTGGTACAAAGACAACGAAGGTTAAACCCTAACATGAATGAAGTTGTCAAAAAGGAGGTTATCAAGTTACTTGATGTCGGGTTAATATACCCTATATCCGATAGCCCATGGGTTAGTCCTGTTCAAGTAGTACCCAAGAAAGGGGGTACAACTGTCGTCCTTAATGATAAGAATGAACTCGTTCCTACAAGAACAGTCACTGGTTAGAGACTATGTATAGACTACCGTCGTTTAAACGACGCCACAAGGAAAGATCATTTCCCACTTCCTTATATTGACCAAATGCTAGAACGTTTAGCGGAAAAAGAGTACTATTGTTTTCTTGATGGATTCTCCGGTTATTTTCAAATTCCCATTGATCCAAAAGACCAAGACAAGACAACTTTTACTTGTCCATTTGGTACCTTCGCATACCGACGAATTCCGTTCGAATTATGCAACGCGCCAGGCACCTTTCAAAGGTGTATGATGGCAATGTTTCACGACATGATAGAAGGAAGTATGGAAGTCTTTATGGATGATTTCTCTGTTTTTGGAGACTCCTTCAATTCATGCCTTTCCAACCTCGAGCGAATGTTAATTCATTGTGAGGAATCAAATCTTGTTTTAAATTGGGAAAAATGTCATTTCATGGTGAAGGAAGGCATTGTTTTAGGACACAAGATTTCTCGAGATGGAATGGAAGTAGACAAAGCTAAGATCGATGTAATCTCAAAGCTTCCTCCTCCAACTAACATTAAAGGAATTCGTAGTTTCTTAGGTCATGCGAGATTCTATCGACGATTCATAAAGGACTTTTCCAAAATCGCTCGACCCAAGACTAAACTTCTTGAGAAAGACAGTACATTCGACTTCAATGATGAATGCTTACAAGCTTTCTCCATTCTAAAAGATAAACTTACGAATGCACCTATCATAGTATCTCCCGATTGGTCCAAACCATTTAAACTAATGTGTGATGCTAGTGATTTCGCACTAGGAGCCATTTTAGGACAACCCCAAGATAACAAATTTCAACCAATATATTATGCAAGCAAAACACTAACAGGAGCACAATTCAACTATACGACTACAGAAAAAGAACTCCTTGCAATTGTATTTGCTTTTGATAAGTTTAGATCATATCTTGTGTTATCCAAAACGATTGTTTTTACCGATCATTCAGCCCTAAAGTACTTGTTCAAGAAATAAGATGCAAAACCTAGATTGATACGTTGGATTCTTCTCTTACAAGAATTTGATATAGAAATCAAGGATAAAAAGGGTGCTAAAAATCTCGCTGCTGATCACTTGTCTCGTCTTAAGAATCCCGACCTAGAAAAACTAGATGAGTCAGTTATTCATGACACTTTTCCCGATGAGTTTCTAATGAGAATAGAAACCGAATTTGAAATTCCATGGTTTGCATATTTTGCAAACTATCTCGCTGAAGGAGTATTAATTAAAAACCAAATGTACCAGCAAAAGAAGAAATTCTTTGCTGACTTAAAGTTTTACTTCTGGGAAAACCCTAATCTTTTTCGAATAGGAGCGGATCAAGTTATCCGCCGATGCGTACATGGTAAAGAAGCTCAACAAATATTGGAGCACTATCATCAAGGCCCAGCTGGTGGTCATTTCGGACCAAGCTATACAGCTAAGAAGGTCTTTGACTCAGGTTTTTATTGGCCAACCATTTTCAAAGATGCACACCACATGGTTAAAACATGTGATGCATGTCAAAGATCCGGTAACATCTCAAAAAGGGACGAAATGCCACAAAAAGGCATTCTTGTATGTGAAGTATTTGACATTTGGGGTATTGACTTCATGGGTCCATTTCCCGCATCGAATAAATGCAAATACATCCTTGTGGCAGTTGACTACGTTTCTAAATGGGCCGAAGCAAAAGCTTAACCCACAAATGATGCCCGTGTTGTTGTGAACTTCCTAAAAAACCTATTTTCACGTTTTAGGATTCCAAAAGCATTAATCAGTGATCGTGGAACTCATTTTACAAATCAATTACTCGAGAAAGTACTTAAAAAGTACGGAGTTAATCATCGTTTCTCAACTTCTTACCACCCTCAAACGAGTGGCCAAGTTGAAAACACAAATCGAGGTCTTAAACGGATTTTAGAAAGAACGGTTAAAAATAATCCTAAAATCTGGCATCGAAAGTTAGATGATGCGCTTTGGGCATTTAGAACTGCATTCAAAATGCCCATTGGTACTACACCTTTTTGATTAATTTATGGTAAGGCGTGTCATCTACCTGTCGAAGTTGAACACAAGGCATATTGGGCTCTAAGAGAATGTAACACTGACCTTGTGGAAGCCAGAGAGAACCGATTCTTACAACTTAATGAATTAGACGAGTTAAGACTACAGGCTTATGAAAACTCTAAAACATACAAAGAGAAAACTAAGAGATGGCACGATGCAAGATTAAAAGAAAGAAAGGAATTCTAACAAGGGGATAAAGTATTAGTTTTCCAATCACGTTTTAAGTTTTCACCTGGAAAACTTAGATCCCGGTGGACTGGGCCATACATAATAAAACAGGTTTTTCCATCTGGATATGCAGAGTTATATAGCAAAGACGGTGGTACTTTCAAGGTGAACGGTCATCGACTCAAGTTATACTTTGATGAAATCAACACTACGGAAAGAGACGAAATCACACTCTACCCTAAGGACAAGTAAATTTGGGGTAACTTTAAGGTTTTCAACTCCATTCTCGATCTTTAGTTTTATCTTTAAGAGTGGGGTTTGTTCAGTATTTCCCTAGCAGATACTAAAGAACTAGTCTTCTCCCTCCATTCTACCTTTTTATTTTCTTTTTGTTTTTATTTATTGTTTATTTACAAGATGCGCAATCAATATGTCTACAACCACTTCTTTTTGATGTGCGATAATATTTTACCGAGAGATGTGGTATTAGATATAAAGAGAAGATGCGATCAGGCGAGAAAAGAAATAAGACAAGAACTTAATGAGAAAAATTATGCAAAAGGCAAATCAAAATCAACTAAGAAGCGTCGAGCGCGTCATTTGGGCAAGTGTGTAAAATGTGGAAAACCGACTCATTACGGAAATTGCCCAAAGAACCAAACGGACTCTAATTACGAGTACGTAACTTTGTGCCGAGAAGGGCCTTTTAAATGTTTAAGGGAAAACCTCTTAAACTAACAAGGTTACACCTACGAAGCCATGGGGGGTGAAATGGTACGACTCTACTATGAGGCGAGTCAACGCGGTTTCACCATCTAAATCTTTTTCTCGCCAATTGTGTTTGTGCATTTATTTTTGTGTGTTTATGTTTTGGTGTGTTTTAGTTTGATGTGTGTTTTATTAAAAAAAGGTCTACCATTTAAAATTGATAAACCTTGAGTTTAACCTGTTTTCATTGAAAACGATAATGTTAAGTGTAACAACTGAATTGTCGTTCTTCAAATTGCACGAAATTTCTTGTTGGATTCATAAGATATCTTTTAAATAGTAAACCACAAAAACAAAAGAAAAATTATTTCTACTAAAAATATACTTTTTTATCAATAATCGTAAAAATATATAACTTGTAAACTTTGTCGTGGGTAATGATATGTGTAACAACCGAGATTATCTCTACCTAGTTGATAGGAAACAAAGTTTTAAGTTTGAAAATTAGTTGGTTTGAAAGTATATATATATATATATATATATATATATATATATATATATATATATATATATATATATATATATATATATATATATATATATATATGTATATATATATATATATATATATAAATAGAGTGTATTTTAAATTCATTTAATTTTTATTTTCATGTACTTGTTTTAAAATTTTAAAATATTAATTTTCTTTTAATTTTAAAAATTTAAAAAGAAAAATAGAGTGTTTTATTTTATTTCTAAGTTGTTTTCGAAAAATATTAAAACTTTAACTTTTAAAGAATTAAATTTTATAAATTGAATTTGAAAATTTATAAACGGATAAAGACTAGGTATATCAACCGAAATTTCCGTTACACCAAATATAAATTTATAAAAAGATATTTTAAAAATTTGATTACTTATAAAGTTGAAAAAAAAAACAGGGGCCTAACACTTACGCGAAACGTGTGGTAATCCACGCGAAATGCGTACAGTCAATATCTACGCGGAACGTGTAAGTCTACGTGAAACGCTTAAGTTGAAAAGTCAGATCCCTTAACTGATCGACCAGCACTTGTTCTTCACACTTCTTATTATTTTTCTGTTTGCTGTGGACGAAGGAGAAACCAAAAAAACCACAAAAATCACTCCCAAAATTTAAATAAACACTCTCAATCTCCTCCAATTCTTTCATCTTTCAACATGCCGAGATTGGTAAGGGTTCTAAACCCATTTTTACCACTTGTTCTTCAACTTTTTCATTAATTATTTTTGTAGCTTTAATCCGAATTAATGCATGTTAGTGTTGAATTTTGCTCGATTATTGCTATAACTATGTTGTTAGTGTGATGTTAAACCCGATTAGCATGAGAATTTGATGTTTAATTGATTATTTCAAAGTTAGGGTTTATACATATTGGGGAAAATTGATGAATTTCTATTGAAGTGTGTTATTTTGGTTATAATTAGATGTTTTTAACTGTTTTGATAGTAGTTAGAACCTTTGAAAATGAGTTTGATTGTTTGATTTTGTGATTTTAATTTTAGCCTAAATTTGATAATTTTTTGTTATTGACATGAATCAAGTATAAATTGTAACGATGCTAAGGTTTATTTGGAAGCTGGAATGCACGCAATGTGATTGAATTGAATTATATATGCTTCGTTCATTGAATGTTTCCCCTTTTGAATTAAACTTTGTTTATGAAACTTGATTGATTATATTGAATTTTTTTTGGTTTATTTTTGTTTGTTTTAATTTTTAGAAGTAATACTTTAACTGTTGTTGATAAATTAGTTCCTGTGGTGTTGAAAACAAGCTTGTATGCTGAATATGGATTCTTTGCTAATATTAACATACCCAATTGGGACGACTTTCTTGTTTTAAAATGTTATGCAGTGATTATTTAGAATGAGAGCTGTAAACCAACAACAAGAAGAGGGACAAGTAACACCACGAATGGAACAACAACTCCAAACCTTACACCCGAACTTGAGATTCCCTAATGATTTACCTCAACGGGTGCAAAAGGTTAAGGACTTACTTTCTCTGATCAATAGAAACACCTCTCCAGTATATGTTGTTGACTGGGCTCCCTTAGGACACCCAGTCAACTTAGATACACAAATAAGGGAAATTTTAAACCAAAGTTTCACAAACGAATTTGGGGAAAATTTGGTTTTTAATGATTTTGAGAGGTTGTTTAGTTTAAATAGTCCTGTATATAGAGAATGGTGCTTAGAATTCTATTCTACTGTTAGAATGAGCATACACCCAGAAACTATCGATGATACTAATTTTCTACAATTTAGGCTGGGTGGGGTAGATAGAAGAATGTCCCTAAGCAACGTGACTAACGCGTTGGAGATTTACACGGTCGAGGAGATGTTGACTCCCGGTTTTAGGGAGTATATTTTTACTGGGGCTAGGTATACAGGTAATTATGATTCTGGGAGAGTTTGGCAATCTTTTACTCATAGAAATAGATATGAGGCCGGCCAAGAATCATACCTAAAGATCACTGATGTTCGGTTTAGAATAATTCATAAATTTATAGCGAACACAATAAACCAAAGGTCATTTGGTAATACAGATAAAATTAATTATATTGACCTTTGGTATTTAGATGTGATCAGAGATAGAGATACTTTTGTTAGTATACCCTATGGAGTTGCCTACTTCTTGGCTCATGTAGGTAAAGGTGCTAGAGGATCAAGTGACATGTCGGGGGGTCATTATATCACTTGTTTAGGAAATTGGTTCGGACTCGACCCGAGTGAATCAGAACCTCCAATCATACCGGTAGATCAAGCCGTTAAAACTTTAGGATTGGATGTATATAAAACTGCAAAAGCTATACAAGTGAGGGGTGGGGTAATTAGTTTAAGACGACAAGAAGTTGTTGCTCCCGCTCCTATGGAGGAAGATGATGAACCTGAGCGAGATACTAGGAGAAGATGGAGACAGCCAGACCAGGCTAGTTCGTCTAATGTAGGTACTTCTGATTTCGATATGTTACCAAATTCGTTTAATTCACTGAGTTTAGATGTAAGGAACTCATATGAAACTTGGGGACAGAGATCAGAAAACCATTACACTAGTTTGTCTCGGTAATTAGGGGACATTAGGGTACCCAACTAGCTCAGGGTAATATTTTAGAAAACATCCGATATGATCAAAGGGGACAGGGAGCACTACTTGAGTGGGTAAATCATCAAGCATATCTATACGCAGCTAACCCACAGACTTACGCACCCTCAGCCTTTCCTTCATACACCCCTTGGCAAGCAACCGGTGATCCTCTACCTCCACCTTATGATCCCAACGCTGCTCTAGCTGCAAGTCAGGATGCCTATCGGCGTTTTTACGAGGAACAATGCCAAAATGAACAGCGGCAGCAACAACAATAGGAACAGGAAGATCAAGGAGGCCCTGTATGGCCATTTTTCTAGTTTTTAGTTTTTATTTTTTTTTATTTTTTTATTTTTTTATCTTGTTTGTAAAAAAAAATGATTTTTATGATGTGTTTTAAGTATTTACTTTTACTTTTATTTTATATATACAAATTTTTTTTAAGTGTGGGGTAAAATTTTTGTACTACTAAAGTACAACCTCATCTCATGTGTGATTAACATATTTGTTGACAAGTACTTACGATGATGAGATCCGACATAACGAAACACGAAAGTATTATTGTGATAAAAAGGATTGGATATGTTCATACGATAAGCATTTTACAAATGTCCAATTACTTAACAAAGGAAGTTCCAAATACTTTACACTTTTTGTCCTCTCAAATTTATACATTTAATCTGATTTTATGTAATGAGGGCATTACATAATCTTAAGTGTGGGGTGGGGATATATAAATTCTTGAGAACTTATAACTTAGTGGTTTTTATGAAAAATTTTGTTCTTTTTTTAAACAAATATATCTAATCAATTTTTAAGGTAATTACGAGCAATTAAAAATTAGGTGTCAAAAACGGAAATTATTGTCTCCATACATTAAAAATACATAAGTTTATTTGATTAAAACCTATAAAAGAAAACCAAGTATAACAGAATTTATAAACCCATATTTTTGGAACCATTTATCACATATTTCTATGAAGTTTATTGCAGATATCATTGCTTTGGAATGTATAAACCTGAATATCCCATTAATGCGAGTAATAAAGGATGAATCAAGTCCATCCCTTAAGGAAGTAATGTCTTCCAAAATGACACACTTGCTAACTTATGTTAGAAGATGTAGTCCAGAACAGCTGTAGGTTGACGAAAAATCTTGAAAATTCATCTTTATCATCTGTTGGAAATCTACCTCACCTCAGCATCAAACAGGGTTTTTGGTGGTTAGACTTATCCTAACTATGAGATGGATCTGTCTCGTACAATTGGGGGGGGCACATTGCAAATTAGCTTTTAAGACTAATGAATCTAATTCCCAGATGGATGTTCTCCGTAAAGATCAACCGCATCTATGTTTGACCGCGGTCAACATACATATGCCATAACAAATTGAGGTGTGCAAACTCATGGTTCACCGATGATATTTGGACACGATATAATTTTATTCTAAAACTTATGCTATTTTATAAATTATATTGTGTAAAACCCTTTTTAGGACATTCGGTTTCAAGTTCCAAGATACTTCAATCATGGGGGCGGATAGCTTGCTAATCGCTGACTGAGACTACGGTTTTCAGTTACCCTCGACCGGAATTTGAGGTTAAAACCGAAAAACGTGTCTAGTGTAAAAACTAGCATGTCATTTTATAAAATCATAAAACGTTTTCACAAGGTCCAATTTTCCCTAAGGATCCAAATTTTTAAAACCTTAATCACGAGTTTCAACTTTGTTTCTGTTGTCAGAATTTTATTTCGTGTGGTGTGCGTGTGATCCAATTAATATTGTGTAGTGTTTCTAACTTATTCCATATAGCGTGTGTTTTCATTTCGTGTGGTGTGTTGTGTGATTTAATGTTCAACATGGAAAAATATGTGATGTTCCGATTCTATTTAAAAGATGTAATTGCTTGAGGACAAGCAACGTTCAAGTGTGGGGTATTTTGATATTTCTTTAAACATACATATATTTCGACGCAATATCATTTATATTTCATCGGCTTTTACCGAAACGAAGACATTCAAATGCATAATTCACGAGAAAAAATGGCAAAAGTAAACGCGAGCTTGAAGTTTGAAGAAATGATAATAAATGACGGGCTTTAACAAATATATATCGAGATAACGTTTATCCGAATGAAAGTCCAAGATGATCAAAGAAAAAGATTTCAAATGAAAGTTCCAAGTCAATATACGTCAACACGGGGTGAACAAAAAACAAACATAAAATTAAAAATAAAAAAATTGATGGTTACTCATACGCGGATCGCATAATTATCCACGCGAAATGCGTAAGTTATGTTATAAATGCAGATTCAAAGTTGCTCTTACGCGGAACGTGTACATCTCCACGCGGAACGCGTAATATTATTACTCCTACGCGAAACGTGTACTTCCTTACGGGAAACGCGTAATTTCGAGACCAGATCCATATTCAAGTTCACATGGGACGGTTGCTTTTGGGTTTAATATTACAACTTTACACTCATTTTCAGCTTTACAGAATTAAAAGAGGAATACACTCAAGTTCACCTACTACTTCAAGACATATGTTAAATACGAGTACTATTATCAGTTGAAGTACATATATAGAGAAATATAGAGAGAGGTAGAGGAGAGAGCATAGGGATATCACACCCAATTAATTTTACTAGTATCTTTGTACTCTGTATAATTTAAATTCAGTTCCAATTAATTTTCAAGTTCAATTTTTAGGATAGTTTCAATATTAAGGGTGTATTGTTCGTGATTAAGGGTATTATTATTCGAGTGAAAAAGGTGTTGTTATTGTAATTTTCTACCATTTGAAGTTAATGAAAGTGAAGATTTTCGTAAGATTATCCTATTAAAATTATCGTTATCAATTTTTATCATTATTATTATGTTTTTATATTTATATTTTTATCTTTACCCTAGTATAATGAGTAGCTAAATTTTCCTAGTGTTTGCTTAGATGTAGAGCCCCTAGTGAAATGGATTGTTATCATTTGTAAAAATTAAAATGTAACTTAAGTATTTTTAACATAGAGTCTAATTAAAAGAACCATTATTATGTATTTAGATATTTAACCCTTGTCACTTAATTTATTAGATTCAAATAACGAAAGTTATTTTTATTTATATAAATTAAGCTTCAACATTAATAGTGATTTAGACGAACTTATGAATGAGTTATTAACACTAATTTAGAAGTAAAGTTCGGTGGTTTGGGTGATATCATTAGTTATATAATAGTGAAATTGTAAAAAGGGAAACCGTTATGATTTGGGTTTTGGTGAAAGTCAAAACTAGATTGGGTCTCAATTTAAATACTTGGGGAATAGTAAACTACCTAAATAAGGTCAAATGAAAATTAGATTTAATTTAGCTAGTTGAAACTTTATATATTCGAAAGAAAAATATAAAGTTTTATTCTAAAAACATTTTAATAGAGCCTAATTTTAAAACAATCCATGGATCTAGAGGTGAAACATTTAAGTGAACACTACCATTTATAAATTGCAAATATTTATTATTATTTTTAGGTATTAATATTAAGTTGAAATTAAAATTATAACTCAAATATACTTCAGTTTAAACGTACTGGTTTGTCATATTAAATATAACCTACGCGGATCGTGTACATTTCCACACGAAACACGTATACTCAAATTATACGCGGAACGTGTATATAAATACGCAAAACGCGTACGTATAAAAATAACACTGTTACGAAATTAGTTAATTCCAAGTTTTAATTAAATCTTTTATTATTATTTTAAAGTAATTAATTTACAATTAGTTTAATTATTATAATTATCTTTAATCCACCTTTAATTTAATTAAAACTTATTATTTAGTTAATTTAAGTTAATTTGTATTTTATTTTATTGTTTAAAATAAATTCTTAATCATTTAGTTTTATAAAAATTATTGTTATACTTATTACCATTTAATAAAATATTTCTATCACAAATAATATAGTTTCAATTAGTTCACTTTTAAGTTAATAATTATAAATCATGTAATCTTGTAATTTTAATTAATAAGTAGTTCAATTAAATTAAGATTAAGTTATACTTTATTATTATTCTGCTAAATATAAATTTCTAATCCAAAACCCCCTTTTAAATAAGTTTAACTCCAAAGACTATTAAAAACCATTAACACTCCATCTCCCTGTGGAACTAATCGGATTTACCTATAAAACTAAACTACGCGGATAGGACTAGTTGCCTATATATGTGTGAAATCAACCTGAATTCATTAAAATACCACATATACAATAAAACATTTCGTGTAACAAAATAACTCAAATTCGTTCAAAATAAAGGTTACGATCCAGCACATCACTTCTCATTCTTATTAAAACTGCTGCCGATTTGCTTTGGAAAAACCCCAACAATGTGACCTTCTATGCCAGCATTTTCCAGTGCAACGATCAACGCATACATTGGTTCTACTTCTGCA
Source organism: Rutidosis leptorrhynchoides (assembly GCF_046630445.1). Taxonomy (NCBI): domain Eukaryota; kingdom Viridiplantae; phylum Streptophyta; class Magnoliopsida; order Asterales; family Asteraceae; genus Rutidosis; species Rutidosis leptorrhynchoides. Next base: position 135,938,086 of record NC_092340.1, on the reverse strand, counting down.
GAATTCATCGTTGAAAACCCCTTACAAGTTGCGAATTTCACCATTCCATGTATCGTCGAAGAAATGACACCAAGTTTACATAACGCAAAGCTTCTTAAGAGCACATTGAAGCGAAGTAGACCGCATAACATACAAGTTTAGCCAAGCTTGTCTTATTAGCTTCGTGTCTGTCTCATCAACAAGCTTAATGTTAGTGGCGGATCTAGGATTGGTAGTTAGTGGTGTCACCGGTTAAAACTTCAAAAAATATTTCTACTAGATGTCTTATTTCAGTGGTGTCACTCAAAAAAATGTACACTATTCAGTGGCATCACTAGTTAAAAACCCAAAAAAATTTCCACTACATCGCGGATTTCAGTGGTATCCCGTGCAACCACTCGGGCTATAGTAGATCCGCCCCTACTTAATGTTCAGCTCTAACTGACCCAAAGGCCACGTAGACTCTCCAGAAAAACTAGATAATGAAATTGCAGTTGGTTTTAACTTTGCCTTGATGTCTTCTGGTAGTCTGCAAAAACATTGCTCATACATCACATCCACGTTGCTTCACGTGTCCACATACACTTTCATGATTATTATTCATGCTTCCGCAATCTTACAGGATATAACAATAGGCTCTTATGAGAATCCGCAGTCATGTACTGGCGAAAATGTTATTGGCGCTATCTGCCATTTTTCCAATGTTTCTTCGGCCTTTCTTTTCTGCGCATTCTTACTTGCGTGCACCATGTTAATTACTTGGAATATCTGAAAATTCTCCTTTTTGCCAACAATCTTTGCGCCCAATTTCTTAACCGCAGGAGCTTTTCGCTCTTGTTACATGGTTGCGCTTACATTTGACATTTTTGGCATGCTTGGTAAGTTAGGCGCAATCTTTGCATTTGTCGTGCTTGTTGCCTTATCAAGTAACAGGTAATCAAGTTTTCCTTGCGTTGTTGTTTCAGCAATCAATTCAACCAAGTCGCGGCATCTGTTCGTGTCATGACCATAATCATCATGGAAAACACAGGACTTTGATTTATCGCGCCTGTTGTTTTCAGACCGCGGCGGCGGATCAGGGAAACTCTTAGCAATACGTTCTTGCGTAAAAATTTCTTTTGACGTTTTTGACAACGTTTGGATGATGTTGAACGAATCATTGCTCCATTTCTTGGAAGAATAGCGATCGCGATTGCTGTAACCTTGATTGCCATTGTCACTGTTATTTCGCTGTCGATCATTGTGCGCATATCCTCCATTGTTATTTTTCCTCTGATATCCTGATCCGCGATTATTGTCGCTATAACCGTCACGATTTCCATCGCGGTAGGAATCATTATCATCTCGCCAACTCTTCTCTTTTCCCCAATTGCAATTATGCGTGATAGTGCTATCTTCTCCGCAGTGAATGTAATCATAAGTTTCTTGCATAACCTTTGCAAAAGTTGGTGGTACATCCCTTTGCAGTCGTTGGACTATCGTAGGATGCTTTTGCAGATTGATAGCATGAACAAAGCCTGATTTTTTGGTCTTAATGCAAGTTGGGTATCTTTTGGCACTCATAAGTGTAGCGTGTGAGTAAACCACTGAGCGTTTCCTTAAATCCCTGCTTAATATCATGGCACTCAATGTGCGTTTTCTTCTGCAACAAGAGATTTTGGAATTGCAAAAGAAACGTTGCTCGAAGATCAGTGAAGCCGATGATACTTCGCGCATTCAAATTATGAAACCACTCTCGCGCAAGTCCTTGTAAAACCATAGGAAATACATGACAAGCGACTGGCTTATCCCAATTATATGGACTCACCACGCCCTCAAACCGCTGAAAAAAATCTAGCGGATCAGTCAATCCTGAGTATACACCCAAAGTTGCGGGCATAATTGGTGGCGTTATGATCGGATAATCTGAGATATGCGGTACAAACTTATCCGTTGCTAAAATAATTTCCGTTGCTTTCTTAGTGTGTGTTTCCATGCTATCGGAGAAATATTTCTCAATCATCTTCTGAATAACATCAAGCTGTTCAAACTTGTGCTGCATTTCTTTTGGCGTAATTTTTCGAAACATATATGCGAGAAATAATTGCGCATTTTCTTTGCATGCAGCTTGTGAAGTTTCACCCTCTTCAATATAGCGAGGAATCGGTGTTCCAGGCCTTTTATGTTTGATTCTAGTGACTTCCGTAATTTTGGGATCACTTTCTAAATTATCAGATTGTTGATGCTGAAACTTCGAATTTTTCGCTTTTTTCAAAATTAATATAGGCGATTCGAACGCATTGCGCTCATGCGGTTCATCATTTGAATCTTCGCAATGATTTATCACGAATTGTTACGCATGTGACAAGGTATCATTTAGCGGCCATTCATAGTTCTGCAGTATGTGAAGATCAAGGCCTTGTTTTTGAAGTAACTGTCTTGCCTTTAGGGGCATTATTACTCGCTTCACAGTTTTTATTGTTGCTTCTTTTTCTGCGTATTTAATAGCAATATTTGCAGTGCTTTCGGCTGCCAGATTTTGTGACGACCCGGAAATTTCCGACCAAATTTAAACTTAATCTTTATATGTTTCGACACGAAAAGCAAAGTCTGTAATGTTGAATCTCAAAATTTCTGAACTGTTTTATGAAATCATTTGACTTCGACCAGTCTCGACGATTCACGAACCATTATTTGTAAATAAATGTGCATACATATAAAAATAAATATAAATATATGTATAGAGTATATTAAATATAATTTTTTAAAGATTGTAATACTCGCTGGACGTTTCGATTATTAGTTAAAGAAGTTTAATTCGAACTTATATGATTTTAAAATAAACGGTGATCCAAAAATGAGTTTTATAAATGATAGGTTTATTAAAAATGTATTTAGGAACTATTTGTCAAATTTTTAAAACTTTTTATATTTTACTTGGGGTTGGGAGTGAATAATTAATGTAATTTTTATTTAATAATTAATGCTCGAATTTTATACCATAATGACCAAAATAAATAAATATACTTAATTTAAAAATATGGAATTTTTCTGAAAACTTTTATGCGCCACTGATTAACAACGGAGCACGAAACTCAGTCCGTGATAGAGTGTCGGTAATAAGATTCCAAATGTGATGACTGCTTCCCTGGTGTCAATTGACATCCACTTACATATTATAGTTAGCATATTTTTAATTTAATTAATTATTATTTGTATCATTCACTTCACCTGTATCTTGAACAAAAACATCAAACCTACTTGTACCTTTTTGTTTCCCACTATAATAATTATTTATAGATACAATTACGTGCACACAAGTTAACACACCACACATTCATTGAATCCGCCTTAATCATTTTATTATATATATAGAGCTACACATACATACCAATTAATTATTAATTCCTTGATTCGTTTTAATCTTCAAACCATCTTCTTTTGGTTTGGTTCAACTCAAACCACTTGTGACGACCCGGAAATTTCTGACCAAATTTAAACTTTAATCTTTATATTATTCTGACACGATAAGAAAAGTTTGTTTAGTTAAATCTCAAGAATTTTAAACCGTGTTCATACATTCATTATAACCTCGACCAAATTCCGACGATTCATGAACCGTTATATATAAATAGATATGTATATGTATATATGTATATATATATATATATATATATATATATATTATAACTTGAGAATATTAATAAAGTATTAAACGTATAATACTTTACACGAACGTATTTGTTTCAATATGATTTTTGACGAAATTAAATAAAATATATTAAATGATTGAATTATCAGAAACATTGAATTATGATTACAAGTCTCTGTTGAGAGGTCCACTATGATTTGAGAAAATCTATTCCTCTTAACGATATTCAGAATAATTTGTAAAGCTATTTATAAATAAAAACAAAAAGTGTCATTTACGAAAGTTAGACAAAAGTTAGTGGAGAATTGGTTTCCATAATATTCTATTAATCTATTTTCAAACGTACAAAGACGTTTTCAGTTTAAAAAAAGAACTTTATTATTAAAACGTATATAACTTTTATAAATATCTAGAATCACTTTTGACAACTCATTACTTAACCAGTATAATAAATATAACGATATTTATATTTTATTTCATTAAATATATATAACGATTTAAATTAATATTATATATATATTTATAAGCGTATTATACATACATAGTTTTTATACTTTTACTATACTTTAACTTTACCTTTACTTTACTTTTACTTTACTTTAACTTTAATAATTCACTTTAATAATTCATACTTTAATAATTCACTTTAATAATTCATACTTTAATAATTCACTTTAATAATTCATACTTTAATAATTCACTTTAATAATTCATACTTTAATAATTCAAAAATTTATTATAAATAGAATTCAATAGGTTTCATTATTTCATAGAAACTTGAAAATATATTTATCTAAACTCTCTCAATCGATTTATATATATATATATATATATATATATATATATATATATATATATATTTGCTCTGTATTATTTCAAGATATTATTAGTATATATAAAATATTACGACGAAGTACTGTCCGAGTGATTTCTAAATAGTTTTTTTTTAATGAGTCGAAGCTAAGAAAATTATGGGTTATAGCTATGGAGGTGATGGGTATGGTTCATGGGTATGCTCGTGAGGTCAATCTAGTGTTTATCATCTCCGTTGCGTCTACGTACTTTCCTGCAATATTGAATCTCAATATTGATACGTTCGTGAATCTGAGGCCAACCTTGCACTTGTTAAATGTCGTTATATGTATTTTTACTACGAAATACAGTATTGTGAGTTTCATTACTCCCCTTTTATATATATTTTTGGGCTGAGAATACATGCGCTGTTTTATAAATGTTTTACGAAATAGGCACAAGTACTAAAACTAATTCTATGTGGGTTTAAACCAGAAATATACCCTTAGCTTGGTAACATTAAACTACTTGTCTATGTACGGTAGGCGTAAATCCTAAAGATAGATCTATTGGGCCTGACAAACCCCATCCTGATTATGGGATGCTTTAGTACTTCGAGGTTATTTTAAACACACCTGATCTGGTGTACTTCAGAGGGTAAAACATGAACGTTAAGGCTTGTTACCGGGTGCCTACAACTTATAGAATACTTTTATACACTTGCGAGTGTACATATATTTATAAACGGAAATCTTGTGGTCTATTAATATATTAAAATGATTGTTATGATAAACCTATGAACTCACCAACCTTTTGGTTGACACTTTAAAGCATGTTTATTCTCAGGTATTAAAGAAATCTTCCGCTGTGCATTAGCTCATTTTAAGGATATTACTTGGAGTCATTCATGGCATATTTTGAAAGACGTTGCATTCGAGTCATTGAGTTCATCAAGATTATTATTAAGCCAATTATAGTTGGATGTATTATGAAATGGTGTGCATGCCGTCAACTTTCGTTGTAAAGAAAGTTTGTCTTTTAAAAACGAATGCAATGTTTGTAAATGTATCATATAGAGGTCAAATACCTCGCGATGTAATCAACTATTGTGAATCGTTTATAATGTATATGAACGGGTCCTTTCAGTTGGTATCAGAGCGGTGGTCTTAGCGAACCAGGTCTGCATTAGTGTGTCTAACTGATAGTCGTTAGGATGCATTAGTGAGTCTGGACTTCGACCGTGTCTGCATGTCAAAAGTTTTGCTCATCATTTTTGTCGGAAATTACCTGCTTATCATTCTTAGTCTAGACACATCTTATTGCAATGATTGCATGAATAGTGTATAGACAAAATTCATATCTTAGCGTATCTGTTACTGTAAACTTTGCCTGACATATTCCGTAAATTCCTCCGTAATCTACGAAACCTTTTGCTCTATATAATTAGAATACCACCCGATAGCTGAAAAATCATTTCATATCGAAAAATTCTTTATTCAATCGTACGAAATGGAATTTGTCATTAGTTCAAGTCCCTCGGATTCCGAAATGGAATCCCACTCAAGTTCCGAAAGCAGTGTGACCGGAATGGATCAACTAATTAGTCATCATCTATTCTGGATGAATTGGGGATGGGTTCGTAGCCTCCTTAATCATTGGAGACAAGAAGAAGGTGATCCCTTCCATCCACCACATTGTCCTCTTGGCAAAGAACCTGAAGCACTTACCGGCGAACCTATCCGAAACACCATTTTCTCTCTTATTTCTAGAGTATCTCGTCACGATTACATACTACACCAAATTCTAGATTTTATTTATCCACTCGTCCGGACCGACAATCACCCCGGTGTAATAGAAGAAGTCAAAGAGCTTCGCGCTCGGGTAGTGGCTTTGGAGAATATGGTGCAAAGGTTACAAACACCAGCAGCAGCATAAACAGTACCACCATCAGCAACACCAACAGTACCATCACCACCACCAACAACAACATCCACATCCCATACCGCAACATCACAATCTGTATCTCAAACATCAATGTCATACGCCCTGTAAATATCCAGGAATATCAACAACAACAAACGATAAAGTATTAATTCATAAACTTCATTGAAGAGATATCTCTGCGGCAGTTATGTAATCTCCAAAATCTTAGAGATTATTTAATTCTGACCGTAAATCGGATGAGTGAAAGGAGATGGTAGAGTAGAAACTTTGATCGAAAATGGTGTACAATTTACAAGCTAGAATTGTTTTACCAACAGCATCAACAGGACCGTAGCATCATCAACACAGTCAGTGCCGTCAGTATCGTCAGAATCAACAGCACCTTAACATCACAAACTCTGTCAGTTCAAGAATCATTGTGGACATCATTACGAATCAACAACAAATATATTGTACCAACGAGTTATGAAGTATTAACTCATTTCCAATCGAAAGATTTATATGTATATTTTATATGTATAAATTTTTAAACCATAATAAATCTTCCCGTACTAAGCTATTATGTGTGAATCTTAACTACTCAGTTAATTCATATTACAAATATGCAATGATGTAACTTAACCATCGTTAATTACAATCTCTGTCTCAATTCAATAAAAATCCAATTCATAATTAATCAAGTGTATTATTCGAATATATGTTTGATTTTACACTTTCATCATCGATGTACTCGAAACTTTTCAAATAACATCATTCGTACCTTGCGAAGTTCACAAGAATTTCACGAAAACCAACAAATAACAAAGTAATGATCCATAATTTCAATATTATTGAAGAAATACTTATGCAATTTATAAAGTTTTAGCGATTACTCAATTCTAGTTCCAACCATAAAACAAATGAGTTTAATTGAATATTAACTCATTAAATCTATATTACATCTAAAGAAAATATACACATATATTTTCATAAAGACTGTAATAAACTTCTTTTGTACAAAATATTAATTGTGAAATTTTTTTTAACGGGTAGGTAAAACCCGAGAGATATATAAATTCACAATTAATATATTACATTTTTCGAAACTGATTCAGCAATCATCAACTATACTCCCTACCTTCACAACAATATCCATTCTTTCATATAAATCAAAACAATCATACTCATTCAAATTCAATTACATATTCTGATTTTCAAATCGCATAATTCAATTCGAAATATAACCAGTATCATCACTCTTAGATTCCTATATCTTTTAAAGCTATACTTTGACTTCAAAACTGTGTTAGAACATCATATGTATTAACGATTACAATATATACTCAAACCCTTCAAAATTCCTGAAGACACTTCAACTAAGGAACAATCGAGATGATGATCCAACCACATGTTACCCACAGTTATACACCTGAAAAACTCTCAAAACCTAAGTCATAGTTCGACACGTATCTGTGTTAGACCCTTTGGCATTTACTAGTTAAAATAACTTTTCAATTCCGTTTCAAAATAGACAGTTTTGTCACAGCTCCAGCAAGTCAACTTCGACTTCTCAATCAAAACAGTCTTATTATAACCTCGATAGATACGTTGCCCTTTCGCCAACGTTACCGGGGAATCGTTTATATTCACCACATTAGCAATAAACTTACCAACAACTTCACTGATCTTTGACTTTCCAAAAAAAAAATCATTATAATTATCGAAACCCTATCATATACTCATTCGTACCTTATAACAAGAATTGCCATAATAATTATTGAGAATCAGCAACCAGTATTTTGAAACCTCGCAGCATGTCTACATCAACAATTACATATACACACAACGTCTACCTCCAAGACTTACATTCTTTGAATGAGAAATTTCTGAAAAACACCCTAAACTGCGAACCAGTTCTCGAAATTTTGAAAAATGCTGATGAAGCAGCAAAAACTGTAAACGACCTTAACAGTAAAAAGTTGGATGATAAAGGATAGTATATTGGCAAAGCTCAAAAAAAGTGAAGCTTTGGAACTGGAAAATGGATTGAGCAAAGTATAAAGGCGGCTGTGGACAAATCACAAAGGTTGAACCTGCCTTCAAAGAATCCAAATGATTCAGTACTTGCTGAAGTCATTAACCAATACCTTGCTCCTGACTCTAAACCCCTGCGGACAATATCCTTCATTATCCTCTGATATTAGACATTCTAAGATATTTTTATAATTATTCTTATCTGAAATCATTTACCTCTTCGCGCTATCTGTATTATATCATAAAAGAAACTATTTTAGTTTCTAAATTCTGAAACATTCGAGTTTAAAATAGGAATATTCTTGAAAAAATGTTGGGAGCTGAAGCATGAGTTAGTATAATATAATGACACTTGATCAACGTGATTATATTACAGTAATTCATGTTGAGTTTCTAAATGGAACATGATGATTCACAGATCATAACGTCATCATGTGCTATGTTACACGACTCTTATATTCTCTTTGATCTCTAAATATCAAGAAAATATTTCTTGATGATTCGGCCTTTTCCGAGGTATTCTGGTAATTTGACAAGTCAAGATCGTGCCATTACAATTTCCTTCCTAGAACATTAACAATGTTCATTCCGAAATTTATATCTGCGAATTCTGGACCATTACAAGCGGTGCTTAATCGCAAGAAGAAGAAACGAAAGGACAAAGCTCCGAACTAGAAATGGGAGTATAAATCATAGCAAATAGAAGAGAGCATTAACTGTGGATGACAATGATTATAGAAGAAGCAAGGACTTTGAAATATAAGGGAAGATATAAAACCCAACAACAACCCAGAAATCACAAACTGCATATATCAATGCATATAGCAATATAAAGACACGGGAGAACTAAAAACACTATAAAACCAAGAGTATAGTAGAAGTAAGTAGATTCTTCCTGAGGCAGATGAAAAAGAAGAGCGACAGATATGAAAGTGAGGAGTATATCAAGAATCAGCACTGGATGAAGCATATTGACAAATACTTTAAAATATGAGTTGAGAAGGTGTGAGTTGTAAGAAAACAAATGAGGTGGATTTATAGTGAAATATCCGACAGAGAAATCAAAATGGATTATCGCTTTAATTCGAAGAGGATCATAATTTCCTTAATCGCCGAATAATCAAATCCAATATAGATTACAAAGATTTTCTTTTCAAATATCAATCGTGATGACGTCAAAAGATACGACGAATCACTATTATCTTATTTCATTCATTTACGATAACTTCACTCACACACTTCGAGTAATCGAATTATTTTATCCATTCTTCTTGAACATGATAAAACTCTATAATCGTTATAATAACATTCTCATTGTTAGTCATGACGACCTCTATCAAATTTCGGGGACAAAATTTCTTTAACGGGTAGGTACTGTGACGACCCGAAAATTTCTGACCAAATTTAAACTTTAATCTTTATATTATTCTGACACGATAAGAAAAGTTTGTTAAGTTAAATCTCAAGAATTTTAAACTGTGTTCATACATTCATTATAACCTCGACCAAATTCCGACGATTCATGAACCGTTATATATAAATAGATATGTATATATATATATATATATATATATATATATATATATATATATATATATATTATAACTTGAGAATATTAATAAAGTATTAAATGTATAATACTTTACACGAACGTATTTGTTTCAATATGATTTTTGACAAAATTAAATAAAATATATTAAATGATTGAATTATCAGAAACATTGAATTATGATTACAAGTCTCTGTTGAGAGGTCCACTATGATTTGAGAAAATCTATTCCTCTTAACGATATTCAGAATAATTTCTAAAGCTATTTATAAATAAAAACAAAAAGTGTCATTTACGAAAGTTAGACAAAAGTTAGTGGAGAATTGGTTTCCATAATATTCTATTAATCTATTTTCAAACGTACAAAGACGTTTTCAGTTTAAAAAAAGAACTTTATTACTAAAACGTATATAACTTTTATAAATATCTAGAATCACTTTTTACAACTCATTACTTAACCAGTATAATAAATATAACGATATTTATATTTTATTTCATTAAATATATATAACGATTTAAATTAATATTATATATATATATATATATATATATATATATATATATATATATATATATATATATATATATTATAAGCGTATTATACATACATAGTTTTTATACTTTTACTATACTTTAACTTTACCTTTACTTTACTTTTACTTTACTTTAACTTTAATAATTCACTTTAATAATTCATACTTTAATAATTTACTTTAATAATTCATACTTTAATAATTCATACTTTAATAATTCACTTTAATAATTCATACTTTAATAATTCACTTTAATAATTCATACTTTAATAATTCACTTTAATAATTCATACTTTAATAATTCACTTTAATAATTCAAAAATCTATTATAAATAGAATTCAATAGGTTTCATTATTTCATAGAAACTTGAAAATATATTTATCTAAACTCTCTCAATCGATTTATATATATATATATATATATATATATATATATATATATATATATATATATATATATATATATATATATATATATATATATTTGCTCTGTATTATTTCAAGATATTATTAGTATATATAAAATATTACGACGGAGTGCTGTCCGAGTGATTTCAAAATAGTTTTTTTTTTTGAATGAGTCGAAGCTAAGAAAATTATGGGTTATAGCTATGGAGGTGATGGGTATGGTTCATGGGTATGCTCGTGAAGCCAATCTAGTGTTTATCATCTCCGTTGCGTGTACGTACTTTCCTGCAATATTGAATCTCAATATTGATACGTTCGTGAATCCGAGGCCAACCTTGCACTTGTTAAATGACGTTATATGTATTTTTACTACGAAATACAGTATTGTGAGTTTCATTACTCCCCTTTTATATATATTTTTGGGCTGAGAATACATGCGCTGTTTTATAAATGTTTTACGAAATAGGCACAAGTACTAAAACTAATTCTATGTGGGTTTAAACCAGAAATATACCCTTAGCTTGGTAACATTAAACTACTTGTCTATGTACGGTAGGCGCGAATCCTAAAGATAGATCTATTGGGCCTGACAAACCCCATCCTGATTATGGGATGCTTTAGTACTTCGAGGTTATTTTAAACACACCTGATCTGGTGTACTTCAGAGGGTAAAACATGAACGTTAAGGCTTGTTACCGGGTGCCTACAACTTATAGAATACTTTTATACACTTGCGAGTGTACATATATTTATAAACGGAAATCTTGTGGTCTATTAATATATTAAAATGATTGTTATGATAAACCTATGAACTCACCAAACTTTTGGTTGACACTTTAAAGCATGTTTATTCTCAGGTATTAAAGAAATCTTCTGCTGTGCATTAGCTCATTTTAAGGATATTACTTGGAGTCATTCATGGCATATTTTGAAAGACGTTGCATTCGAGTCATTGAGTTCATCAAGATTATTATTAAGCCAATTATAGTTGGATGTATCATGAAATGGTGTGCATGCCGTCAACTTTCGTTGTAAAGAAAGTTTGTCTTTTAAAAACGAATGCAATGTTTGTAAATGTATCATGTAGAGGTCAAATACCTCGCGATGTAATCAACTATTGTGAATCGTTTATAATGTATATGAACGGGTCCTTTCAGTGTTTGTTAAGTTAAATCTCAAGAATTTTAAACTGTGTTCATACATTCATTATAACCTCGACCAAATAATGTAACACCCTAGGCAAATCCCACATTGCCCACATACATGAGTGATCATGGGATTATAAGGTAATACCCACGCTTAAATGACACAACGCGTTTTGGGATCACAGGCTGAGTAAATGTGCGAGTACGTTATGGTTAAGCGTGCTCGGGCGAGAGCGCTACCAGGATGGGTGACCTCCTGGGAAAGTGCTTATCGTGTGTGGTCGCCAAGAAAAAGCCGTGCGCCTGCTGGCAAAGCGGACAATATTGTGGTCATGTTAAGCTGGGGTGTTACAGAATGGTATCAGAGCCACTCATGTGCCGTTGGGGGTGGTAGGGCAAACCTCATCGAGGACGATGAGTCCCTGAGGGGGGGTGAATGTAACACCCTAGGCAAATCCCACATCGCCCACATACTTGAGTGATCATGGGATTATAAGGTAATACCCACGCTTAAATGACACAACGCGTTTTGGGATCACATGCTGAGTAAAAGCGCGAGTACGTTATGGTTAAGCGTGCTCGGGCGAGAGTGCTACCAGGATGGGTGACCTCCTGGGAAAGTGCTTATCGTGTGTGGTCGCCAAGAAAAAGCCGTGCGCCTGCGGGCAAAGCGGACAATATTGTGGTCATGTTAAGCTGGGGTGTTACACCACTCAAGCACCACTTCAAAACCTTCGTGTGTAACTTGAACGGGTACAACTCATTTGTTTTGCTACTTGTTTCTAACCCTAGTTGAAGTTTTAAACCCATGATCACCATTAAACTAAACCATTACCTTCTTGAACTTACTTACTAATTGCAATCACTTTCAACCAAAAACCACCACTCTACCACACTAGAACCAAAACTACAACACCATCTCCATGGCCCCATCAAACAAACCTGCACCATACTTTGATTACGGCTGTACATAATTTTTTTTCCCTTTCTTTCTTCATTCGAACATCATCAACAAAATCATGACAATTGTTATGCTTGTATCATGTTTTCTGGGTTCATCTTTACCACCTTCTTCGGTTCACAAACCACCTTGATTAACATCCTAAAACCACCGCGAGAACCACTATAGAGCCACCTACAACCATCACCCATCTACCACCACCTTGGATCACCTCAATCAACCACCATCTCAAGACAAGAAACCACATATGTTTTATTTCTTTTATGTTTTCAATTTAATTTAAACACACCACATCTTTCCTACTACTAGAGTTTAATTACTATTCGATTTATTGATTCCATAAACTAAATAACCTACAACTTCTGTTATTCGATGAAAACCACTTGAAACCGCCACTTTACACCTCCCACTTCGCCACCTCTCAACCATCTTTAGATCATGAAACCATCACAACTATTTCTTTTGATTCTGTCTACAACCACCAACCCTATCAAACTACACGTGTACAAATCAAAATATTTCCGATTCAAATCTAACAACAACCCATTACTTTTTTGTTTTTCCTGTACCATCGAACGACCCACAACAAATCTTGTTGTTTGCATGATATCGTCTCTATTTCTACTTCTGTGGTACGATCAATCATGACAACCATGATTACCGAACAACCACCATATCCCTCTCTCTCTTCCCTTCTCTCTGTCCAAAAACATCCAGCATAAACCACCACAATCTTTTCAAACTGCACCTCTTCGTTACTGTTGCTGTCCGGATAGCATCCTGGGGTACTCCTTCTGTTTTATTGTTTCAAACGACACCTTCGCCACCCAAACAACACCCTACTTATTCTTAAACGATTATACATAAAATAATGTTAATGACATTCATGTTTCTGTTCTCTGTATCTGTTTACTATTTAAATAGATATTAATGATATACTGTAACCTATGAATAACTATGATGATGAGATCATGATGGACATAGGAGATGAATTGGAGGTGTCGGCAGAGGAAGAAGGTGATGATCATGATAATCATGAACTTGATATGATAGTGATTGTGATATTTTTCTGTCGGCCACAGCTTGTTATATACCGATTTTTTTTACTTAGGCCAATTAAATATCGAGTGATGGCTGCTGGATCGATTTGTATTGGGCCAAGTTCAGTTTTTAGGTCGTATTTGATGTTGGGCCGGATAGGGGAGTTGGGCCAAAATGAAACTGGGTCAGATGATGATGGCGGGTTAAATATTTCTGGTTATAGTATTATACAGAAACACAAAAAAAATGGTGGGATGGCTAAGAGTGTTTGTGGGTGGATGAGAGGTCGCGAGTTTGTACCCTGTCTTGAGCATTTCTTTTTGGAAAGCCTTTTGAAACCTTTAAGGTAGTATTTTATTTTTTTTATTATTATTATTATTATTATTATTATTATTATTATTATTATTATTATTATTATTATTATTATTATTATTATTATTATTATTATTATTATTATTATTATTATTATTATTATTATTATTATTATTATTTTTATTATTTTTATTATTATTAGTATTAATTATAACTTTATTATTATTATTTCTAATGCAAATATTAAGTATCATTTATTGTTAATATGATTATAGTTACAACTAAGGGTTTATTATATTTAGTATTAACGTCATTATCATTATTATTATTATTATTATTTTAAGTATTATTATTAGTATTATCATTTAGGTTATTATTAGTAGTATAATTATGAGTAAGACCATTATCGACATTATATCTATCGTTATTATTATTATTGTTATTAGTATTATTAAGCAAGTTAGTGTTAATATTAATATGATGATCTTAAGATTTAAAAGTATTAGCTAGAGGCTAATAAAATTAAAGTTAGATTACAAGCATAATATAAATCTAAATGTTAAAATAAAACTGATGTAAGATATTAAATACTACTACAAAGTTTATAAATCATAAGGATCAGTATAAAGATACATAAAATTATTATTTTTAACATTAAGATTATAAATTTAAAATTATTATTATTATTATCATTCTTATTGTTACTATTATCATTATTATTATTATTATTATTATTATTATTATAACAACTTTATTATTATTATTATCATTATTTTAGTACGATTATAATTATTATTTTTATAAACAAAGGATATTTATATAACAATAGAATTATTACATATATCATAAGTATATTTAATTTACTATTTTCATATATAAAAAATAATATATATATATATATATATATATATATATATATATATATATATATATATATATATAACATTTGGAATAATAAATACATTACTATTTAAATAATAATATATGATATAATTAATATATAAACTGGGTCGAATACTATTATATGCTCATTATATGTTTTAATATAAAAAATTGATATAGGTTCGTGAATCCAAAGCCAATCTTACATTGTTCAATGTTGTCATATGTATTTTTACTATAAAATACAATATTGTGAGTTTCATTTGCTCCCTTTTTAAATGCTTTTGCAATATATATTTTTGGGACTGAGAATACATGCGCTGCTTTTATAACTGTTTTACGAAATAGACACAAGTACTTAAAACTACATTCTATGGTTGGATTATTAAACCGAATATCGTCCCTTCAAGTCTAGTAACCTAAGAATTAGGGAAATGGCCCCTAATTGACGCGAATCCTAAAGATAGATCTATGGGCCTAACAAACCCCATTCTGGAATTTGAAATGCTTTAGTACTTCGATTTTAAAAGGTGATTATGATTACCGCTATATAGCATACTTGCGAGTATGCGGGGGATATTCTATATGCATTATGTTAATGTCAGTTACCAGGTGTTCATCATACGAATGATTTTTATACACTTGCGAGTGTAAGGTTGTTTATGAAAAATGAAATCTTGTGGTCTATTAAAATTATGGAATTGATGGATTATGATAAACTAATGAACTCACCAACCTTTTGGTTGACAATTTAAAGCATGTTTATTCTCAGGTATTAAAGAAATCTTTCGCTGTGCATTAGCTCATTTTAAAGATATTACTTGGAGTCATTCATGGCATATTTTAAAAGACGTTGTATTCGAGTCATTGAGTTCATCAAGATTATTATTAAGTCAATTATAGTTGGATGTATTATGAAATGGTATGCATGCCGAAAATTCTATATAATTAGAATACCACCCGATAGCCGGAAACCATTTCATATCGAAAATTCTTTATTCAATCGTACGAAATGGAACTCGCCACTAGTTCAAGTTCCTTGGATTCCGACAACTATTCCGATATGGATTTCCACTCGAGCTCCGAAAGCAGTGTAACCGGAATGGATCAACCGATCAGTCATCATCAATTCCGAATGAATTGGGGATGGGTTCATAGTCGACTTAATCAATGGCGACGCGAAGAAGGCGATCCTTTTCACCAACCGAATTTACCTCTTGGCGATGAACCTGAAGCACTTACCGGCGAACCAGTCCGAAACACCATTTTCACCCTCATTTCCCGAATATCTCGCCACGATTATATTCTATCTAAAATTCTAAACCTTATTCATTCGCTCATTCCTACCGACAATCATCCCGGAATAATAGAAGAAGTTAACGAACTTCGCGCTCGAGTAATCAATTTGGAGAATATGGTGCAAAATTTACCAGCTTCAGCAACATCACCGGCACCAACAGTACCATCAGCAATCCATGCCTCAACATCTCATTCTGTACCTCGAGTATAATCATCGTTCTACGTATCGTTCTACGTCAATTAACTTCGTCCTTCATGGCGATTATGTAATCTCTAATGTTTTAGAGATTATGTATTCTAGTTTAAACAATAAATTAAATGAGATTAATATAATATTAACTCATTAAATCCATGATTACTTCTGAAGAAAATATATATGTATATATGTTTTCATAAAGATTGTAATTTAAAATTCTTTTGTACAAACTGTTAATGGTGAAAATATTTTAACGGGTAGGTAATACCCGAGAAATATTTAGATGTCACATTAATAAGTTACACTGTACATTCTTCGAATCGAATTCAACGGTCATGTACTATCCTACTTACATCCACAGATATACGTATCTGTTCACCGCAGAATAACCATTTTCATTCAAATTCATATTTAGAGTTTGACTTATCAGAGTCCAACAAGTGGCATAATGAAGAAAACATTTGACAAAATAAAAATTGTTAGAAACAAACAAATTAACTATGAGAAATTTTGTTAAGAATCCACGCTAACAAAATCATAGCTAACTATTCCTAGCTAACTGTTAATTCCTGATTACATTTTATTTATTGTAATTTTAATTCTCTCAATTTTATTTAACGTCATTTAATTTCTGTTATTTATTTTACGCACTTTAAATATCGGGACACGTATACAAGGGTTTGACATATCATATTGACGCATCTATATATATTATTTGGAATAACCATAGACACTCTATATGCAGTAATGTTCGAGTTAGCTATACAGGGTTGAGGTTGATTCTACAATAATATATATACTTTGAGTTGTGATCGAGTCTGAGACATGTATACAATGGGTCACGAATACGTATTAATTAATTCGAATATTATATATTAAACTATATATGAATTATTGGATTACTAATTGTGGACTGCTAACTGTGGACTGCCAACATTGGACAATTAAAATGAATTAAAATATTGATTATAACATATGAAAATAAACAATTCTTCAAGTTTGCCACTTGATTTCGTCTTAAACCTTATTTGTATCTTGAAGATTACAATATGCGTTCAAACCTTCATAATTCTTGAAAATACCTCAATCGAGAGGATGAACCAACCGCATTTCATCTACGGAAGAAAAATTGATACATATAGTTATGCACCTGAAAACACTCGGAACCTGAGTAAACATTTAACACGTATCTGTGCTAGTTCCTTTGGCGTTGTTATTACCGAAAATAACTTTGCAATTCCTTTTCAAATTAGCCAATTTTGTCACAGCTCCAGCAAGTCAACTTCGACTTTTCGTTCGAAACAACCTTATTATCACCTTGATATATATGCGTGCTCTTTTATTGTTACCGGGGAACCTTTATATTCCACCATATTACCATCAGCGTTTAATCATCTAAAAACACAGTTCTCTTGGAACCACCTCGGATTGATAGCCGATGATTCAGATATGGTGGCATTAAATGCAGAGGAAATAGCAAAATCGTAGATGGTCTAAACGGTCAAAAGTTTGATAATAAAGAATGGAATGTTGGGAACGCTCGATAGAAAATTTGGTACTGAAAAATAGATTGAGCTAACCATGAAGGAGACCAAGGACAAATACAAGGACCAAACCCTATATTCAAAGAATCCAGGTAATTCTGGATCCGATGAAATCTTTAGAGAATATCCTGCTCCGAAGTCATGTTAAAATCTTGCGGAAAATCTTTCTTCATCAACCATCGAATTTAGAAATTCCAAAATATCATCATAAATATCTTTGATACTTTTGAAGATATTTCATAAATATTCTTGTCCGAAATTATATACCTCTTCGTGCTATCTGTTATACATTATATTGGAAATTTCTGTAAAATCTAAGTATAAACTATGAATGAATTCTGAAGTAGTGTTGGGAACTGAAGCAGGAGTTAGTATAATATAATAACACTTGATCAACGTGATTATATTACAGTAAGTCATGCTGAGTTTCTAATGGAACGTGATGATTCACTGATCATAACGTCATCATGTGCCATGTTACATAACTCTTTCATTCTGCTTAACTTCTAAACATATCAAGAAAGTATATTCTTGATAGTTCTATTCTCAGTGATTCTAGTAATTTGACAAATCAAATCGTGCTATTACGTTCTTTCCTGTTTAGAACATTAAGATCATTCGAAACTCCATACTTACGAATTCTGGACCATTACTCGCTTTACTAGAGGTCGAGATGAGAATAAAAAGGCAAAGAGCTCCAAAATATAAGAGAAAATATAAACCTCAATAACAACGTGAAGGTTACAAACCATGGATACTAATACAAATAGCAATATAAATACACGGTAGAATTAAGAATAGTATCACCCCAAGGTAATAGTAAAAGTAAACAGATTTTTCTGGTGGAAGATTGAGAAGAAAGATGACAGAAATGATAATTAGGAAAATATCAAGGATTAGAACTGGATTAAGCATTTTCACAATCTTTTGGATGTACGAACTAAGAAAGAAAGTATAGGAATGGTGAGAATAATGGAACGGAAGAGTTTAATTTATAATGGAAATATCAGACAGAGTAATCGAAATAGATCATCGCATTTAACTATAGAGGATTCTAATTTCCTTATTTGCCGAAGAATCAAATCTTTTAGATTTCGAAGATTTTCTTTAAATCCCTTGAATTCCGGAATTCAACCATGACTAGTCAAAAGTTATGATGAAACATGTCTTTCTCATTTCACTATTTAGTGATAGCTTCACTCGTACTCTTCGAGTAATCGAAATTATTTTATCTATATTACTCAATAATGATAAAACACTATTTACCAGCTCATATTCGTCATGAAAACATTTTTATTGTTAGCCATGACGACCACAATCAAATTTCGGGACGAAATTTCTTTAACGGGTAGGTACTGTGACGACCCGGAAATTTCCGACCATATTTAAACTTAATCTTTATATGTTTCGACACGATAAGCAAAGTCTGTAATGTTGAATCTCAAAATTTCTGAACTGTTTTATGAAATCATTTGACTTCGACTAGTCTCGATGATTCACGAACCATTATTTGTAAATAAATGTGTATACATATAAGAATACATATAAATATATGTATAGAGTATATTAAATATAATTATTTAATGATTGTAATACTCGCTGGACGTTTTGATTATTAGTTAAAGAAGTTTAATTCGAACTTATATGATTTTAAAATAAACGGTGATTCGAAAATGAGTTTTATAAATGATAGGTTTATTAAAAATGTATTTAGGAACTATTTGTCAAATTTTTAAAACTTTTTATATTTTACTTGGGGTTGGGAGTGAATAATTAATGTAATTTTTATTTAATAATTAATGCTCGAATTTTATACCATAATGACCAAAATAAATAAATATACTTAATTTAAAAATATGGAATTATTCTGAAAACTTTTATGCGCCACTGATTAACAACGGAGCACGAAACTCAGTCCGTGATAGAGTGTCGGTAATAAGATTCCAAATGTGATTACTGCTTCCCTGGTGTTAATTGATATCCACTTACATATTATAGTTATCATATTTTTAATTTAATTAATTATTATTTGTATCATTCACTTCACCTGTATCTTGAACAAAAACATCAAACCTACTTGTACCTTTTTGTTTTCCACTATCATAATTATTTATAGATACAATTACGTGCACACAAGTTAACATACCACACATTCATTGAATCCGCCTTAATCATTTTATTATATATATAGACCTACACATACATACCAATTAATTATTAATTCCTTGATTCGTTTTAATCTTCAAACCATCTTCTTTTGGTTTAGTTCAACTCAAACCACTCAAGCACCACTTCAAAACCATCGTGTGTAACTTGAACGGGTACAACTCATTTGTTTTGCTACTTGTTTCTAACCCTGGTTGAAGTTTTCGACCCATGATCACCATTAAACTAAACCATCACCTTCTTGAACTTACTTACTAATTGCAATCACTTTCAATCGAAAACCACCACTCTACCACACTAGAACCACAACTACAACACCATCTCTACGGCACCATCAAACAAACCTGCACCATACTTTGATTACGGCTGTACATAATTTTTTTTCCCTTTCTTTCTTCATTCGAACATCATCAACAAAATCATGACAATTGTTATGCTTGTATCATGTTTTCTGGGTTCATCTTTACCACCTTCTTCGGTTCACAAACCACCTTGATTAACATCCTAAAACCACCGCGAGAACCACTATGGAGCCACCTGCAACCATCACCCATCTACCACCACCTTGGATCACCTCAATCAACCACCATCTCACGACAAGAAACCAAATATGTTTTATTTCTTTTATGTTTTCAATTCAATTTAAACACACCACATCTTTCCTACTACTAGACTTTAATTACTATTCGATTTATTGATTCCATAAACCAAATAACCTACGACTTCTGTTATTCGATGAAAACCACTTGAAACTGCCACTTTACACCTCCCACTTCACCACCTCTCAACCATCTTTAGATCATGAAACCATCACAACTATTTCTTTTGATTCTGTCTACAACCACCAACCCTATCAAATTACATGCGTACAAATCAAAATATTTCCGATTCAAATCTAACAACAACCCATTACTTTTCTGTTTTTCCCGTACCATCGAACGACCCACAACAAATCTTGTTATTTGCATGATATCGTCTCTATTTCTACTTCTGTGGTACGATCAATCATGACAACCATGATTACCGAACAACCATCATATCCCTCTCTCTCTTCCCTTCTCTCTGTCTGAAAACATCCAGCATAAACCACCACAATCTTTACAAACTGCACCTCTTCGTTACTATTGATGTCCGAATAGCATCCGGGGGTACTCCTTCTGTTTTATTGTTTCAAACGACACCTTCGCCACCCAAACAACACCCTTCTTTTTCTTAAACGATTATACATAAAATAATGTTAATGACATTCATGTTTCTGTTCTCTGTATCTGTTTACTATTTAAATGGATATTAATGATATACTGTAACCTATGAATAACTATGATGATGAGATCATGATGGACATAGGAGATGAATTGGGGGTGTCGGCAGAGGAAGAAGGTGATGATCATGATAATCATGAACTTGATATGATAGTGATTGTGATATTTTTCTGTCGGCCACAGCTTGTTATATACCAAAATTTTTTTACTTAGGCCAATTAAATATCGAGTGATGGCTGCTGGATCGATTTGTTTTGGGCCAAGTTCAGTTTTTTAGGTCGTATTTGATGTTGGGCCGGATAGGGGAGTTGGGCCAAAAGGAAACTGGGTCAGGTGATGATGGCGGGTTAAATATTTCTGGTTATAGTATTATACAGAAACACAAATAATAGTGGGATGGCTAAGAGTGTTTGTGGGTGGACGAGAGGTCGCGAGTTCGAACCATGTCTAGAGCATTTCTTTTTGGAAAGCCTTTTGAAACCTTTAAGGTAGTATTTTATTTATTATTATTATTATTATTATTATTATTATTATTATTATTATTATTATTATTATTATTATTATTATTATTATTATTAATTATAACTTTTATTATTATTATTTCTAATACAAATATTAAGTATCATTTATTGTTAATATGATTATAGTTACAACTAAGGGTTTATTATATTTAGTATTAACATCATCATCATTATTATTATTATTATTATTATTATTATTATTATTATTATTATTATTATTATTATTATTATTATTATTATTATTATTATTATTATAAGTATTATTATTATTATTAGTATTATCATTTAGGTTATTATTAGTAGTATAATTATGAGTAAGACCATTATCGACATTATATCTATCGTTATTATTATTATTGTTATTATTATTATTAAGCAAGTAAGTGTTAATATTAATATGATGATCTTAAGATTTAAAAGTATTAGCTAGAGGCTAATAAAATTAAAGTTAGATTACAAGCATAATATAAATCCTGATGTTAAAATAAAACTGATGTAAGATATTAAATACTACTACAAAGTTTATAAATCATAAGGATCAGTATAAAGATATATAAAATTATTATTTTTAACATTAAGATTATAAATTTTAACCTTATTATTATTAGTATCATTCTTATTATTACTATTATCATTATTATTATTATAACTATATTATTATTATTATCATTATTTTAGTACGATTATAATTATTATTTTTACAAACAAAGGATATTTATATAACAATAGAATTATTACATATATCATAAGTATATTTAATTTACTATTTTCATATATAAAAAAAATAACACACACACACACACACACACACACACACACACATATATATATATATATATATATATATATATATATATATATATATATATATATATATATATATATAACATTTGGAATAATAAATACATTACTATTTAAATAATAATATATTATATAATTAATATATAAACTGGGTCGAATACTATTATATGCTCATTATATGTTTTAATATATAAAATTGATATAGGTTCGTGAATCCAAGGCCAATCTTACATTGTTCAATGTCGTCATATGTATTTTTACTACAAAATACAATATTGTGAGTTTCATTTGCTCCCTTTTTAAATGCTTTTGCAATATATATTTTTGGGACTGAGAATACATGCGCTGCTTTTATAACTGTTTTACGAAATAGACGCAAGTACTTAAAACTACATTCTATGGTTGGATTATTAAACCGAATATCGCCCCTTCAAGTCTGGTAACCTAAGAATTAGGGAAATGACCCCTAATTGACGCGAATTCTAAAGATAGATCTATGGGCCTAACAAACCCCATTCTGGAATTTGGAATGCTTTAGTACTTCGATTTTAAAAGGTGATTGCGATTGCCGTTATATAGCATACTTGCGATTATGCGAGGGATATTCTATATGCATTATGTTAATGTCGGTTACCAGGTGTTCATCATACGAATGTTTTTTATACACTTGCGAGTGTAAGGTTGTTTATGAAAAATGAAATCTTGTGGTCTATTAAAATTATGGAATTGATGGATTATGATAAACTAATGAACTCACCAACCTTTTGGTTGACACTTTAAAGCATGTTTATTCTCAGGTATTTAAGAAATCTTCCGTTGTGCATTAACTCATTTTAAAGATATTACTTGGAGTCATTCATGGCATATTTTGAAAGACGTTGCATTCGAGTCATTGAGTTCATCAAGATTATTATTAAGTCAATTATAGTTGGATGTATTATGAAATGGTATGCATGCCGTCAACTTCAGATGTAAAGAAAGTTTGTCTTTTAAAAACGAATGCAATGTTTGTAAAATGTATCATATAGAGGTCAAATACCTCGCGATGTAATCAACTATTGTGAATCGTTTATAATGTATATGAACGGGTCATTTCAGATTTTTATCCGCATTTCCTTGTGAGATTGTTAAAGCAGATTTTGATCGAATTTCCTCCGCGGTGTGTTCTTCGCGGATAGTAGCATTTGCTGAGGATTGTGTCGTGCCGCAGTTATCTTTTCAGTTGCAGCGTTTAGGTGTGCCTCTTCATTAGGAACAATATTTCCGGATGACTTAGCAAGCAATTCTTTCGTTTGCTTGCTTAACTCGAGATTCGCTTGAAAATCAAACGTCATCGGATTTCTGAAATCATATCCGTCTATTGTGCTGTTGCTTTTCTTCTTATTATGCGTTGCCATTTTAACTTGATATCTTTCGACAGATGTAGCGACATGCAATTTACAAACAAGAACACGATCAGAATTGAATTCTGAATCTAATCATTCGATTTCACGAAAGTAAGTTTTCGAATTTCAATTTCAATTCGGGTCCCACGGATGGAGCCAATTGATCAATCCTAGATTCGTCTTTCTTATGGAATTGAATCAAAGATCGAGTGCAATAAGGGTGGAATGAGGTGTTGAGATTGTTGTGGGGACCTTATGATCGTCTTTCACTAACATCGAGTGATCAATCATCATGTCCCGGTCTTGATGAATTTACTTTAAGTCGAACTTATGATGATTCTCGGGCGAAGTCACGAGTAATTCACAAGGGCTAAGGCAAACTCCAAAATCAACAACCTAAATTGAGAGGCCAAGCTCCCTATTTATAGGTTTGGAATCTTCGCGGATGCAATGTTTGCGCACACCGACTTATACCGCAGTAAATTTGCAGGAAGTCTTCACAGTCTTTGATTTGTACGTGCCTCTGCAATGCAGTAATGTGATCTGGGCGGTTCTTGTTAATTTACGCATCATTGATTGCTTTTTGCACTTAAAATATACATATACATGCTTATGTATATGATCATGAATAATACTGGCCTTAAAAGTCGGGACCTGCTATGTGGAAAGCGGATTTGAGCCTCATTCATGTCGAGAATTACAGTGGGATTAGTCCCGTTTCTATTACGTTTGAATACTCGGTGGGGGGTATTTTACAAACATTCGGTTTTCAATTCATAGAGTGAGTTTTGGTAATTTCCACACGAAACGTAAATTTTGATTGTACGATCTACACGTTTAGTAATTACTCCGTAATTAGCAAGTTTGACAACTAAACATTGTATGAAATAAATAATAAATAAAGTTCGTTATAGGTTAACAAGTATCCAATTAATACTTGCACAAGACTTGGTGAAAGAAAATTAAACTTATTGAACTTTATTAAAGTAGTACACATTTGTAAAAAGAAATATTTACAATTAATGGTTTCATGGATTTACTTGTATTTTGTTTAATTGCTTTGAATTTGCCTACAATCATAAAACCATGCACCATCTGATACACGAACTCTTTTTTGGTCAAAGAATTTTTTTTTTGTTAACTTTGTTATATATTACGGAGTAACTTTTTCATATCACTCCATCATAGCTATAAACATACTGTGCTCATTATTGTTTCAGGCAAATATTTCCAACACTTATACTTAATAGTATACATATTATGGGTCAAAAAGCGGCAACCATTCGTTAGGAGCATCTTAAAACATGTGTAAAGTGTACGGTTGTACAGGGCTCGAAAATTTTCGAGATCAAAATTTTGTAAATCTTTTATATGTATATACATATACTAGTATATTTATAAAAAAAATTAACTTGCAAAGTATTAGAAAGTTTGAAGTGTGTTCAAATTTGGGTCAACTAGGAATTAACAAGAAAAAGTGTGACATTTAAATAATTAGTGTTGGGCAAATTCGGGTTGGCTAAGAAGGCAGCTTGATATACTAACAAATTTAAGTACACTTGAGACAACTATTCGAAGATGAACAATTGATATGGTTGTTTTCAGAAATTTTTCTATTGATGACTTTTTTAACATTATGATATATTTATATGAAACTTGTTTTCTATTGGAGAACCTGCGACCTAAGTTGTCACCTTAGAATTAGTCGGTTCACAGAGCGGATTGGATACCTAATTTAACCAAAATATAATTAAAGTTTAAGAGTCCTTTTTTATGTATCGCACAGGACCCACGAAATCGATGAGACGACTCTACAAGAATGACCCCTTCTAGGAATGACATTTTATCCCCTTGCTAGACGAAATGTCGCCTCTTTATTCCAGATGACATGTAGTCTGAGACATGTCGTCTCGAAAACTTAGTCGTGAAAGGTTTTTTGGACGAAATTTTGCTTCTTTTGCGGACGATGTTGAGTCCCACATTGTATTTCTTAGTTAAGCGCTGACGACATACTGTCATCCGGAAAGGTGTCGTATGGATTTCCAATATTTCTTGTAGTAATTGGTTTTCTTCGGGGCTCGAGAGATAGGGTCTCACAAGTTTTGAATTCGCCGCTGGTCTATAGAGTGGGAACGAGGAATTCTCAACGAAAAAAGTGATCTCTGAACTGAACGTGA
Organism: Rutidosis leptorrhynchoides; assembly: GCF_046630445.1. NCBI lineage: Eukaryota > Viridiplantae > Streptophyta > Magnoliopsida > Asterales > Asteraceae > Rutidosis > Rutidosis leptorrhynchoides. The sequence continues at coordinate 135,911,545 of NC_092340.1, read as the reverse complement.
AAGTCGTTTTCCATCAGACGGCTGTTCCCGTAACTCTACTCTCGACACAGATTTACGTACTTTTTATGAACTTTCTAGAATCTGTTAAAAAATAATGTAGAGGAGGTTATTTAGCTAGCATTCATGGTTGGTATTATAACACCCCAAATTTTTTTTAAACTCACAGCGGAAAATTTGTTTATAAAATCTGATACATAAGTATAAAAGACACTTGTATTACATTTCATTAATATCATATCAAATATTAATAGTCCATTACATATATTAAAAACCGGGTGTTACGTTAAACAACGACATTATTAACAAAAGATGCAACATCAGAGTTCCGACTTGTCAAACATATCTTCCAGCATCCCATCTTCACCATGATATCTAACACGCAACAATACTAAACCTGCAAGGGTGGAAATGTGAGCAAAACTGCTAAGTGAATGGATCTATCCAATATCTAAGCATACATTATCAAACATACAAGGTCATCTATTGCTACGTCTGTCAGCAAACAACAAATAGCAACACAAGGATTGGCGGCTTGTACGGGTCTACGACTCGTAGCTGATCGGGCTACAGTATACCGATAGTCGCTCCTACCAGATTATCTGCATAACCGTCTCCAGACACAATTCATGCGTCCTTCTATGCTATACTGAACATTCGTAGAACTTGGAACCAACCTAGCATGTCCTCGGTTGACCTCGTGCGGACCACACCTAGCATAGCCTACGTGGAATTCCCAGCTAGCCTGGCCTCATTGGTGCTCACAAAATAGTGCACAGAAAATCACATACAACAGCATGGCAACTATCTATTGCATGCAAGCATACATACCTATTTACGCATGGCAATTGGCTATCAACAGTATAAACTAACAATAGCATTGCTTGCTACTTTATACTATTAACCGGAGATAGTCCCACTCACTGATACCCACAAAACTCGATAGTCTAATGTCACTGAGTCTTCTCCTCGTCTGTATCACCTGAGAACAATTTCAAGTCATAAACAATCACTAAAAATTTATCCAAATTTAATCTAGCACAAAACAACCAAATAACATCACTAAATCAAGATTTAATCACCAATTTGCATTTTTATCATTTTCTATCAAAAACCCAATTTTAACAAGAATTGACATGAAATTAAAAGATAAACCTTTTGCTACATGTTAGAGATTCACAAAAATCCGAATTATAGATCTTGCATTTAATCATCTTCATCAATTAAGAGCTAGGGTTCTTGATGGTTTTGGGGACGTGGGAACGAAAAAGAGAAAAGGGAAATAGGAAACAAAAATAAAATAAAAAAAGGGTTGTACTTGGTCACTTAAATGGGTATTTAATCTGATACCCGATAACACACAGGTATTAACCTATTTACTGAAACACAACATATCTCATTCGATAGCCCAAACGAGGCCCAAATTTAATAAACAAATAATTTATGTGACCCTTGTCACAAAGCGAACTCACTGGACTAATAATTAATTATAAAAATTAATAAATAAATATTTTATTAAAATACACTTTAAAACGCTTAAAGGGCAAAAAGGTAAATTGCACCTAGGCTCGTCATCAGGATGTTACAGTTATCGTCCTATTTCTTTGGTAGGTGTGCAATATAAGCTTATTACTAAAAGTTTCAGGTCACATCCTGAGGAAAAGGAATGAGTAGCAAATAGCCAATCATGTTGTTTCACTTTCTTTGAGAGAGACTACATCATAGTATAAGAGAAAAATCATATGATTTTTAACTTGGTAAAGTCAATATAATTTTTTTGGATCTGAGTTTGAGTTTAAATCGATTACCAAATAGTTTTGTGATGTGTAAAATCGCGTCTATTATTTATAAAAGAAAATACCGGTTATTTAAGTTTACATACTAACGGGCAGTGTACCCGATCGTGCAGTAGTAAAGATGCTGCTAAATCCAAGATCGTTCCAAGGACAGTTTACGCTTGTGAATTAAGATTGTAACTAATGAAAATAAACTAAGTTAATCTAAGAAAATGAAAAGTACGAAATATTTTTGTTGGTGGCTATTTAACGATTAGCCAAATCAAGGATAACTTTAACTAACAAACAAAGAAGAACAATATTTTTGGTTTTTAGTGTTTAAGCTTTAAAGCAAACAAGAAAGATAAGATAAGTTGTAAATCAAATAAGAGAACGAATGTTCGTCTAGACCTTTTACACCTAGTGCTGGATGCAATTAGATTAAGCTCGAATTGTGGATTAAAGCATTTGAGTTTCCTAATCGGTCCACCTGGAATTCCCAAGGGCAGACACGGCAACTTAGATTACACAGCACAGAATTCCCGTCACTTAAGACCTCCTAGATGTGATAAGTTGACTTAACTGATAATCAGGTTCAAATTATGACTCTACTCTCGTAGTAATCATTAATCACACCAACTCTCGTTGTGAGTGATTTACACCTAAGTCGTCTAGCCTTTTGAATTCAATTTACTATCGTCTCTGATTAAGCAAACAACCAATTAAGACAAACCAGTTGAAAATATATATATCAAATTGACGAACTCTCAGTCTATCAAACAAACATACAATCAATTGAATCGAAAAGAACAAGTTTCATTAAGTGCATGCATGTATTCAAAATTAAAATCAAAATACTTATAATCCAACAATTAATAAAAATCACATCCAACACGTAGGTTTATTAGTCTAGACAAACATTGAAAGACTAGCCTAAAATCATGGCAACAATTGAAATCAAAATAATAATCAACACATGGTTTATTAGTGGATTGATCTGGCCGACACGTTTTGCGCGGTGAGCAAATAAATGTGCGGCGCACATTTGTGAATGAAAATAGTTGCACCAAATTTAAGCTGGCGGGTCCTGTTTAACACTATAACGCCCGGTGCGCTTTAAATTGCGCGGCGCGCACTTCTACAGGCAATATTTCTTGCTCGTTTTTGCATATTACTTGCCTCAATCACAACCCAAATGAACTCTAAACCCATATCTTGCTGTAAACTTGTCATAAACTCGATAAATACATCAAATGAACACTTCTCGGCTCTAAAATCACAATCTTCATAATAACCTCGAATAATAAGCAAAACCGTATCCAAATGGACTAAAAATGACGGATATTGCCATGATAAATATATGAGGAATGTCCAATATCAGTGTGCACTTTCCTTGTGGGATTTAAATATTGAGAAGATGGATTACCTAGTGTACCAGAACTGTGTAGAAACGGCAAAGCACATTTTTTTATTGTGAGTTAATGCAAATGTCCGTTTTTAAGACTTGTCCATCAATGGCGGATCTAAGAATCGTAGTCACGGGTAGGGGTGTTCATCGGTTCGGTTTTTGATTTTTCGGTTTATTTGGTTTGGTTTTTTTCAGTTTTGAAACATATAAAATCAAAACCAAAAACCGAACCGAAACCAAATTTAAATATTAAAACCATAACCGAAAACTGAACCGAAAACTGAATCGAAAACCGAATTTGATTTCGATTTGATTTCGGTTAAAACTGAAAATCACTACAAATTAAAATCCTAACCAACATAAACTTACATATAAATTAGGAATAACAGTTGTAGAATTAATTTAAGTATAGAGGGTATATAACATGTTTATTGTTTAAAAAAATGTAATAATTCATCCAATGTAATATAAATATATAAATATTATAATTATAAATATGTTTTAATATGTTATTAAATTGAATTCGGTTTTTAATTCGGTTTTCGGTTAACCAAATTTAAATTTTTCAAAACCAAAAACCAAACCAAAAATCGAATTACGAATTCGGTTTCAGTTTCGATCGATCCGAAAACCGTTTAAAAAATGCGTTTTGGTTTTTTTTGTTTGGATTCGATTCGATATTTGGTTTATTCGGTTTGAAACCAAATGGTGCACACCCCTAGTCATGGGTGTCACTAGTTAAAAGCTCAAAAAATTTACACCGTCCTATGGTGTCACTAAAAACAAGTTTCACTATTCAGGGGTATCGCTAGTTAACAGCAAAAAAAAAAAAAAAAAAAAAAAAACTTCCACTAAATTGCGTATCTCAGTGGTAGCCCGTGCTACCACTTGGACATATATACATCCGCCCCTGTTGGCCAGAATGGGATAACCGAGTAATATATTGTATTGCTTCTTCAGAATCTAAAGATCAGATATCTATTACTCTCATGCCACCTTATGGACGTTTTGAAGATTTCGTAACAGTTTTACTTCTCTTTCGACCAGCGAAGGAAAGTTATTCAAAATTGTTCGTAATTCTGCGTTTTGTTTGACCTAAATTTAAAGGTTGAAAAGATGTTAGCAAGTATTCTTGGCTAGCTAAGCCGTTATAATATATGTTCATGCGTATTGCTAGCAGGTTTTTTATTAAATTTGTTGTTCAATAAGTTTCCATCGAAAGCAATCACATAATAACTCCTTTGTGAGTTTCTTTGCATCTCATGCGGTGAGTCTTCGCTGATTCAATAATGAAGAAAATGGATTCGTTATTTTAATATATCGTAGCGAATGGTGTTAAAATTACTTAGCGTATTCATAAGTGTCGAGATGAACATATATTTTTGTAATATTTTATCATAGCGGGATGTCAAGTAGGTATAAAGTAGCCTTTTTTTTTTTTTTTTTTTTTTTTTAAAAGTAAGCATATTATAAAACAACCAAACATCCAAGATATACAAGAAGGAATCCAACTATATACAGGAGGTAAGCACATGACAAAACCGAAATACAATTATACGTGAAATAATATATACAGCGAAAATGAGGTGATCAACTACTCAACCGATTCCCGATCTGCAGTTCAAAGGAGAGATGTAGAAATCCGGATTGATTAGCCATTGATGCCACTCTAACGATGCTTTCTTGAGATGTTTTGATATCCACCCAAAGCTTGTTGTTTGGATTTTGGCTAGGATTCTCGATGCGTTCCACTCCTTGTTTTTGAATACTAACTCGTTTCTCGCTTTCCAGATAGAATACCTACAAACCTATTTCAACCCTTGCCAAATTGTTTTACCAAGTTTGGAAAAGGATAAAAAATGGGATGAGTCGTTAAAAACTTGATCCATTGATAAATTTTGAAAAACTTATTCTAAAGATCTATAATGTGGCTACATTGAAACAAACTATGATCAACAGTTTCGAGTTCACAGCTCCAGATTGGGCACAAGATGGAGTCCAATTCGATCCCACGTTTGTCTAACTCGACCCGAACTGAAATCCTTTTGCGGAATCCTCTCTAGACGAAAATTCCCACCTTTTGTGGGATTGATTTATTACACAAAGTCACAACCGAATTGTTATGAACTAACATGCTTGCATCAACTAAGAGAGCTAGAGTCTTTGTTTTAAAAACACCCTCATTATCGAGGGTCCATGACGATTTATCATCAGTATTGCAGCTCAAATTAACGTTTGATAGCAAGCGATTTAGATCCTCCAGATCAGTACACGCCCTACCACGAATTGGTCTCAACCAATCCCACGCAATAAGTCTTTCCTCTAACGAAGCTTGTTTGTTTCTTTCCAAGCCGAAAAGTCTGTTGTATGTATCTTTAGCTTTGTGTTTTCGGACCAAAGGTCATTCCAAAAGTTTATGGAGCGACCAATATCAATATGTTTGACAAAAAATGTTGAAAAACCGATTCCAAGTGTATCTATCTTTTGTCTCGCATTAATGATATTGCCCCAAGTAGATGAACCACTCGCATTAATGATATTGCCCCAAGTAGATGAACCACGCTTGAACCTGTCACAATTCAATAAATCCAAACCACCCTCGACCCATAGATACTACCAATACCTTTAGCCCAAAGAGAGTTGTGATCGGTTTTGAAACGCCACCACCATTTTCCTAGTAAAGCAAGGTTTTTTGCAAAAAAGACCCGATATTTAGCCCGCCCGAATCATAAGGAAGTAAAACTTTTTTCCATTTAACCCAACTAATTTTTTTACTCTCACGCGACCTGCCCCAAAAGAAATTGTACCTTAGAGTTTTGAGAAGCTTTACAACACTTGTCTGCACTCGGAAGAGAGAGAAGAAATAGAGTGGCAGACTACTAAGCACCGATTTCACGAGGATAAGCCGTCCACCAAAAGAAATAGATTTCGCTTTCCAATCAGATAATCGTTTATTGGATTTTTCGATCACAGGCTGCCAAACACTTACCTTGTTTGTTTTGACACCAAGTGGAAGGCCTAAATAAGTGAGCAGGAAAGATTCGGGAGAGAAGTTTAAACTTGAAGCCATACTAATGATTTCACTTTCGTTCGTTTCAACACCGAAAATGCTACCTTACTGGATGTTCACTTTGAGACCAGATAGCATTTCAAAGCATTTTAATAACTTCAATATATTTAAGGCGTTTCGACCACTCCATTCTCCAAAAAAAGATCATGTCATCAGCGTATTGTAAATGAGAGACTACCACCTTATTTCTGCCAACTGATATGCCTTTTATATCCCCATTTTCAATTGCTTTTTGAGCTAATAAGTTTAGCCCTTCCGCCGCGATGATAAATAAGAACGGGGAAATTGGGTCGCCTTGTCTGACACCTTTCTCTGGTTTGAATTCTATTGTTGGAGAACCATTCACAAGGACGGAAATAGAAGTAGATGGTAGACAAGCGAAGATCCACTTAATCCATTTCTTCCTCGAAACCATGGTATCAATAATGAAATCGCACTTGAGGCGGTCGAATGCCTTTTCGAAATCAACTTTGATGATCAACCCTTTTCTTTTTTTCCATTTTTATTTCACCAATGATTTCATTTGCTATATGAACGCCATCTAGAATGTATCTGCCGCCAATAAATGCACTTTGTTAACCCCAATCACTTTATGAATAACCTTTGTAAGCGGGGTGGACAACACTTTTCCAATGATTCTATACATGCGACCAATTAAACTTATTGGTCGGTAATCCCTAAGATCAAGTGAACTATCATTTTTTTGGGATTAGTGTGAAAAAGGAAGCATTACAACCTATAGAGATCTCCATATGGCTCCAGAACCAATCGAAAACTTTAATGATATCATCTTTAATAAGTCACCAATACTTTAATGATTTGTGGAGTTGGGGTTGAGGGTAAGGTATATGGTTTTAGTCTCATTTAAAAGGCTTTATACACTTCTCTTTGTTTTTTAAGTTTTTATATTATTTTAAATATTTTATACTCCCTCGTCTTATTTCAAGTGTCAACAATACTATTTTGTAATGTTTCGTTTTAGATGTCCATTTTGTAATTTACCCGATCAAAGGAGGTTATGGTGAAGAAAGAAGATATTTTATTGACGAAGATTGAAATTAGTAGGTTTTCTTAAAACTTTGTACAATTTCATAGTAGACTCTCGTCTATTGTCCTATTAAGTCCTAATAGATACGAATATTGATACTAAGGACAATGGTTTTTTTAGAGGGGTCGGGGATCCTTATTCTTTAATAAAAAATATATATTAATATTAAAATAAATCAGAAGATCTAGTGATGATACAAATGATGCAGATCATATAATTTGCTTGATTAGATCGTAGCTCATTGTAACCCTAGTCCTTGCTTGTTTGTGCATTAACAAGAGGACAAACCGCGCTGTTGCGGGCGGAAAGCTTTTCGTTTAACACAACTAAATTGTGACTCCCCGTACAAAACCATCGTGCACGATTCGTCAACAACAGGATCTTTACACGGTCAAGTACTACATGCTATTTGAAAACCAGTTTGCATTCATAAAAAGATAGCGTTTACAAAAGATAACGTGACACAAAGGTCGTTACAAAGTCATTATTTGAAAATAATATAAACTACGAATGCAAAAGAAAAGTTTCATGATTAAGACATCTCTAAGTAATGCAGCTGAAATCTAACACAGCAGGTCCTTAACAGCAAATCAATAACACCAAGACAGCAAGTCTAACAGCGGAAGCAACAAACCTCTAAGCACTTGAGAAAACATGCTTAAAAATGTCAACAATAATGTTGGTGAGCTATAGTTTAAGTTGTAACAGTAATGTAAGATTGACCACGAGATTTCAATGTTTCAAAGTAGTAAGAAAAGTATATGTTTAATCGTGGGCACATGGTAACTAGACTTAACGTAAATATAAATATCACCCCCTAAAAGTACACCTGGCGAGTGCGTATGTCCTAGAAGTATTAAACACCCGTTAAATGCTAGCGCGACTAGCCCGAGTGGGGATGTCAAACCCTATGGATCCATATCTAAGATTCGCGTCTACCGGTTCAAAAACCAATAGTTAAACGTTACCGTGCTAAGGGGAAAGTTTATGTCGTTATATAACCCACACATATGTAAAGTTTAAGTACTCGTGTCAAAGAAGTAATACATAAAAAGGCGCATGTAATCTCAGTCCCAAAAATAGTAAAAAGGGATGTTATAACTCACAGTGAATAAGCAATACAAGTCGGTACGAAAGTGTGCAAGTAGTAAGTCGGTCCGAAAGGTCGTCAACCTAAATCAAAGGTTACTAGGTTAGTAGGTTGTCTTTATAAGTTCTGTTAGTGCATAAAATAAGTTTAAGTGTCATCATCATCATCATTCATCATCATAAAAGCTAAGTAAGTTAATGAAGTATAGATGTCAAAACAATAGGCTGACTTGGATCAGCTGCTACGACCTATACGTAAATCGAAAAGACGCGTAGTCAGTGGCTATGGCTCCGTATGTGAATCCTCTAACTGCTGACCAATTTTCAGAACCTAACTCGTCTTCGTTTGACCGTGGTGACGGTTTAAGTGCGAGTAGGTCAGAAATTTCAGTACAACGTTACAAGGGCGTAGTAACTTTCGGAGGGCCATAAATCCTAAAGGTTTTCTCGGATTAAGACGAGGCCTAAATGGAAAATAATCTAATAGAACCGAACTAACTGAAAATCAACTTTACAGTAGCCTAGGTTACTGATCAGATCCCGAAAAACAGTAAACAAGTGCTCCGGTGGGGTTCTTGGTGCTTGATGCTCATCACGGTTCTCATCCTTGATGCTTGTAGCTTCAAGTGTACAACTCGTTGATGGGTTAGCATCACCTTGACCAAGATTCCACCATCAACACATAATAAGTTAAGACCAAGTAAGAACACAACTCAATTAAGAGTCTTAGATGGATGATGAACCAAAGTTACATCATATCCTTAGTCTTAACACAATTACAAGTTCCATTTACAACTAAAGCTACAAACTTTACATCAATCAAACAAGTATGAACATAATCTAAGTCAAATGAAGTGATGGAACCCTAAGCTAGAGAGCTTGGATCCCTTTCACACAAGTTATAAGGTCACAAAGCTAGAAAGCTTGAACCTTTAGTGTTCTTGAAGAACTTGAAGCATAAAGCTTAGATCTTTAAGTTATATGAAGACCATAAACACAAGTTTTGATCTTTATAACAAAATAATGAGATCATAAGTTAGAAAACTTAGATCCAACAAAAGATATGAAGATCCAAGCTAGAAAGCTTGCATCTTGATTGTTCTTGAAGATCTTGAAGCATAAAGCTTGGATCTTTAAGTTAGATGAAGATTACAAACAAAAGTTTGAATCTTTACAACAAAATAACAAGATTAAAGCTTAAAGATGTAGATCTATAAAGTAGGTGAAGATTCAAAGCTAGAAAGCTTGAATCTTCCATGTTCTTGAAGGATTCATGCTTGAATCTACAAGATGTAATCAAGATCAAAGCTAAAAAGCTTGATCTTTTAAAGAATGATGATGATCACGAAAAGGAAAGGAGAAGAAGAAGAAGAAGAAAAATCAAAAACTTACAAGTTTTAGAGTGAGAAAGACTAGAAAGGAAATAAGAGAGTAAGTGTGTGTGAAATACAAATGAGAGCAAGTGTTAAATGGATGGAATAAGGGTGGTATTTATAGGTGAATGAGGGGTGAGGGTGTTGGTGGTGGCTGTGATTTAGAGGGGGGACAAGGGGGACAAAAGTTTGCTTTTTGGTTAATAGTTGTCTAAAGTTGGTACTTATGTAAGGATCCCATGCAACATTAAGGATAATACTTGACATAAATGCTAGTATGTTCCCTCTAATAAATGGACATTTGTCTTACTTATTATTGGGTCACTAGTAATTAATAAGTGGGCTAAATAAATGGGCTACTAGCTAGAGTAGGGTAGGCTTAAGTTCAACAAGGTAGAAAGTCCAACAAGACTAACTAGTAAGCATAATTAAATTACTACGCGTAATTAAGCATCCAAAAACCCAAGTAATTATTATTATAAAATAATAATTAATATTTCGTAGTCATAATATTCCGATTACGACAAAAGTTAAACGTTTGCGCGGTTCGCAGTTTGTTCGTAACGTCAAGTGACACTAACGGTCAATAAGGCTTCCGGTGATCAAGTTAAGTATCCTACGTACTCTAAGGCACGTTTTAACATATAAATGAAAGTAAACCATGTATATAAAGGTTCCAGAGTATAAAGTAGCATAGTACACACAAATACTCAGTTTCGCTAAAATACAAGGCACAAAAGCAAGTCGAAAAAGTCGGGTCGTTACATTACCCACCTGTTAATGGAAATTGTAGTGACCCGTCCTAATCCATCTGGACGAAGTCTTCAACAGTTGGTCCCATTGCGAGGTTCTGACCTCTATATGCCATGAACTCCATGTAATATGAGCAATTGGACAGCGGAAGATTTCTTTCATACCTGAGAATAAACATGCTTTCAAGTGTCAACTAAAAGGTTGGTGAGTTCATAGGTTTATCATAAAACAATAAAATTCATCATTTTGATAGACCACAAGATTTAAATGCTGCATGGTACAAATGGGCCCGAATCCTATACCCACCTGTAATGTACATGCGATATCTTTTAAATACAGTACACCTTTCTCGTGTACGAAATCATCTTTCATAAATCTTAGTAACCGTACACATATCTCGTGCACAAAAATAACATACACATAACCTGTGTATAAAATCATTATCTCGATACATAACATTCACTTTTCATTTCTTTCATAGCTTGGCTTGGTAACCGACCTTAACATATAATGCGCATAATAATATTCCCAAAACAGAACATCTCGTCTGTATAATAATCATATAAACTTCAAAGTACTAAACACCACGCCCACTAGCCCTTCCGTCTAGTGAACATTCTGGGTGGGGGTGTTAAACCCGATAGCTACCTTTAGGATTCGCGTCAATTATGCGTGCACTAATTCTCAAAATTAGTGATGTTCCCTAATTCTTAGGTTACCAAGCAACAATAATCAGGGAAAAAATATTCATATCAATTGTGGCAATTATCACGTCCACATAATTCAATGGTGGCAATTATAACGTCCACATAATTCATTCGAGGAATGTTTTGCTTGTGTATATCTCGTCAAACATTTATAAAAGCATTTCATGTATTCGCAGTTCAAAATGTATTTCAAAAACATTTAATAAAGCAGTTGTATAAGTAGCGCATGTATTCTCAGTCCCAAAAATGTAAAGAGTAAAAGGGAATCAAATGAACTCACCATATTGTATTTTGTAGTAAAAATACATATGACGTCATTTAACAAGTGTAGGGTTGACCTCGGATTCACGAACCTATATTATTCATATATCTATTAACATATATAATGGTAATCGAACAAATTTACATATTATTACTGATATAGTTGTTATTTTAATGTTTCATTAATATACTCATTAGATATATTTATTTTTATATACTCTAACTAGATAGTTAATATTTATTACAAAAATATTAATATAGTCATGTTTTATGTCCTAATTATATTTTTATATAGAAAAATCTTTATTTGAATTAATAATTAATAATACTAATAATAATAATGGTAAAAATAATACTAAAATCTTGATAAATCTTATAATAATAATGTTGATAAAATAAAATAAAAAAATGAAAATACTTTTAATATTAATAGTAATGATAATACTACTAAAAATAAATAAAAATGTTATATGTTAATAATAATAATATTTGTGATAATAATAATGTTAATGATATTAATAAAAATAATACTTTTACTAATAATAATACTAATAATGATAATAATAATAATAATAATAATAATAATAATAATAATAATAATAATAATAATAATAATAATAATAATAATAATAATAATAATAATAATAATAATAATAATAATAATAATAATAATAATAATAATGAGTAATATGTAAACTACCTCAAAGAAGTAGCTCTTAAAAATAATGCCCAAGTCCGGGTTTGAACCCGCGACATCCCGCTAACCCGATAACATCCTTAATATCATCGAATCATCTCGATCATACATTACCATCATTGATTATTATCGTTATCTTACGTATCCATTTGTCATCATAATATCTTAATCACCGACACTCTAATCCTTAATCATCATTTATGTTTTATCTTAGAACCATTTCATTACCATCATTATCTTTTCGTCATCATGTTACCATCATTTTAATCACCATTATTATTCGTTATCATTATCATAATCGACATTCTAAACACCTTAATCATCAATTTATCCGTAACCTCCCATCATTATCATTATGTTCACCATCATCTAGTAACACTATTGTTTTTATCATCCCATCATTGTATGCATCACCATACCACATCATGATACCATTACCCCATAATCATCATTATTGGTGTTTCGGCCCAATATTAACATATTAGATTCACGGCCCAAATATCTAACCCGCTAGAATTTACAAAATGAGGGTCCAATTGTGGTTTGGAAAACAAATTACATAAAGGAAATAGCCATCGACAATACTTGAATATAATAAGCAAAGTAGGTTCTTTGTTTAATACTTTGTCTGCCACAAGAAAAGGTTTTAACGTGTAATAGTTTTTAGTTGTCTGAGTCCGTGATATAAAATATATATATACAACCACGATGATAAAGATGGGTAATTGTTTTCGAAGTTGACAGAAAACAGAAAATTTAAATCGCAGTTTGAGGTATTTTAAAACACAACAACGGCAGTAATCTTCGAAGTGGTTTGGGTGTGTGCACCCATGAACAGAAAAGGAAAGAAACAAGAAACATCAGCAGCCATGATTTTGGGTTTCACACAGTTGAGAGGTAGAGAGAGAGATAGTGAGAGATAAATGATAGAGAGAGAGATACAATTGAATAGAGAGGTGTGGTGGTTTATGGTGTTCGTAGGAGGTAAAGGAGGTGATTGTCGATAATGGTGAGGTGGCCGTAGGTGGTCTCACATGGTGGTTGTTTATGGAGATGGGTGGTAACCATTGGAGGTGATGATAATGATGATGTGGTGTTTTAATGGTAGTTTGGTGTCGGTTCTCGGTTCTTTGAACAAGAAAGATGGTTATGGTGGTGTGACCGGTTTGATGAAAATGATAGTTTGATTGAGTAGAAGCTTGTATATCGAGTAGGTTATGATGGTTAGTTGATGATGAGAATGATGATAGTTGTTTAGGTGATGGCGTGGTTCGATGGTGATGATCTCGGTTGAACTTGGAACGAAAACAGAAACACGATGGTGGTGGGTTTAGTATTGGTTGAATATGGAGATGATGGCGGTTGTGGTTGGTTGGTGGAAGGTTTGTGGTTCCAATAGAAATAGAGAAACGAAAGAAAACCAATTACCAAGATGAAGATGGTTTGTAGGTAATAGTGGCTTCGTGGTGTTGTTTGAAAGTAGACATAGAAGAGAGCAGTCTTGAGTGATGTTCTCGAGTGATTTTACCGTGACTAAAGTGTTCTCGGATAGAATTTGAAACAGAAAAAGGATACCATGGTGATAGTTTTAAATGATGAAGAATAAGGGTGATGTGAAGTGGGTTTCCTCTCCTTGCAATATATATATCTATAATATATATATAGAATTGATAGATACAGATTCCTAATAGTCAACAATAATAGTAATCAATTATCAATCGAATAAAGTACAGTTTTGAATAGTAATCTCAGTTTAATAAATGAATGAAATGAATCTGCCCGTTTTCAATATTATATAATTTTATAATTAAAACATGTGGAATCAATAATAATACCTGCCGACACTTTTAATAAAAATAGCATTTCGTAGTCCGTTGTTAATCAGAGGTGGATAAAAGTTCACAGAAAAATTTCATATTTTCAAATTAACTATATTTATTTATTTTGGTCATTATGGTATAGAATTCAGTCACTAAAAATTACATTAATTATTCACTCCCAACCCTAAGTAAAATATAAAAAAATTTTAAAATTATATAAGTTCCTTTTTAACTCGTTTTCTATCATTCGAATGACAATTGAGTGTTACCGTCGTTTACTAAATAACTTCAAAATCACTAAATATATATATTCAATATACTTTATATATATATATATATATATATATATATATATATATATATATATATATATATATATATATATATATATATATTCATTTTAATAATACTATCATATAATATTTTATTTTACATAATTAATTAAATCAAATAATATTTCAAAATGTATTTCAAATTATTATTATATATATTCATATGTTTAAATATTTATGTATCTATTTACAAATAGTGGTTCGTGAATCGTCGGAACTAGTCGAAGGTCAAATGAATTCATGAGAACAGTTCAAAAACTTTGAGACTCACATTACAGACTTTGCTTATCGTGTCGGAAACATATAAAGATTAATTTTAAATTTGGTCGAAAATTTCCGGGTCATCACAGCACCTACCCGTTAAATGTTTTCATGACGAATATGAGTTGATAAATAAAGTTTTATTGTCATTGAGTAATATGGATAAAACAATTCGATTATTCGAAGAGTACGAATGAAGCTATCATAAAAGAGTAAAATGAGTAAATGTAGATTCGTCATATCTTTTGACATAGGCATGATTGATTTCCGGAGTTCAATGGATTCAAAGAAAATCTTCGAAATCTAAAAGATTTGATTCTTTGGCGAATAAGGAAATTAAGATCTCTATAATTAAATACGGTGATCTACCTTGATTACTCTGTCAGATATTTCCATTATAAATTAACTTCTTCCATTCCATTGCTTTTATCACTCCTATGCTCAATTCCCAAATTAAAAAGATTGTGAAAATGCTTAATCTAGTTCTCATCCTTGTCCTTATCCTTACTATCGCAACAATCATTCTCCTTTTCCAACTTCCACCGGAGGAATCTGTTTTCTTCTACTTCGCCCTTGAGGTTATAGTGTTTTTAATTCTCCCGTGTCTTTATGTTGCGATAAACATTGATATACACGGTTTGTAATTTCTGTGTTGTTATTGGGCTTTATATTTTTCTCTTATATTTTGGAGCTCTTTGCCTTTTTATTATCTTCTCGACCTCTATTAAAGCGAGTAACAGTTCAGAATTTGTAAGTATGGAGTTTTGAATGAACTTAATGTTCTAAACAAGAATAAATGTAATAGCACGATCTTGATTTGTCAAATTACCAGAATATCCGGAAAATACTGAATCATCAAGAATATATATATATATATATATATATATATATATATATATATATATATATATATATATATATATATATATATATATTATATTTTTGAGGTTGAATAGAATACAAGAGTCGTGCAACATGGTACATGATGACGTTATGATATGTGAATCATCACGTTCCATTAGAAACTCAGCATGACTTACTGTAATATAATCACGTTGATCAAGTGTCATTAAATTATACTAACTCATGCATCAATTTCCAACACTACTTCAAAATCATTCATAATTCAAACTCAAATTTTAAAGGAATTTAGAAACTATGGTAGTTTCCTTTATGATGTAATATAGATAGCACGAAGAGATAAATAATTTCGTACGAGATTATTTATGAAAATATCTTCAGAAATATCGAAGATATTTTTGATGATATTTTGGAATTTCTAAGTTCGATTGTTGAGGAAGAAAGATTTTCCGTAAGATTTTAACATGAGTAAGGAGCAAGATATTCGTTGAAGGTTTCATCAGATCCAGAATTACCTGGATTCTTTGAATATATGGTATGGTCCTTGTATTTGGCCTTGGTCTCCTTCATGGTTTGCTCAATATGTTTTTTAGTACTAAATTTTCTATCGAGCGTTCCTAACACTTCCTTCTTTATCATCAAACTTTTGGCCGTTTAGATCATCTACAATTTTTCTGTTTCCTCTACATTTATTGCTACGATATTTAAATCATCGGTTATCAATCCGAGGTGGTTTCAGGAGAATTGTGTTTTTAGATGATTAAACGCTGATGGTAATATGGTGGAATATAAAAGGTTTTCCGGTAACAATAAAAGAGCATACATGTATATCAAGGTGTTAATAAGGTTGTTTCGAACGAAAAGTCGAAGTTGACTTGCTGGAGCTGTGACAAAATTTGCTACTTTGAAAGGAATTACCAAGTTATTTTGGGTAATAACAATGCCAAAGAAGCTAGCACAGATACGTGTTAAACGTTTACTCAAGTTCCAAGTGTTTTCAGGTGCATAACTATATGCATCAATCTTTTCTTCCGTAGATGAAATGCGGTTGGTTCATCCTCTAGAGTGAGATGTTTTCAAGAATCATGAAAGGTTTGAACGCAGATTGTAATTGTCAAGATACAAATGAGGTTTAAGATGAAATCAAGTGGCAAACTTGAAGAATTGTTTAGTTTCATATGTTATAATTAATATTTTAATTTATTTTAATTGTCCAATGTTGGTAGTCCTCAGTTAATAATTCAATAATTCATATTTAGTTTAATATATAATATTTGAATTAATTAATACGTGTTGTGACCCGTGTACATGTCTCAGACTCGATCACAACTCAAAGTATATATATTATTATAGAATCAACCTCAACCCTGTATAGCTAACTCCAGCATTACTGCATATAGAGTGTCTATGGTGATTCCAAATAATATATATAGATGCGTCGAGATGATATGTCAAAACCTTGTATACGTGTCCCGATATTTAAAGTGCGTAAAATAAATAACAGAAATTAAATGACAATAAATAAATTTGCGAGAATATAAATTGCGATAATTAAATTGCGATAAATAAAATGTAATCAGTTAGCTAGGAACAGTTAGCTAGGAACAGTTAGTGTGGATTCTTAACAAAATTTCAATTAGTTAATTCGTTTGTTTCTAACAAATTTTATTTTGTCCAATGTTTTCTTCATTATGCCACTTGTTGGATTATGATAAATCAAAATCCAAATATGAAATTGAATAAAAATAGTTATTCTGCGGTGAACGGATTCGTATCTCTGTGGATGTAAATAGGATAGTAAATGACTGTTGAATCAGGTTGGAAGATTGTACAGTATAACATGTTAATATGAAAGCTAAATATTTCCTCGGGTATTACTTACCCGTTAAAATATTTTCACCATTAACGGTTTGTACAAAAGAATTTTTAATTACAATCTTTATGAAAACATATATACATATATATTTTCTTCAGATATAATTATGGATTTAATGAGTCAAAATGATATTAAACTCATTTGATTTATCGTTAGAACTAGAATACATAATCTCTAAAACATTAGAGATTACATAATCGTCATGTCGAACGAAGATAAATGATGTAGAACGTCATGTAGAACGAAGATAATCGATGTAGGACATCATGTAGTATGACGATTATGCTGGAGGTACAGACTGTGAGTTTGAGGTGTGGGATATTGCTGAAGCTGGTAAGTTTTGCACCATATTCTCCAAATTGATTACTTGATCGTGAAGCTCGTTAACTTCTTCGATTACTCCGGGATGATTGTCGGTAAGAACGAGCGAATGAATAAGGTTTAGAATCTGAGATATTATGTAATCATGACGAGATATTCGGGAAATAAGGGTGAAAATGATATTTTGGACTGGTTCACCGGTAAGTGCTTCAAGTTCTTCACTAAGAGGTAAATTCGGATGGTGGAAAGGATCGCCTTTTTGGCGTCTCCATTGATTAAGTCGACTACAAACCCATCAGATGAATTGGGGATGGCTGATTGACTGGTTCATTCTGGTGACGCTGCTTCCGGAGCTTAGGTGAATATCCATGTCGGAATAGTTATCGGATTAACTATCAGGATAGCTATTGGAAGCTGAGGGACTCGAACTAGTTGAGGGATTCATCTCGTACGATCAGATGAAGGATTTTCGATGAGAAATAGATTATAGGATGTAGATTAGTACCCTGCAATACATAATTTACATATGTATATATAATACTAAAATTTCATATGTTACGGAGGAATCTACGGAATCTGTCAGGCAAAGGTAACAATAACAGATATGCTAAGATATGAATTAGCAGATACGCTAAGATATGAATTTTGTCTATACACTATTCATGAAATCATTGCAGTATGATGTGTCTAGACTAAGAATGATAAGCAGATGAGTTTCGACTAGAAATGATAAGCAAAACTTTTGACATGTAGACACGGTCGAAGTCCAGACTCACTAATGCATCCTAACGACTTATCATTTAGACACACTAATGCAGACCTGGTTCGCTAAGACCACCGCTCTGATACCACCTGTAGTGACCCGTCCTAATCCATCTGGACGAAGTCTTCAACAGTTGGTCCCATTGCGAGGTTCTGACCTCTATATGCCATGAACGACTCCATGTAATATGAGCAATTACACAGCGGAAGATTTCTTTCATACCTGAGAATAAACATGCTTTCAAGTGTCAACCAAAAGGTTGGTGAGTTCATAGGTTTATCATAAAACAATAAAATTCATCATTTTGATAGACCACAAGATTTAAATGCTGCATGGTACAAAAGGGCCTGAATCCTATACCCACCTGTAATGTACATGCGATATCTTTTAAATACAGTACACCTTTCTCGTGTACGAAATCATCTTTCATAAATCTTAGTAACCGTACACATATCTCGTGCACAAAAATAACATACACATAACCTGTGTATAAAATCATTCTCTCGATATAACATTCACTTTTCATTTCTTTCATAGCTTGGCTTGGTAACCGGCCTTAACATATAATGCGCATAATAATATCCCCAAAACAGAACATCTTGTCTGTATAATAATCATATAAACTTCGAAGTACTAAACACCACGCCCACTAGCCCTTCCGTCTAGTGAACATTCTGGGTGGGGGTGTTAAACTGGGTAGCTACCTTTAGGATTCGCGTTAATTAGGCGTGCACTAATTCTCAAAATTAGTGATGTTCCCTAATTCTTAGGTTACCAAGCAATAATAATCAGGGGAAAAATATTCATATCAATTGTGGCAATTATCACGTCCACATAATTCTATGGTGGCAATTATCACGTCCACATAATTCATTCGAGGAATGTTTTGCTTGTGTTTATCTCGTCAAACATTTATAAAAGCATTTCATGTATTCGCAGTTCAAAATGTATTTCAAAAGCATTTAATAAAGCAGTTGTATAAGTAGCGCATGTATTCTCCGTTCCAAAAATGTAAAGAGTAAAAGGGAATCAAATGAACTCACCATATTGTATTTTGTAGTAAAAATACATATGACTTCATTTAACAAGTGTAGGGTTGACCTCGGATTCATGAACTTAAGTCTTAACACAATTACAAGTCCTATTTACAAACAAAGTTACAAACTTTACATCAATCAAACAAGTATGAGCACAATCTAAGTCAAATGAGGTGATGGAACCCTAAGCTAGAGAGCTTGGATCCTATTCACACAAGTTACAAGGTTGCAAAGCTAGAAAGCTTGAACCTTTATTGTTCTTGAAGATCTTGAAGCATAAAGCCTGGATCTTTAAGTTTCATGAAGACCATAAACACAAGTTTTGATCTTTATAACAAAACAACAAGATCATAAGCTAGAAAACTTAAATCCAACAACAAGATATGAAGATTCAAGGTAGAAAGCTTCCATCTTGGTTGTTCTTGAAGATCTTGAAGCATAAAGCTTGGATCTTTAAGATACATGAAGATTACAATCAAAAGTTTGAATCTTTATAACAAAATAACAAGATTAAAGTAAGAAAAATATAGATCTACAAAGTTGGTGAAGATTCAAAGCTAGAAAGCTTGAATCTTCCATGTTCTTGAAGGATTCATGCTTGAATCAACAAGATATAATCAAGATCAAGGCTAAAGAGCTTGATCTTCCATAATGATGATGATACACGAATTAGAAAGGTGAAAGAAGAATAAAAAGATCAAAAACTTACAAGTGAGAAATGCTAGAAAGGAAGTAAGAGAGTAAGTGTGTGTGAAATTCCAATGAGAGCATGTGTAAAATGAGAGGAAATTGCTAGTATTTATAGGCAAAATTTGACATGGATTGATGAGGTGGAGGGCCATATGGCCGTGATTTTCAAAGGGGGGAGGGGGAGACACCATTTTGCTTTTTGGTTAGTGGTTGTCTAAAGCATGTACTTATGCTAGAATCCCATGTAACAATATGGATAATCCTTATCCAAATGCTAGTATGACTCACTAATTAATTTATTTTATTTATTATGGGTCACTAGTAATAATACTTGGGCTAATTAATTGGGCCACTAGTTAGTGTAGGGTGGGCTTAAGTCCAACAAGGTAGAAAGTCCAACAAGACTAACTATTGTGATCTAGTAAATAATTAATTAAAATTAAGCATCCAAAAACCCAGGTAATTATTATTATAAAATAATAATTAATATTTCGCAGTCATAATATTCCGATTATGACAAAAGTCAAACGTGCGCGCAGTTCGCGGTTTATTCGAAACGTTAAGTAACACTAACGGTTATAAAGGCTTCCGTTGAACAAGTTAAGTATCATACGTACTCTAAGGCACGTTTTAACATATATTTGGAAGTAAACCACGTATATCAAGTTTCTAGAGTATAAAGTAACACAGTACGCACAGATACGCAGTTTCGCAAAAATACAAGGCACAAAATCAAGTCGAAAAAGTCAGGTCGTTACATTACCCACCTGTTATTGGAAATTTCGTCCCGAAATTTAAGCTGATGGTGATGGAGTCGAGAAAAGGTTAGGATACTTCTGCATCATTAGATCCTCTCGCTTCCAGGTAAACTCAGGTCCACGCTTGGCATTCCATTGAACTTGGACAATTGGAATCTTATTGCGTTTCAAGGTTTTGACCTCACGGTCCATGATTTTGACAGGCTCTTCCACGAAGTGGAGTTTGTCATCAATCGTAAGTTCTTCCAATGGTATGACAAGTTCCGGTGGAGCAAGGCACTTCTTCAAATTTGATACATGGAAGGTAGGATAAACAGCACTCAACTGAGTCGGAAGTTCCAGCCGATAAGCAACGGGTCCAACACATTCCAAAATTTCAAACGGACCAATGTATCACAGGTTTAACTTTCCGCGTTTTCCAAAACGAATTACACCCTTCCAGGGTGCGACCTTCAACATTACTCGGTCACCCACGTTGAATTCGAAGTCCTTAAGTTTAAGATCAGCATAACTCTTTTCTCGATCACGGGCCGTCTTAAGTCTCGCCTGAATCTGAGAAATCTTCTCCGTCGTTTCATGGACTATCTCGGGTTCGGTGATTTGCACTTCGCCTAACTCGGCCCAACAAATAGGAGAACGGCACTTGCGGTCATACAACGCTTCAAAAGGCACGGCTTTAATACTCGAATGATAACTGTTGTTGTAAGAGAATTCGGCTATCGGCAGATGCCTTTCCCAAGACTTTCCAAAGTCAATAACACATGCACGCAACATGTCCTCCAATGTCTGAATCGTTCGTTCTCTCTGACCGTCGGTCTACGGGTGATATGCGGTGCTCATGTCGAGACGAGTTCCCAAGGCTTCTTGCAAAGAACGCCAGAATCTGGAAGCAAAACGGGGATCGCGATCTGAGATAATTGATAGGGGTACACCATGACGAGACACAACTTCTTTGATGTACAGTTGAGCAAGTCTCTCCATTGTTTCTGTTTCTTTCATTGCTAGGAAATGAGCAGATTTGGTAAGACGGTCAACGATAACCCAGATTGTATCGTATCCGCCCACCATTTTTGGTAGCTTCGTGATGAAATCCATCGTAATTGCTTCCCATTTTCATTGTGAGATCTCGGGTTGTTGAAGTAACCCAAATGGCTTTTGGCTCATCATTCTAGCGAGGTATACGAGTAATCTTCTAACTATAAATAACTTTCGCTTTTATCCTTGAAAGCCAGTCCACTCCAACTATTTCATCAAAGCTTCCTAACTCGATGAGTATTAGGTTAATCTTAAGGTTCATTCCAACCAAATCTTATTATACTGCCGTGAAAATTTTTATCCACCCTCTCAAATAATATCTGCTTGTGCGCAGGTAAATAATCCTTTCCAACTACTACTCTAAAACTTCCAAGTTTTGTTGGCATGAGGTCATCTCTAAATGACCCAACTGTTAATTTTAAGGTACTACCTTAAATTACTCATCTATATCTGCTAGCTTACCATTAGCTTGTCCTATAGAATACTTAACTCTCATGGTTGTTAATGGCTTATCAGTCATAACACTAAGGTTCTTAGATATAAGGTTTCTATCACTCTGGTATTAAACAACCTCGAGACAATAAAATGTTGTGACGAATCGTCCCCTAACTATAATTAAGATCCATGCGAGTTTCCATAACGATTTCTCTATCGCAAGTGAGTCTAATGTTTTCCTAATTGAGAACTTTTTCCTTAAGTGTCCAAGGTGTCTATATCTATAACAAATTTTCGGGTTATCAATTCTGCAATCCAGGCCCTTCTCTTACAGTATCTAGGCTAAGTGGTTATTCCTACCTTTATCAAACCATAATGCGTATACTCAAGTTGTTCCTACCAAGATTTCCCTTGAATCACTTCATATTCCTTATATAGTAACATTGGGACTTTTGCATGATTTACTTCAATATAATTACGATGGCCTGGCGTCATTATATTGTACTAAATCATACGTTCATTCCAACATCACTCCATATGGTCAATGTAACGTGATCACTTCAAGTTCTACTCAATATCATCTAACGGTGCTTTATCTATGCTATCTCAAAACAAAATTTACATAATTAACCTCATGGTTTCTCGGTGTGGGTGCGTGAAAGGACCCGTTCATATACATTATAAACGATTCACAATAGTTGATTACATTGCGAGGTATTTGACCTCTATATGATACATTTTACGAACATTGCATTCGTTTTTAAAAGACAAACTTTCTTTACATCGAAAATTGACAGGCATGCATACCATTTCATAATATCCACTATCCAACTATAAATTGATTTAATAATAATCTTTGATGAACTCAATAACTCGAATGCCACGTTCTTCGAAATATGCTATGAAAGACTCCAAGTAATATCTTTAATATGAGCAAATGCACAGCGGAAGATTTCTTTAACACCTGAGAATAAAATGCTTTAAAGTGTCAACCAAAAGGTTGGTGAGTTCATTAGTTTATCACAATCATTTATTTCCATCATTTTAATAGACCACAAGAATTTCATTTCCAGTTCTCATAAATATACGTCCCATGCATAGAGACAAAAATAATCATTCATATGGTGAACACCTGGTAACCGACATTACCTAGATACATATAAGAATATCCCCTATCATTCCGGGATCCTCCTTCGGACATGATATAAATTTCGAAGTACTAAAGCATCCGGTACTTTGGATGGGGTTTGTTAGGCCCAATAGATCTATCTTTAGGATTCGCGTCAATTAGGGTGTCTGTTCCCTAATTCTTAGATTACCAGACTTTAATAAAAAGGGGCATATTCGATTTGGATAATTCAACCATAAAATATAGTTTCAATTACTTGTGTATATTTCGTCAAACATTTATAAAAGCGCATGTATTCTCAGTCCCAAAAATATAAAGGGTAAAAAGGCAAATGAAACTCACCATACTGTATTTCGTAGTAAAAATACATATAACGTCATTGAACAAGTGCAAGGTTGGCCTCGGATTCACGAACCTAAATTAATTATATATATTTATGTGTTTGTCAATATTTGTCTAACAAATTAGGTCAAGTCATAGTGTACCACAATCCTAATGCTCGAGACTAATATGCAAAAGTCAACAAAAGTAAATTTGACTCAAAATAATTTCCAAAAATCTATACATGATTAATATATAGTTTAAATATCGTCGTTTTATATTTTTAAATATTTTTAAAAGATTTATTAGAGTAAATAATATAATTTATTTATTAATAAATAAAATTTTATATTAAATTTATATAATAAAATATACTTTTATATATATTAAGTAATAAAATTTATAGGGTTCATTTAATATCATAAAGATAATATGATAGGTATTATTAAAGTAAGTTATTAGACGTAGTAAAATATGTTTGTATCACATATTTATTTGATAAAATAATATCTATAATGATAGTAATTAAAAGTTGTATTATTTTGTAATAATAATTATTATTATAAAAATATCAATATTTATAATTACAAGGATGACATTATGATAAAACGATAATTCTAATTATGATAACTTTAATATTTACGATAATTTTTAATATTATCTTTAAAATAATAATTCTATTTAAAATAATAATAATAATAATAATAATGATATTTTATAGTAACAATGACATTTCTATTAAAATGATAATTTTTGTTAAAATGATAGTTTTAATACTAACGATACTTTTAATAATAATAGTAATGATAAAAATAATAAGAACGATAATTTTATCTAAATCAATATCTTATAATATTTTAATTTCATCATGATACTCTTACTCATTATTTACTAATCGTTTCATTTAATAGCTTTTAATTGTCTTTTATATCGTGTTCATAATAATGATAATAATAGTAATCAAAATAATTAGGTGTTACAAATATTTGTTTTAATTACACTAATATTAATAATGATAGTTACTATAACATTATTAACGATAATACTAATAATTATCTTAATGATAATATAGTAATAATAATAATAACAATAACAATAACCATTTTTAAATAATGATATATATATTAATAATGATAATAATAATAATAATAATAATAATAATAATAATAATAATAATAATAATAATAATTGGATAATAATAATAATACTAATTATAACTTTAACGATAATAACGATAGTAATAATAAAAAAAAATAACAATTTTTAATGATAAATCCCTTTTATTGATAAAGATAATAATAATGATAATAATAAGATAAAACTAGAATGACGATAAAAACGACAATAATAATAATAATCATTTTTAATAAAAATATCGAAAATTCAATTGATTATAACTTCTAATCCGTTCATCGAAACCATTCGATATCTAAAGGAAAAGTTCTTAATTTTTCGCTAGCTTTCCAAGGTCATGCATATTTTATACCTTATCTCAACCGCAAGTGTAACTAATTCAAGATTCAACCTAACCTATCTAAGGGCAATATCAAAAGTACAAGCATGCATAATCCTAAATACTCGAGCACTAGTCAGGGATACACTATTAGTATGTAAAAGTTAAATTATGAGTACTCACGTATCAATATTGAGATTCAATATTGCAAGAAAGGTACGTAGACGCAACGGAAATGATAAACACTATATTGACCTCATGAGCATACCCATGAACCATACTCAATCACCTCCATAGCTATAACCCATAATTTCCTTAATCCTATCCCACTCGAAAAACAATTTCGAAATCACTCGGACAACACTCCGTCGTAGTATTTTATATATACTAATAATATCTTGAAATAATACGGTGTAAATATATATATATATATATATATATATATATATATATATATATATATATATATATATATATATATATATATATGTGTGTGTAAATCGATTGAGAGAGTTTGGAGAAAAATATTTTCAAGTTTCTATGAAATAATGAAACCTATTGAATTTTATTTATAATAGATTTTTGAATTATTAAAGTGAATTATTAAAGTATGAATTATTAAAGTGAATTATTAAAGTATGAATTATTAAAGTGAATTATTAAAGTATGAATTATTAAAGTGAATTATTAAAGTGAATTATTAAAGTATGAATTATTAAAGTGAATTATTAAAGTATGAATTATTAAAGTGAATTATTAAAGTATGAATTATTAAAGTGAATTATTAAAGTTAAAGTAAAGTAAAAATAAAGTAAAGGTAAAGTTTAAGTATAGTAAAAGTATAAAACTATGTACGTATAATACGCGTATAAATATATATAATATTAATTTAAATCGTTATATATATTTAATAAAAAAATATAAATATCGTTATCTTTATCATACTAGTTAAGTAATGAGTTGTCAAAAGTGGTTCTAGATATTTATAAAAGTTATATACATTTTAATAATAAAGTTCTTTTTAAACTGAAAACGTTTTTGTACGTTTGAAACTAAATAGATCAATCGAGTCTTTATGAGATTCAATCTTCCACTATCCTTTGTCTAGTTCTCAATGATTGACAATTTGTTCTTATTTATAATTCACTTTACCATTTTCCGAATATTGTTAAAATGGAAAGATTTCTCAAATCAACGTGGGCCTTTCAACAAAGACTTGTAATCATAATTCAATATATCTGATAATTCAATCATTTGATCTTATCTTCTAATTCCATTGATAAACATTTTGAAATAGATACAATCATATAAAGTATTTAATCTAATATTTTGTTTACGTTTCAAGTTATAATATATATACACATATACATATATAATCATATTTGTTTAATAGTTCGTGAATCATTGGAACTTGGTCGAGGTTGAATGAATGTATGAACATAGTTTAAAATTCTTGAAATTTAACTTAACAAATATTGTTTATCGTGTCGGAAACATATA
The DNA here is from genome assembly GCF_046630445.1 of Rutidosis leptorrhynchoides. Taxonomy (NCBI): domain Eukaryota; kingdom Viridiplantae; phylum Streptophyta; class Magnoliopsida; order Asterales; family Asteraceae; genus Rutidosis; species Rutidosis leptorrhynchoides. The sequence continues at coordinate 135,884,775 of NC_092340.1, read as the reverse complement.
AAGATTAAAGTTTAAATTTGGTTGGAAATTTCCGGGTTGTCACAGTACCTACCCGTTAAAGAAATTTCATCCCGAAATTTGAGTGGAAAGGTCGTGAATGATAATAAGTATGTTTTCATGATGCATACGGGCTGAAAATTAGAGTTTTATCATCAGCGAATAATTTGGATAAACAATCCATTTATATGAAGAGTTCGAATGAAGCTAACATAGAAGAGTGAAATGAGTAAGTGTAGATTCATCTTATCATTTGATGTCGATATGATTGATTCTCAGATTTCAAGGGATTTAAAGAAAATCTTCTTATTAAGATTTGACTCTCCGGTAATCAAGGGAATTAGGATCCGCTTTAAATGCGATCGTCCATTTTAATTGTTCTGTCGGAGATTTTCTTATAAATTCACCTCCTTCGTTTCCTTACAACTCACACCTTCTGTTGATGCATTTTATGCAAGTCCCTAGACATCTACCCACGTCCATTGCAGGTACAATAGTTTAAAGGCCACCATGATTGCTCGTTATTATCCTATCCGTGTTTGTATGTGGTTACAGGAACTACAGGAACGAGATTTAGATGTTTGACTATGTTAGACTTAGTCAGACGTACGAGCGAAGCCTCACTAGTAAGGCTGACAGGCTCATACGCACATTACAACCTAAATGAGAAGACACGAGTGAGTAATCACCCGTACGGCTGATGAAGCCAACTCGTACGTGTGATGAATGAATCATATGGGTGAGTCAATAGCAGGGGTATATAAAGTCTTATGTTCTTCATTTTAGGTTAAGCCTCTCATTTGTTACACACACTCAGATCTAGTGAGCTCCTCCGATTCTCTCTCAGTCCAAATCACCCAGGTGGTGAATAATAGCTCTAGGTGTTGATCTAATCACACTTGATTTAGTTGTGGTTTGACTAAATTAATCAAAAAAAAAAAACTTAACCTATTCACTAGAGGGTTTGATTCACTTATTCCGCCATTGTGTGAGTTAAATCTGTTGATTTCTAAGTTCCTATTATGTTTCATCACCTTCTATTCTTTCCCCCTCAACTCATATTTTAAAGTATTCATCAATTTGCTCCATCCAGTTCCGATTCTCGATATACTTCTAACTTTCATATCGGTCATTCTTCTTTTTCATCTACCACCGGAAGAATCTATTTACTTCTACTATACTCTTGGGTTTATAGTGTAGTTCTCCCGTGTCTTTATATTGCTATATGCATCGATATATATGGTTTATAATTTCTGGTTTATCGCTGGGCTTTATATGTTCCCTTATATTTCAAAGTCTCTGCTTCTGTCTTCTATAATCATTATCATTCACAGTTAATGCTCTCTTTTATTTGCTGCAATTTATACCCCAATTTCTATTTCGGAGTTTTGTTCTTTCGTTTCTTCTTCTTGCGATTAAGCACCGCTTGTAATGGTCCAGAATTGACAGATATGAATTTCGGAATGAACATTGTTAATGTTCTAGGAAGGAAATTGTGATGGCACGATCTTGACTTGTCAAATTAATAGAATACCTTGGAAAGGCCGAATCATCAAGAAATATTTTTTTGATATTTTAGAGGTTAAATAGAATACAAGAGTCGTATAACATGGCACATGATGATGTTATGATCTGTGAATCATCACGTTTCATTTAGAAACTCAGCATGACTTACTGTAATATAATCACGTTGATCAAGTGTCATTATATTATACTAATTCATGCTTCAGTTCCCAACACTACTTCAAAATATTCCTATTTTAAACTTGAATATTTCAGAATTTAGAAACTAAAATAGTTTCTTTTATGATGTAATACAGATAGCGCGAAGAGGTAAATGATTTCAAATAAGAAAAATTAAGAAAATATCTTCAGAAATATGGAGGATATTTATAATGAAAGATATGATGATATTTTAGAATTTCTAATATCAGAGGATGATGAAGAATATTGTCCGCAGGGGTTTAGAGTCAGGAGCAAGGTATTCTTTAATGACTTCAGCAGGTACTGAATCATTTGGATCCTTTGAAATCAGGTTCAGTCTTTGTAATTTGTCCACAGCCTCCTTCCTACTTTGCGCAATCCGTTTTCCAGTTCCAAAACTTCTCTTTTTATACGCTTCGCCAGCACACTTCATCATTATCATCCAGCTTTTACCGTTTAAAGTCATTTATAGTTTTTGTTGCTTCATCAGTATTTTTTTCCATTTTCGGAGAACCAATTCGTAGTTCGGAGTGTTTTTCAGAAACTTCACATTCAAATTAAGTCCAGAAGATAGACGTTATATATACACATATAACTGTTGGCGTAGACATGCTGCGAGATTTCAAAATACTGATTGCTAATTTCCAATGATTCGTATGGCAATTCTCATTACAAGATGCGAATGAGTAAATGATGGGGTTTCAATAAATAATTATAATGACTTTTTGGAGAGGCTAAAGTCAAAGGGTAATGAAGTTGTTGGTACATCTGCGAATAATGTGGTGGAATGTAAAAGGTTCCCTGGTAACGATGGTGTATATCTCAAGGTTATAATAAGGTTAGTCTGACTGAAAAGTCGAAGTTGACTTGCTGGAGCTGTGACAAAACTGGCTACTTTGAATAGGAGTCGCAAAGTTATTTTTGCTAATAAATGCTAAAGAATCTGACGCGGATACGTTGTTTAAACTTTTACTTTGGTTTCAAGAGTTTTTCGGGTACATAACTGTGGGTAACATGTGGTTGGATCATCATCTCGATTGCTCATCATTCGAAGTGTCTTCAGAAATTTTCGAAGGGTTTGAACACAGATTGTAATCGTTAACATGCATTTGATGTTATAACACAGTTTTGAAGTCAAATTAAACTCATTTGATTTACGGTTGAAACTAGAATTGAATAATCCCTAAAGGCTTTAAAAAGTACATAACTTTTACGCAGTATTTCTTTAATGACATTGAAATTATGAATCAATACTTCGTTATTTGTTGATGTATGATGTTCGGTTCGTGGAATTCTTGTGGATTTCGCAAAGTACGCATGATGTTATCTGAAAAGTTTCGGGTACATCGATGATGAAAGTGTAAAATCAAATATATACTTGATTTATTATGAATTGGAATTTGTTGAATTGCGACAGAGATTGTAGTTAACGCTGGTTAAGTTGCTGCCGAAGGACGTACATTATTGCATATTGTAATATGAATTAACCGAGTAGTTAAGATTCACATACAATAGCTTAGCACGGAAAGATTTTTTTCAATATATATATATATATATATATATATATATATATATATATATATATATATATATATATATATATATATATATATATATATATATATAATATACATATAATTTCTTCAGAGGGAATGAGTTAATTCTTCATAACTCGTTGATACAATATACACGTTATTGATTCGTAATGATGTCCACAGTGATTCTTGAACTGACGGAGTTTGTGATGTTTTCGGTGTTGTTGATTCGGATGTTGACTGTACTGACGATGCTGGTAACGCTGACGGTACTATTGATGCTGTTGGTAAAGCAAGTTTAGCTTGTTAATCACACACTATTTTTGTCAGGGTTTCTACTCTTCCTTCTATCATTTTGGTTCGCTTAACTGATTTATGGTTAGGGCTAGATTAGATAATCTCTAAGACTTTAGAGATTACATAATCGCCACGGAATGTTTCTCCAATGAAGTTATGAATTAATACTTCGTCAGTTATTGTTGTTGGTACTCCTTGGTATCTATGGTGCGTATGACGTTGATGCTCGTGGGACAGATTGTGAAGTTGAGGTTTACGAAGCGGTTGTGGTTGGAGGTGGTAATGGTACTGTTGGCGTTGATGATGGTGGTACTGGTTATGCTGCTGATGCTGCTGCTGGCGTTTGTAATCTCTGCACCATATTCTCCAAAGCTACTACCCGAGCGCGAAGCTCGTTGAATTCTTCTATTACACCGGGGTGATTGTCGGTTCGGACGAGCGGATAAATAAAATCTAAAATTTGATGTAATATATAATCGTGACGAGATACTCTGGAAATGAGCGAGAACATGGTATTTCGGACAGGTTCGCCGGTAAGTGCTTTAGATTCTTCGTCAAGAGGGCAATGTGGTGGATGGAAGGGATCACCTTCTTCTTGTCTCCAATGGTTGAGGAGGCTACGAACCCATCCCCAATTCATCCAGAATAGGTGATGACTGATTGGTTGATCTATTCCGGTCACACTGCTTTCGGAGCTTGAATGGGATTCCATTTCGGAATCTGAGTGACTTGAACTGATGACGAATTCCATTTCGTACGATTGGATAAAGGATTTTTTTTCGATATGAAATGATTTTGGCTAACGGATGGTATTCTAATTACATGGAATATATATATATATATATATATATATATATATATATATATATATATATATATATATATATATATATATATATATATAGATCAAAAGATTTCGTAGATTACGGAGGACTTTGCGGGATATGTCAGGCAAAGTTTAAAGTAACAGATACGATAAGATATGATTTAGCAGATATGCTAAGATATGAATTTTTGTCTATACACTATTCATGCAATCAATGCAGCAAGACGTGTCTTAGACTAAAAATGATATGCAGGTAATTTCCTGAGGATGATAAGTAGTTAATTTTTGACACAAAATGATAAGCAAAACTTTTGACATGCAGACACGGTCGAAGTCCAGACTCACTAATGCATCCTATCGACTTATCAGTTAGACACACTAATGCAGACATGGTTCGCTAAGACCACCGCTCTGATACCAACTGAAAGGACCCGTTCATATACATTATAAACGATTCACAATAGTTGATTACATTGCGAGGTATTTGACCTCTATATGATACATTTTACGAACATTGCATTCGTTTTTAAAAGACAAACTTTCTTTACATCGAAAATTGACAGGCATGCATACCATTTCATAATATCCACTATCCAACTATAAATTGATTTAATAATAATCTTTGATGAACTCAATAACTCGAATGCCACGTTCTTCGAAATATGCTATGAAAGACTCCAAGTAATATCTTTAAAATGAGTAAATGCACAGCGGAAGATTTCTTTAACACCTGAGAATAAACATGCTTTAAAGTGTCAACCAAAAGGTTGGTGAGTTCATTAGTTTATCACAATCATTTATTTCCATCATTTTAGTAGACCACAAGAATTTCATTTCCAGTTCTCATAAATATACGTCCCATGCATAGAGACAAAAATAATCATTCATATGGTGAACACCTGGTAACCGACATTAACTAGATACATATAAGAATATCCCCTATCATTCCGGGATCCTCCTTCAGACATGATATAAATTTTGAAGTACTAAAGCATCCGGTACTTTGGATGGGGTTTGTTAGGCCCAATAGATCTATCTTTAGGATTCGCGTCAATTAGGGTGTCTGTTCCCTAATTCTTAGATTACCAAACTTTAATAAAAAGGGGCATATTCGATTTCGATAATTCAACCATAAAATGTAGTTTCAATTACTTGTGTCTATTTCGTCAAACATTTATAAAAGCGCATGTATTCTCAGTCCCAAAAATATAAAGGGTAAAAAGTCAAATGAAACTCACCATACTGTATTTCGTAGTAAAAATACATATAACGTCATTGAACAAGTGCAAGGTTGGCCTCGGATTCACGAACCTAAATTAATTATATATATTTATGTGTTGGTCAATATTTGTCTAACAAATTAGGTCAAGTCATAGTGTACCACAATCCTAATGCTCGAGACTAATATGCAAAAGTCAACAAAAGTAAATTTGACTCAAAATAATTTCCAAAAATCTATACATGATTAATATATAGTTTAAATATCGTCGTTTTATATTTTTAAATATTTTTAAAAGATTTATTAGAGTAAATAATATAATTTATTTATTAATAAATAAAATTTTATATTAAATTTATATAATAAAATATACTTTTATATATATTAAGTAATAAAATTTATAGGGTTCATTAAATATCATAAAGATAATATGATAGGTATTATTAAAGTAAGTTATTAGACGTAGTAAAATATGTTTGTATCACATATTTATTTGATAAAATAATATCTATAATGATAGTAATTAAAAGTTGTATTATTTTGTAATAATTATTATTATTATAAAAATATCAATATTTATAATTACAAGGATGACATTATGATAAAACGATAATTCTAATTATGATAACTTTAATATTTAAGATAATTTTTAATATTATCTTTAAAATAATAATTTTATTTAAAATAATAATAATAATAATGATATTTTATAGTAACAATGACATTTCTATTAAAATGATAATTTTTGTTAAAATGATAGTTTTAATACTAACGATACTTTTAATAATAATAGTAATGATAAAAATAATAAGAACGATAATTTTATCTAAATCAATATCTTATAATATTTTAATTTCATCATGATACTCTTACTCATTATTTACTAATCGTTTCGTTTAATAGCTTTTAATTGTCTTTTATATCGTGTTCATAATAATGATAATAATAGTAATCAAAATAATTAGGTGTTACAAATATTTATTTTAATTACACTAATATTAATAATTATAGTTACTATAACATTATTAACGATAATACTAATAATTATCTTAATGATAATATAGTAATAATAATAATAACAATAACAATAACCATTTTTAAATAATGATATATATATATTAATAATGATAATAATGATAATAATAATAATAATAATAATAATAATAATAATAATAATAATAATAATAATAATAATAATAATAATAATAATAATAATAATAATAATAATAATAATAATAATAATAATAATAATTGGATAATAATAATAATACTAATTATAACTTTAACGATAATAACGATAGTAATAATAAAAAAAATAACAATTTTTAATGATAAATCCCTTTTATTGATAAAGTTAATAATAATGATAATAATAAGATAAAACTAGAACGACGATAAAAACGACAATAATAATAATAATCATTTTTAATAAAAATATCAAAAATTCAATTAAATATAACTTCTAATCCGTTCATCGAAACCATTCGATATCTAAAGGAAAAGTTCTTAATTTTTCGCTAGCTTTCCAAGGACATGCATATCTTATACCTTATCTCAACCGCAAGTGTAACTAATTCAAGATTCAACCTAACCTGTCTAAGGGCAATATCAAAAGTACAAGCATGCATAATCCTAAATACTCGAGCACTAGTCAGGGATACACTATTAGTATGTAAAAGTTAAATTATGAGTACTCACGTATCAATATTGAGATTCAATATTGCAGGAAAGGTACGTAGACGCAACGGAAATGATAAACACTATATTGACCTCACGAGCATACCCATGAACCATACTCAATCACCTCCATAGCTATAACCCATAATTTCCTTAATCCTATCCCACTCGAAAAACAATTTCGAAATCACTCGGACAACACTCCGTCGTAATATTTTATGTATACTAATAATATCTTGAAATAATACGGGGTAAATATATATATATGTAAATCGATTAAGAGAGTTTGGAGAAAAATATTTTCAAGTTTCTATAAAATAATGAAACCTATTGAATTCTATTTATAATAGATTTTTGAATTATTAAAGTGAATTATTAAAGTATGAATTATTAAAGTGAATTATTAAAGTATGAATTATTAAAGTGAATTATTAAAGTATGAATTATTAAAGTGAATTATTAAAGTATGAATTGTTAAAGTGAATTATTAAAGTTAAAGTAAAGTAAAAATAAAGTAAAGGTAAAGTTTAAGTATAGTAAAAGTATAAAACTATGTACGTATAATACGCGTATAAATATATATAATATTAATTTAAATCGTTATATATATTTAATAAAAAAAATATAAATATCGTTATCTTTATCATACTAGTTAAGTAATGAGTTGTCAAAAGTGGTTCTAGATATTTATAAAAGTTATATACATTTTAATAATAAAGTTCTTTTTAAACTGAAAACGTTTTTGTACGTTTGAAACTAAATAGATCAATCGAGTCTTTATGAGATTCAATCTTCCACTATCCTTTGTCTAGTTCTCAATGATTGACAATTTGTTCTTATTTATAATTCACTTTACCATTTTACGAATATTGTTAAAATGGAAAGATTTCTCAAATCAACGTGGGCCTTTCAACAGAGACTTGTAATCATAATTCAATATATCTGATAATTCAATCATTTGATCTTATCTTCTAATTCCATTGATAAACATTTTGAAATAGATACAATCATATAAAGTATTTAATCTAATATTTTGTTTACGTTTCAAGTTATAATATATATACACATATACATATATAATCATATTTGTTTAATAGTTCGTGAATCGTTGGAACTTGGTCGAGGTTGAATGAATGTATGAACATAGTTTAAAATTCTTGAAATTTAACTTAACAAATATTGTTTATCGTGTCGGAAACATATAAAGATTAAAGTTTAAATTTGGTTGGAAATTTCCGGGTTGTCACAGTGCGTATGTTCCGTAGGTCATGCACCAATGTCTAAATGTCATGAAATTTCTTCAAAATGTTCGGGTTCAGGTAATGTCGTTAGGTTCCTTTCTAGAATTTCAATCTGGGTCTCGTGTCGAGTTGTACGTGTAGCATGTAGTAATACGATATGTCTTGAGACGACTCTCAAGTCTTTGGGTATGGCTGAGCATCCATGAAAGACACGATGGCCTTGTGAAAAGAGATGCCTTCCCGACTTCTCCAATGCCTAAGAGTGTTAGGGACCTAAGCCCAGAAGTGTCATTAGATCGTCAAGTAGTGGTGAACAATGAAAGAGATAAGCGACGGTTATGAAAGCGTACGGGAGACGAGTCGACTTACGGAAACTGAACATCCTTCTAATGTTCATACGTTGTACGTGGCTAATTAGAGTGAGCTCGGGTTGCGGTTACTCCGACAAGTCCTCACATATCTCCTCCTCCAAGGATCAACTTTAGAGGGCGTGTAATCTGAGGGGTGCTCCTCTTAGATTTCGTGAAGTAACATTTCGATCTCTGGAATGGTGGAACGGTAGTAACAGGTGGATTACAATACTAATCCTTAGGGTTAGACGAGTGGGAACAGGGTTTAGAAAACATCTGAACTAGGAAAGGTTAAGTTTTCCAGGTCGGTACATCGAATAGCAGGCATGAAGCAAGCACGTAATCAGGCACTACAACAACCTAGATCGTCTACAGCAGTATATAGCATGGCAATAATAACAGTTCTAAACAGAAGTAACATGCAAAAGCATATAGTAGCATGCAGTACTAAGAATAAGCAAAAGCATACAGCGAGTTTACATAGCGGTAAAAGGAAACGGTAGCATGCAACAAGTTCATACAGCAGTGGAAGTAAGCAGTGGCATGCAGTAGTAGTAAGCAGTAACATGCAGTAATATAACACAGTAGCATGCTGGAGGTTCCGCAGAAACAAGTAAACAAGCAAGTTGTAGATTAGTCCTATTAGCGAATCCTACTCGACTCAGACTCACTAATGCAACCTAATTCCCTACAACCAATGCTCTGATACCAAATGTGACGCCTCGTACAAAACCATCGTGTACGATTCATCAACAACATGATCTTTACACGGTTGAATACTACATGCTGTTTGAAAACCAGTTTGCATTCATAAAAAGATAGCGTTTTACAAAAGATAACGTGCATCCTACGAATAGGAGCATAAACATAAGCATTTGACCCTAAGGTCATTACAAAGCCATTGTTTGAAATTAACATAAACTACGAATGCAACAGAAAAGTTCCATGAATGAGACATCTCTAGTAATGCAGCGGATAACTAATACAGCAGGTCCTTAACAGCAAGACAGCAAATCTAACAGTATGACATCAAGTCTAACAGCGAAAGCAATAAACCTCAAGGCACCTGAGAAATACACGCTTAAAAGTCAACACGAATGTTGGTGAGCTATAGTTTAAGTTGTAACAGTAACGTAAGGTAGGCCACGAGATTTTAGTGCTGCAAACAGCGTATCAAAATAGTATGAAAAGTATATGTATAACCGTGGGCACCCGGTAACTAGACTTAACGTTTATAACCCCCTGAAAGTACACTTGGTGAGTGCGCATGTTCACGAAGTATTAAACACCCATTAAATGCTAGCGCGACTAGCCCGAGTGGGGATGTCAAACCCTATGGATCCATATCTAAGATTCGCGTTCACCGGTTCAAAAACCAATGACTAAACGTTACCGTGCTAAGGGGAATGTTTATGCCGTTGTATAACCCACACACATATAAAGTTTAAGTACTCGTGCCTAGTATGTAAAACTTAAAAAGTGCATGTATTCTCAGTCCCAAAATAATTAAAGTAAAAAGGGATGCTATAACTCACAGTGATAAAAGCGGTAAAGTCGGTAATGAAAGTACGTAAGTAGTAAGTCGGTCCGAAAGGTCGTCAACCTAAATCAAAGGTTACTAAGTCAGTAGGTTATCTTTATAAATTCTAATAGGGCATAAAATAAGTTTAAGTGTCATCATCATCATCATTCATCATCATAAAAGCTAAGTAAGTTCGACAAGAATAGAGATCGAAACAATAGGCTGATTCGGTCAGCTGCTACGACCTCTACGTAAATCGAAAAGACGCATAGTCAGTGGCTATGGCTCCATATATGAGTTCCCTAACAGCTGACCAATTTTCAGAACCTAACTAGTCTTCGTTTGACCGTGGCAATGGTTTAAGTGCGAGTAGCCCATAAATCCTAAAACGTAACTCGGATTAAGACGAGGTCTAAACGGAAAATCATCTACTCGAACCTAACTACCTGAAAATCAACTTTCCAGTAGCCCAGGTGGCCTGATCAGATATGAAAATCAGTGGACAAGTGCTCCGGTGGGGTTCTTGGTGCTTGATGCTCATCACGGTTCTCATCCTTGATGCTTGTAGCTTCAAGTGTACAACTCGTTGATGGTTTAGCATCACTTTTGACCAAGATTCTACCATCAATACACAATATGTTAAGACCAAGTGGTAACACAACTCATTTAAGAGTCTTAGATGGATGATGAACCAAGGTTACATCATATCCTTAGTCTTAACATAATTACAAGTCCTATTTATAAACAAAGTTACAAACTTTACATAAATCAAACAAGTATGAGCACAATCTAAGTCAAATGAGGTGATGGAACCCTAAGCTAGAGAGCTTGGATCCTATTCACACAAGTTACAAGGTTGTAAAGCTAGAAAGCTTGAACCTTTATTGTTCTTGAAGATCTTGAAGCATAAAGCTTGGATCTTTAAGTTTTATGAAGACCATAAACACAAGTTTTGATCTTTATAACAAAATAACAAGATCATAAGCTAGAAAACATAGATCCAATAGCAAGATATGAAGATTCAAGCTAGAAAGCTTGCATCTTGGTTGTTCTTGAAGATCTTGAAGCATAAAGCTTGGATCTTTAAGATACATGAAGATTACAAACACAAGTTTGAATCTTTATAACAAAATAACAAGATTAAAGTAAGAAAAATATAGATCTACAAAGTTGGTGAAGATTCAAAGCTAGAAAGCTTGAATCTTCTATGTTCTTGAAGGATTCATGCTTGAATCAACAAGATATAATCAAGATCAAGGCTAAAGAGCTTGATCTTCCATAATGATGATGATACACGAATTAGAAAGATGAAAGAAGAAGAAAAAGATCAAAAACTTACAAGTGAGAAATGCTAGAAAGGAAGTAAGAGAGTAAGTGTGTGTGAAATTCAAATGAGAGCATGTGTAAAATGAGAGGAAATGGCTAATATTTATAGGAAAAATTTGACATGGATTGATGAGGTGGAGGGCTATATGGCCATGATTTTCAAAGGGGGGAAGGGGAGACACCATTTTGCTTTTTGGTTAGTGATTGTCTAAAGCATGTACTTATGCTAGAATCCCATGTAACAATATGGATAAGCCTTATCCAAATGCTAGTATGACTCACTAATTAATTTATTTTATTTATTTTATTTATTATGGGTCACTAGTAATAATACTTGGGCTAATTAATTGGGCCACTAGTTAGTGTAGGGTGGGCTTAAGTCCAACAAGGTAGAAAGTCTAACAAGACTAACTATTGTGATCTAGTAAATAATTAATTAAAATTAAGCATCCAAAAACCCAGATAATTATTATTATAAAATAATAATTAATATTTCGCAGTCATAATATTCCGATTACGACAAAAGTCAAACGTGCGCGCAGTTCGCGGTTTATTCGAAACGTAAGTAACACTAACGGTTATAAAGGCTTCCGTTGAACAAGTTATATATCCTACGTACTCTAAGGCACGTTTTAACATATAATTGGAAGTAAACCACGTATATCAAGTTTCCAGAGTATAAAGTAACACAGTACGCACAGATACGCAGTTTCGCAAAAATACAAGGCACAAAAGCAAGTCGAAAAAGTTGGGTCGTTACAACACTATTCATGCAATCATTGTAGTATGATGTGTCTAGACTAAGAATGATAAGCAGATGAGTTTCGACTAGAAATGATAAGCAAAACTTTTGACATGTAGACACGGTCGAAGTCTAGACTCACTAATGCATCCTAACGACTTATCATTTAGACACACTAATGCAGACCTGGTTCGCTAAGACCACCGCTCTGATACCACCTGTAGTGACCCGTCCTAATCCATCTGGACGAAGTCTTCAACAGTTGGTCCCATTGCGAGGTTCTGACCTCTATATGCCATGAACGACTCCATGTAATATGAGCAATTACACAGCGGAAGATTTCTTTCATACCTGAGAATAAACATGCTTTCAAGTGTCAACCAAAAGGTTGGTGAGTTCATAGGTTTATCATAAAACAATAAAATTCATCATTTTGATAGATCACAAGATTTAAATGCTGCATGGTACAAAAGGGCCCGAATCCTATACCCACCTGTAATGTACATGCGATATCTTTTAAATACAGTACACCTTTCTCGTGTACGAAATCATCTTTCATAAATCTTAGTAACCGTACACATATCTCGTGCACAAAAATAACATACACATAACCTGTGTATAAAATCATTCTCTCGATATAACATTCACTTTTCATTTCTTTCATAGCTTGGCTTGGTAACCGACCTTAACATATAATGCGCATAATAATATCGCCAAAACAGAACATCTCGTCTGTATAATAATCATATAAACTTCGAAGTACTAGACACCACGCCCACTAGCCCTTCCGTCTAGTGAACATTCTGGGTGGGGGTGTTAAACTGGGTAGCTACCTTTAGGATTCACGTTAATTAAGCGTGCACTAATTCTCAAAATTAGTGATGTTCCCTAATTCTAAGGTTACCAAGCAATAATAATCAGGGGAAAAATATTCATATAAATTGTGGCAATTATCACGTCCACATAATCCAATGGGGGCAATTATCACGTCCACATAATTCATTCAAGGAATGTTTTGCTCGTGTCTATCTCGTCAAACATTTATAAAAGCATTTCATGTATTCGCAGTTCAAAATGTATTTCAAAAGCATTTAATAAAGCAGTTGTATAAGTAGCGCATGTATTCTCAGTTCTAAAAATGTAAAGAGTAAAAGGGAATCAAATGAAGTCACCATATTGTATTTTGTAGTAAAAATACATATGACGTCATTTAACAAGTGTAGGGTTGACCTCGGATTCACGAACCTATATTATTCATATAGCTATTAACATATATAATGGTAATCGAATAAATTTACATATTATTAGTGATATAGTTGTTATTTTAATGTTTCATTAATATCCTCATTAGATATATTTATTTTTATGTGCTCTAACTAGATAGTTAATATTTATTACAAAAATATTAATATAGTCATGTTTATGTCCTAATTATATTTTTATATAGAAAAATCTTTATTTGAATTAATAATTAATAATACTAATAATAATAATGGTAAAAATAATACTAAAATCTTGATAAATCTTATAATAATAATGTTGATAAAATAAAATAAAAAAATGAAAATACTTTTAATACTAATAGTAATGATAATACTACTAAAAATAAATAAAAATGTTATATGTTAATAATAATAATAATATTTGTGATAATAATAATGTTAATGATATTAATAAAAATAATACTTTTACTAATAATAATACTAATAATAATAATAATAATAATAATAATAATAATAATAATAATAATAATAATAATAATAATAATAATAATAATAATAATAATAATAATAATAATAATAATAATAATAATGAGTAATATGTAAACTACCTCAAAGAAGTAGCTCTTAAAAATAATGCCCAAGTCCGGGTTTGAACCCGCGACGTCCCGCTAACCCGATAACATCCTTAATATCATCGAATCATCTCGATCATACATTACCATCATTGATTATTATCGTTATCTTACGTATCCATTTGTCATCATAATATCTTAATCACCGACACTCTAATCCTTAATCATCATTTATGTTTTATCTTAGAACCATTTCATTACCATCATTATCTTTTCGTCATCATGTTACCATCATTTTAATCACCATTATTATTCATTATCATTATCATAATCGACATTCTAACCACCTTAATCATCAATTTATCCATAACCTCCCATCATTATCATTATGTTCACCATCATCTAGTAACACTATTGTTTTTATCATCCCATCATTGTATGCATCACCATACCACATCATGATACCATTACCCCATCATCATCATTATTGGTGTTTCGGCCCAATATTAACATATTAGATTCACGGCCCAAATATCTAACCCGCTAGAATTTACAAAATGAGGGTCCAATTGTGGTTTGGAAAACAAATTACATAAAGGAAATAGCCATCGACAATACTTGAATATAATAAGCCAAGTAGGTTCTTTGTTTAATACTTTGTCTGCCACAAGAAAAGGTTTTAACGTGTAATAGTTTTTAGTTGTCTGAATCCGCGATATAAAATATATATATACAACCACGATGATAAAGATGGGTAATTGTTTTCGAAGTTGACAGAAAACAGAAAATTTAAATCGCAGTTTGAGGTATTTTAATACACAAAAACGGCAGTAATCTTCGAAGTGGTTTGGGTCTGTGCACCCATGAACAGAAAAGGAAAGAAACAAGAAACATCAGCAGCCATGATTCTGGGTTTCACGCAGTTGAGAGGTAGAGAGAGAGATAGTGAGAGATAAATGATAGAGAGAGAGAATTGAATAGAGAGGTGTGGTGGTTTATGGTGTTCGTAGGAGGTGAAGGAGGTGCTTGTCGATAATGGTGAGGTGGTCGTAGGTGGTCTCACATGGTGGTTGTTTATGGAGAAGGGTGGTAACCATTGGAGGTGATGATAATGATGATGTGGTGTTTTAATGGTAGTTTGGTGTCGGTTCTCGGTTCTTTGAACAAGAAGGATGGTTATGGTGGTGTGACCGGTTTGATGAAAACGATAGTTTGATCGAGTAGAAGCTTGTATATCGAGTAGGTTATGATGGTTAGTTGATGATGAGAATGATGATAGTTGTTTAGGTGATGGTGTGGTTCGATGGTGATGATCTCGGTTGAACTTGGAATGAAAACGGAAACACGATGGTGGTGGGTTTAGTTTTGGTTGAATATGGAGATGATGGCGGTTGTGGTTGGTTGGTTGGTGGAAGGTTTGTGGTTCCAATAGAAATAGAGAAACGAAAGAAAACCAATTACCAAGATGAAGATGGTTTGTAGGTAATAGTGGCTTCGTGGTGTTGTTTGAAAGTAGACATAGAAGAGAGCAGTCTTGAGTGATGTTCTCGAGTGATTTTACCGTGACTAAAGTGTTCTCAAATAGAATTTGAAACAGAAAAAGGATACCATGGTGATAGTTTTAAATGATGAAGAATAAGGGTGGTGTGAAGTGGGTTTCCTCTCCTTGCAATATATATATCTATAATATATATATATATATATATATATATATATATATATATATATATATATATATATATATATATATATATATATATATATATATATAATTGATAGATACAGGTTCCAAATAGTCAACTATAATAGTAATCAATTATCAATCGAATAAAGTACAGTTTTGAATAGTAATCTCAGTTTAATGAATGAATGAAATAAATCTGCCTGTTTTCAATATTATATAATTTTATAATTAAAACATGTGGAATCAATAATAATACCTGCCGACACTTTTAATAAAAATAGCATTTCGTAGTCCGTTGTTAATCAGAGGTGGATAAAAGTTGACAGAAAAATTTCATATTTTCAAATTAACTATATTTATTTATTTTGGTCATTATGGTATAGAATTCAGTCACTAAAAATTACATTAATTATTCACTCCCAATCCTAAGTAAAATATAATAAAATTTAAAATTATATAAGTTCCTTTTTAACTCGTTTTCTATCATTCGAATGACAATTGAGTGTTACCGTCGTTTACTAAATAACTTCAAAATCACTAAATATATATTCAATATACTTTATATATATATATATATATATATATATATATATATATATATATATATATATATATATATATATATATATATATATATATTGATTCATTTTAATAATACTATCATATAATATTTTATTTTATATAATTAATTAAATCAAATAATATTTCAAAATGTATTTCAAATTATTATTATATATATTCATATGTTTAAATATTTATGTATCTATTTACAAATAGTGGTTCGTGAATCGTCGGAACTAGTCGAAGGTCAAATGAATTCATGAGAACAGTTCAAAAACTTTGAAACTCACATTACAGACTTTGCTTATCGTGTCAAAAACATATAAAGATTAATTTTAAATTTGGTCGGAAAATTCTGGGTCATCACAGTACCTACCCGTTAAAGAAATTTCGTCCTGAAATTTGAGTAAGGTCGTCATAGCTAACAATAAAAAATGTTTTCATGACGAATATGAGTTGACAAATAAAGTTTTTTTGTCATTGAGTAATATGGATAAAACAATTCGATTATTCGAAGAGTACGAATGAAGCTATCATAAAAGAGTGAAATGAGTAAATGTAGATTCGTCATATCTTTTGACGTAGGCATGATTGATTTTCGGAGTTCAAGGGATTCAAAGAAAATCTTCGAAATCTAAAAGATTTGATTCTTTGGCGATTAAGGAAATTAAGATCTCTATAATTAAATACGGTGATCTGCCTTGATTACTCTGTCACATATCTCCATTATAAATTAACTTCTTCCGTTCCATTGCTTTTATCACTCCTATGCTCAATTCCCAAATTCAAAAGATTGTGAAAATGCTTAATCTAGTTCTCATCCTTGTCCTTATCCTTACTATCGCAACAATCATTCTCCTTTTCCAACTTCCACCGGAAGAATCTGTTTTCTTCTACTTCGCCCTTGGGGTTATAGTGTTTTTAATTCTCCCGTGTCTTTATGTTGCGATAAACATTGATATACATGGTTTGTAATTTCTGTGTTGTTATTGGGCTTTATATTTTTCTCTTATATTTTGGAGCTCTTTGCCTTTTTATTATCTTCTCGACCTCTATTAAAGCGAGTAACAGTCCATAATTCGTAAGTATGGAGTTTTGAATGAACTTAATGTTCTAAACAAGAATAAATGTAATAGCACGATCTTGATTTGTCAAATTACCAGAATATCCAGAAAAGACTGAATCATCAAGAATATATATATATATATATATATATATATATATATATATATATATATATATATATATATATATTTGAGGTTGAATAGAATACAAGAGTCGTGTAACATGGTACATGATGACGTTATGATCTGTGAATCATCACGTTCCATTAGAAACTCAGCATGACTTACTGTAATATAATCACGTTGATCAAGTGTCATTATATTATACTAACTCATGCATCAATTTCCAACACTACTTCAAAATCATTCATAATTCAAACTCAAATTTTAAAGGAATTTAGAAACTATGGTAGTTTCCTTTATGATGTAATATAGATAGCACGAAGAGATAAATAATTTCGGACGAGAATATTTATGAAAATATCTTCAGAAATATCGAAGATATTTTTGATGATATTTTGGAATTTCTAAGTTCGATTGTTGAGGAAGAAATATTTTCCGCAAGATTTTAACATGAGTAAGGAGCAAGATATTCGTTGAAGGTTTCATCGGATCCAGAATTACCTGGATTCTTTGAATATATGGTATGGTCCTTGTATTTGGCCTTGGTCTCCTTCATGGTTTGCTCAATATGTTTTTCAGTACTAAATTTTCTATCGAGCGTTCCTAACACTTCCTTCTTTATCATCAAACTTTTGGCAGTTTAGATCATCTACAATTTTTCTGTTTCCTCTACATTTATTGCTACGATATTTGAATCATCGGTTATCAATCCGAGGTGGTTTCAGGAGGATTGTGTTTTTAGATGATTAAACGCTGATGGTAATATGGTGAAATATAAAAGGTTTCCCGGTAACAATAAAAGAGCATACATGTATATCAAGGTGTTAATAAGGTTGTTTCGAACGAAAAGTCGAAGTTGACTTGCTGGAGCTGTGACAAAATTTGCTACTTTGAAAGGAATTACCAAGTTATTTTGGGTAATAACAACGCCAAAGAAGCTAGCACAGATACGTGTTAAACGTTTACTCAAGTTCTGAGTGTTTTCAGGTGCATAACTATATGCATCGATCTTTTCTTCTATAGATGAAATGCGGTTGGTTCATCCTCTAGAGTGAGATGTTTTCAAGAATCATGAAAGGTTTGAACGCAGATTGTAATTGTCAAGATAGAAATGAGGTTTAAGATGAAATCAAGTGGCAAACTTGAAGAATTGTTTAGTTTCATATGTTATAATTAATATTTTAATTCATTTTAATTGTCCAATATTGGTAGTCCTCAGTTGATAATTCAATAATTCATATTTAGTTTAATATATAATATTTGAATTAATTAATACGTGTCGTGACCCGTGTACATGTCTCAGACTCGATCACAACTCAAAGTATATATATTATTGTAGGATCAACCTCAACCCTGTATAGCTAACTCCAGCATTACTGCATATAGAGTGTCTATGGTGATTCCAAATAATATATATAGATGCGTCGAGATGATATGTCAAAACCTTGTATACGCGTCCCGATATTTAAAGTGCGTAAAATAAATAACAGAAATTAAATGAGAATAAATAAATTTGCGAGAATATAAATTGCGATAATTAAATTGCGATAAATAAAATGTAATCAGTTAGCTAGGAACAGTTAGCTAGGAACAGTTAGCGTGGATTCTTAACAAAATTTCAATTAGTTAATTCGTTTGTTTCTAACAAATTTTATTTTGTCCAATGTTTTCTTCATTATGCCACTTGTTGGATTATGATAAGTCAAAATCCAAATATGAAATTGAATAAAAATAGTTATTCTGCGGTGAACAGATTCGTATCTCTGTGGATGTAAATAGGATAGTAAATGACTGTTGAATCAGGTTGGAAGATTGTACAGTATAACATGTTAATATGAAAGCTAAATATTTCCTCGGGTATTACCTACCCGTTAAAATATTTTCACCATTAACGGTTTGTACAAAAGAATTTTTAATTACAATCTTTATGAAAACATATATACATATATATTTTCTTCAGATATAATTATGGATTTAATGAGTCAAAATGATATTAAACTCATTTGATTTATCATTAGAACTAGAATACATAATCTCTAAAACATTAGAGATTACATAATCGTCATGTCGAACGAAGATAAATGATGTAGAACGTCATGTAGAACGAAGATAATCGATGTAGGACATCATGTAGTATGACGATTATGCTGGAGGTACAGACTGTGAGTTTGAGGTGTGGGATATTGTTGAAGCTGGTAAGTTTTGAACCATATTCTCCAAATTGATTACTTGAGTGTGAAGCTCGTTGACTACTTCAATTACTCTGGGATGATTGTCGGTAAGAACGAGCGAATGAATAAGGTTTAGAATATGAGATATTATGTAATCATGACGAGATATTCAGGAAATGAGGGTGAAAATGATATTTTGGACTGGTTCACCGGTAAGTGCTTTAGGTTCTTCACTAAGAGGTAAATTCGGTTGGTGGAAAGGATCGCCTTTTTGGTATCTTCATTGATTAAGTCGACTACGAACCCATCAAATGAATTGGGGATGGCTGAGTGACTGGTTCATTCTGGTGACGCTGCTTCCGGAGCTTAGGTGAATATCCATGTCGGAATAGTTATCGGATTAACTATCAGGATAGCTATCGGAAGCTGAGGGACTCGAACTAGTTGAGGGATTCATCTCGTACGATCAGATGAAGGATTTTCGATAAGAAATAGATTATAGGATGTAGATTAGTACCCTGCAATACATAATTTACATATGTATATATAATACTAAAATTTCATAAGTTACGGAGGAATCTACGGAATCTGTCAGGCAAAGGTAACAATAACAGATATGCTAAGATATGAATTAGCAGATACGCTAAGATATGAATTTTGTCTATACACTATTCATGCAATCATTGCAGTATGATGTGTCTAGACTAAGAATGATAAGCAGATGAGTTTCGACTAGAAATGATAAGCAAAACTTTTGACATGTAGACACGGTCGAAGTCCAGACTCACTAATGCATCCTAACGACTTATCAGTTAGACACACTAATGCAGACCTGGTTCGCTACGACCACCGCTCTGATACCACCTGTAGTGACCCGTCCTAATCCATCTGGACGAAGTCTTCAACATTTGGTCTCATTGCGAGGTTCTGACCTCTATATGCCATGAACGACTCCATGTAATATGAGCAATTACACAGCGGAAGATTTCTTTCATACCTGAGAATAAACATGCTTTCAAGTGTCAACCAAAAGGCTGGTGAGTTCATAGGTTTATCATAAAACAATAAAATTCATCATTTTGATAGACCACAAGATTTAAATGCTGCATGGTACAAAAGGGCCCGAATCCTATACCCACCTGTAATGTACATGCGATATCTTTTAAATACAGTACACCTTTCTCGTGTACGAAATCATCTTTCATAAATCTTAGTAACCGTACACATATCTCGTGCACAAAAATAACATACACATAACCTGTGTATAAAATCATTCTCTCGATATAACATTCACTTTTCATTTCTTTCATAGCTTGGCTTGGTAACCGACCTTAACATATAATGCGCATAATAATATCCCCAAAACAGAACATCTCGTCTGTATAATAATCATATAAACTTCGAAGTACTAAACATCGCGCCCACTAGCCCTTCCGTCTAGTGAACATTCTGGGTGGGGGTGTTAAACTGGGTAGCTACCTTTAGGATTCGCGTTAATTAGGCGTGCACTAATTCTCAAAATTAGTGATGTTCCCTAATTCTTAGGTTACCAAGCAATAATAACCAGGGGAAAATATTCATATCAATTGTGGCAATTATCACGTCCACATAATTCAATGGTGGCAATTATCACATCCACATAATTCATTCGAGGAATATTTTGCTTGTGTCTATCTCATCAAACATTTATAAAAGCATTTCATGTATTCGCAGTTCAAAATGTATTTCAAAAGCATTTAATAAGGCAGTTGTATAAGTAGCGCATGTATTCTCAGTTCCAAAAATGTAAAGAGTAAAAGGGAATCAAATGAACTCACCATATTGTATTTTTTAGTAAAAATACATATGACTTCATTTAACAAGTGTAGGGTTGACCTCGGATTCACGAACCTATATTATTCATATATCTATTAACATATATAATGGTAATCGAACAAATTTACATATTATTAGTGATATAATTGTTATTTTAATGTTTCATTAATATCCTCATTAGATATATTTATTTTTATATACTCTAACTAGATAGTTAATATTTATTACAAAAATATTAATATAGTCATGTTTTATGTCCTAATTATATTTTTATATAACACAATCTTTATTTGAATTAATAATTAATAATACTAATAATAATAATGGTAAAAATAATACTAAAATCTTGATAAATCTTATAATAATAATGTTGATAAAATAAAATAAAAAAATGAAAATACTTTTAATATTAATAGTAATGATAATACTACTAAAATAAATAAAAAAATTATATGTTAATAATAATAATAATATTTGTGATAATAATAATGTTAATGATATTAACAAAAATAATACTTTTACTAATAATAATACTAATAATGACAATAATAATAATAATAATAATAATAATAATAATAATAATAATAATAATAATAATAATAATAATAATAATAATAATAATAATAATAATAATAATAATAATAATAATGAGTAATATGTAAACTACCTCAAAGAAGTAGCTCTTAAAAATAATGCCCAAGTCCGGGTTTGAACCCGCGACGTCCCACTAACCCGATAACATCCTTAATATCATCGAATCATCTCGATCATACATTACCATCATTGATTATTATCGTTATCTTACGTATCCATTTGTCATCATAATATCTTAATCACCGACACTCTAATCCTTAATCATCATTTATGTTTTATCTTAGAACCATTTCATTACCATCATTATCTTTTCGTCATCATGTTACCATCATTTTAATCACCATTATTATTCATTATCATTATCATAATCGACATTCTAACCACCTTAATCATCAATTTATCCATAACCTCCCATCATTATCATTATGTTCACCATCATCTAGTAACACTATTGTTTTTATCATCCCATCATTGTATGCATCACCATACCACATCATGATACCATTACCCCATCATCATCATTATTGGTGTTTCGGCCCAATATTAACATATTAGATTCACGGCCCAAATATCTAACCTGCTAGAATTTACAAAATGAGGGTCCAATTGTGGTTTGGAAAACAAATTACATAAAGGAAATAGCCATCGACAATACTTGAATATAATAAGCCAAGTAGGTTCTTTGTTTAATACTTTGTCTGCCACAAGAAAAGGTTTTAACGTGTAATAGTTTTTAGTTGTCTGAGTCCGTGATATAAAATATATATATACAACCACGATGATAAAGATGGGTAATTGTTTTTGAAGTTGACAGAAAACAGAAAATTTAAATCGCAGTTTGAGGTATTTTAATACACAAAAACGGCAGTAATCTTCGAAGTGGTTTGGGTCTGTGCACCCATGAACAGAAAAGGAAAGAAACAAGAAACATCAGCAGCCATGATTCTGGGTTTCACGCAGTTGAGAGGTAGAGAGAGAGATAGTGAGAGATAAATGATAGAGAGAGAGAATTGAATAGAGAGGTGTGGTGGTTTATGGTGTTCGTAGGAGGTGAAGGAGGTGCTTGTCGATAATGGTGAGGTGGTCGTAGGTGGTCTCACATGGTGGTTGTTTATGGAGAAGGGTGGTAACCATTGGAGGTGATGATAATGATGATGTGGTGTTTTAATGGTAGTTTGGTGTCGGTTCTCGGTTCTTTGAACAAGAAGGATGGTTATGGTGGTGTGACCGGTTTGATGAAAACGATAGTTTGATCGAGTAGAAGCTTGTATATCGAGTAGGTTATGATGGTTAGTTGATGATGAGAATGATGATAGTTGTTTAGGTGATGGTGTGGTTCGATGGTGATGATCTCGGTTGAACTTGGAATGAAAACGGAAACACGATGGTGGTGGGTTTAGTTTTGGTTGAATATGGAGATGATGGCGGTTGTGGTTGGTTGGTTGGTTGGTGGAAGGTTTGTGGTTCCAATAGAAATAGAGAAACAAAAGAAAACCAATTACCAAGATGAAGATGGTTTGTAGCTAATAGTGGCTTCGTGGTGTTGTTTGAAAGTAGACATAGAAGAGAGCAGTCTTGAGTGATGTTCTCGAGTGATTTTACCGCGACTAAAGTGTTCTCAAATAGAATTTGAAACAGAAAAAGGATACCATGGTGATAGTTTTAAATGATGAAGAATAAGGGTGGTATGAAGTGGGTTTCCTCTCCTTGCAATATATATATATATATCTATAATATATATATATAGAATTGATAGATACAGATTCTAAAAAGTCAACAATAATAGTAATCAATTATCAATCGAATAAAGTACAGTTTCGAATAGTAATCTCAGTTTAATGAATGAATGAAATGAATATGCCTGTTTTCAATATTATATAATTTTATAATTAAAACATGTGGAATCAATAATAATACCTGCCGACACTTTTAATAAAAATAGCATTTCGTAGTCCGTTGTTAATCAGAGGTGGATAAAAGTTCACAGAAAAATTTCATATTTTCAAATTAACTATATTTATTTATTTTGGTCATTATGGTATAGAATTCAGTCACTAAAAATTACATTAATTATTCACTCCCAACCCTAAGTAAAATATAAAAAAACTTTAAAATTATATAAGTTCCTTTTTAACTCGTTTTCTATCATTCGAATGACAATTGGGTGTTACCGTCGTTTACTAAATAACTTCAAAATCACTAAATATATATTCAATATACTTTATCTATATATATATATATATATATATATATATATATATATATATATATATATGTATATATATATATATATATATGTATATATATATATATATATATATGTATATATATATATGTATATATATATATATGTATATGTATATATATATATATATGTATATATATATATGTATGTGTATATATATATATATATATATATATTGATTCATTTTAATAATACTATCATATAATATTTTATTTTACATAATTAATTAAATCAAATAATATTTCAAATTGTATTTCAAATTATTATTATATATATTCATATGTTTAAATATTTATATATCTATTTACAAATAGTGGTTCGTGAATCGTCAGAACTAGTCGAAGGTCAAATGAATTCATGAGAACAGTTCAAAAACTTTGAGACTCACATTACAGACTTTGCTTATCGTGTCGGAAACATATAAAGATTAAGTTTAAATTAGGTCAGAAATTTCCGGGTCATCACAGTATGTAACATCCCAGGTAACACGTTCCCCGTAGCATGATATTGTCCGCTTTGCTCGTAGGCGCACAGATATTTCTTGGCAACTGATGTGCGTAGAGGTGTATACGAAATAGTTATATTTTTATTACGAAATACTATTAAATACGATACAATTTTACACAAGTTATTTATTTATTTATAGAGTGGATATACCTAATCGTACAGTAGTGTAGTTTTTAGTAAGTCCGGTTCGTTCCACAGGGTTCTAGCCAAGTTTAACGCTATATTTTTAAAACTATATTTGTATAAATATAAATATATATATAAGTAGTATTATTATTATAAAAGGGGGTTTTTACCGTTTAATGACCGGTTTGTCGATTTTAAAACTTTAGTCGCAGTTAAAACCTAATGTAAAATAAAAGACTTAATTTAAAGCGTAAAGTAAATGACAATAATTAAAGTGCCATAAATTAAAGTGCGATAAATAAAATAACAATTAATAAAATTGCGATAATTAAAAAGTACGATAATTAAAAGTGCAATTAAATAAAATGACAGTAAATAATAGTGCGATGAAATATGAAATAAAGGAATTATGCTTATTTAAACTTCCGTAATCATGATGTTTGACGTGTTGATTTTAGTTTATTACCATGGGTTAATTGTCCTTTTTCCTGGATTATTCAATATGTCCATCTGGTTTTTGTCCATAACAGTCCATCAGTCATAAATATAAAGTGCGAGTGTCCTCGTCAAATTATTCTTATATCCAAAGTCAAATATTCCAACTAATTGGGGACTTAAACTATAATTACACCAATTTTCCTTGTATGTAATTCAAAACTATAATTACACCAATTTTCCTTGTATGTAATTCACCCCTGTTTTAATAAGTCCATTAACTATTAATCCATTCCCGTGTCCGGTTAAATGAACGATTATTAGTACTTATAAATATCTCGCCCATCGTGTTCGATCGAGTGTATGTGGTTATTTATAATTACGTCCAATTGTAAATCTTTATATTAAATTAACGAACTATCATTCAATTAAACAAATATAAAGCCCATTAATAGCCCATAGTCCAATTTCCACAAGTGTCGTTCTTTTGTCCAAACCCCAATTATGGTACAAAGCCCAATTACCCCGTCTTAATATTTAGCCCAACATCACGATTACTTCAATTTAAATAAGCATAATAATAACTTAGCTACGAGACATTAATTTAAAAAGGTTGAACATAACTTACAATGATTAATAATAGCGTAGCGTTACACGGACATAATTTCAACTTACACACTTACAACATTCGCTAACATACCCTTATTATTATTAAATTAAAATTAAAATTAAAATTATAATATATATATATATATATATATATATATATATATATATATATATATATATATATATATATATATATATATATATATTACGTGAGAGATAGAGAGAAAAAGGTGTGTTACATTCGACCAAAACACGCGAAATTTATAGGATGTCAGCTGATACTGTTCACCATGCGATCGCATGGGTTTATAACTGCCAGGCCATGCAATCGCATGGCCCCATGGGACAGCTCACATTTGCTTGTTTTCTTCTTGCCGACGGTTTTAATATATAATATATATATATATATATATATATATATATATATATATATATATATATATATATATATATATATATATATATATATAATTTTTAAGAATTAATTATATATTATATTATATTCATGTGCATAGTTGACTTGTAATTTTTAGTCCGTTGCATCGAGCGTTGAGAGTTGACTCTGGTCCCGGTTCCGGATTTTCGAACGTCCT
Organism: Rutidosis leptorrhynchoides; assembly: GCF_046630445.1. Classification (NCBI taxonomy): domain Eukaryota; kingdom Viridiplantae; phylum Streptophyta; class Magnoliopsida; order Asterales; family Asteraceae; genus Rutidosis; species Rutidosis leptorrhynchoides. The sequence goes on along the minus strand of NC_092340.1, from coordinate 135,858,017 downwards.
TTCGTACTATTTAATATCTTGTACTTTGCGTTTTGCGGCTTGTACTCTTGTAACTTTTAAAGGTTTCTCATCAATAATTTGAACCTCTTGGATTGTACTTTGTACTTTTGAGCTTTTTGGTCGTTTGCGTCTTCAATTCGTCGAATCTGTCTTTTGTCTTCACATTTTATTATTTAAACGAATATCACTTGTAAATAGAACAATTGCAACTAAAAGCTTTTCTTTCTTGAGGGATAATGCTATGAAATATATGTTCGTTTTTAGCATTATCAAATATTCCCACACTTGAGCGTTGCTTGTCCTCAAGCAATATAGTCTTGAAATAAAAATACTAGAATCACTTCTTTATTCTTCACACTTTGTACATCAGTGATTTCTATACGGCGGTATGAACAATGGTAGTAACGATGTGGTTTACAGTCCCACATGACTATGAAAATTTAGATCCTTAAGGAAATTGGATCTTTATGAAAACAATAAGTTTTTCAGAATAACCCTTCACCGGTGTTTGCAAATTATTTTTGTGGGTTTGGTGGGTTTCAGATTTGAAAATTTTAGCTCAAAACTTATGGTTTTGTGTTACCCACTTGCTAACCTTGTATTAGGAAAGCAACACGTCCAGTATACTTGTTTCGTATATTACCTTTTGGTAAACTACCGTCCGGTTGTAAAGGAAAGCGTTGAACAAGCAACTGTTGAGGCAATGTCCCGTGACATGCTTTTAATTATGGTCTATATCGTGTCGGATGCAATTACTATCCTTTATAGGAGCAATAGTAACTTGTGAATCTTTAACCATTTAAAGTAGATTACCATTTTGAAACTTGTGAATCTTTAACCATTTAAAGTTAAATCCCAAATAGGATCAAGTTGTGAAACATACTTGCAAACTAAGAGTGGGTTTAGAGTTCATACCTCCTCAAGCTAGTTGAGGGTTGATTCAAAAGATGATGATGATGATGATGAAGAATGGAGCTTCAAATGGATGAAACCTCAAGTAGTTATACCCCAAACTTATAACCAACACCCTTAGTTTTGGTTAGGATTTGTTTAACACTTGTATAGAGCTTTTAATCACTCAAGAACACACTCTTTCTTCTTGTAAAATTTTGGCCAGCAACAAAAATTATTGAAGCAAGAAGTGTTTTTTGGTTATTGTGGATCTTTTATGCATGTAGTAGTGTGAGAACTTGGTTCAAGATTCTAGCATGCCCTTTGTACTTGTGCATTCTTAAACTTAACAAAAAAATAGCATGGGAGTGGTGCCTTGGGCACATAAAACCGTCCACCCCATGGGGTGGTCTTCTAGACCTTAATTTTTTTTATAAAACATCCCATTTATATGTAATAAACCATGCTTTTATTTGTTAAGTACTTTTCATTTTATAAACCATTTTATAAAACTATAACACAACATAATTATTTAAACCTATAAATAATCAAATCCATATCATTTATAAATTATCCAAATAATTTATCTCAAGTGATTATAATTTAGAAAACCGATTTTCTAAAGTACAAGTGTCGCGTATTTATTTAACAATCCAACTGTCTAAATAAATACATATAAGGTGTTGGTAAGCTTGTTGTTGGGTATGACCCGACTTGGATCATAACACAGTGGCCACATTAATTTAATATGTCTCTCGGGCATACGAAATACCTTCAATCTCCCACTTGCACGAGAAACATAAGAAATTAATGCAAGTGATGGATACCACCTAACGACCGTCCATCACCCCCAATATGTTATGACTTTGTGCCATTCAATAACATCATCCCTTTCGAGTTCCCATCTCGAATATGAATAGGTGAATCTTTCATTTTATCCTTTCATCCTAGATGTCATGTTAAATCCAAGAGATACAGAGTGATCACTCTCTTATAGATTTAACTTTTCAGGCCTTAGACATCTGACTCTCAACGAATAAGAGGGACAAATTCCATCTTGACTACATATGTCCTAGATATACACTTTGTAATATACCTGAGCTCTTCCTTATGTACTACCATGTTTCAGAATAGCGAAGGAAAGAATCAAGGCACAGTACTTGGTGAATATCCGAACCCAATATGTATCTCAGGTCAGAGGATACAATGATATTCGCCTTTACTCAAGATTACATGTGATCAACCACAAAGGCTCTATACAGTAATTCTTGAGAGCGGGTCTTCCAATATTTGTTTCCCACAAATATCTATGAACCTTGGTTGCAACCTTGCCCCACATTCAACCTATGAATGTATACCAATCCGAGTTCATAATAGTCTAAACCTCACACTTGTTCCCACAAATGTGATCGACTACGGAATTTAGAATAATAGTTTATTCATGGATGAAATATGCTAAATTGGAACATGACTCATAATTAAATTAATACCATAATTATATTAATGAGTTTGAACTAATTCGTTCCGTTACAATACATAAAGTAGATCAATTCCAATCACTAGAATATCGAAGCCCTAACGCACAAACATGTCCCTCATGTTTTGGCCCATGTAAAAGCTTCGTGAGTGGATCCGCAACATTATGATCTGTGTGAACTTTGTGAATACATATCTTTCCCTTTTCAACCTCATCCCTGATGTAGTTGAATCTCCGCTCAATGTGACGAGTCTTTTGATGAGCACGAGGTTCCTTGATTTGAGCAATCGCACCCTCGTTGTCACAAAAGATCTCAAGAGGGTCCTGAATGGAAGGGACCACTCCTAAGTCGTCGATGAATTTCTTCATCCATGCAGCTTCCTGAGCTGCCAGTGAGGCGGCAATGTACTCCGACTCTGTAGTGGATAACGCAACAACCTCCTGTTTCGAACTCTTCCAAGAGACCGCACCACCATTTAACATGAAGACATAACCGGATTGTGATCGAGAGTCATCTCGATCAGTTTGGAAACTCGCGTCCACGTAACCTTTTACGGCGAGTTCCTCCTCCCCAGACCCATATATTAGAAACATATCCTTAGTTCTCCTAAGGTATTTCAATATACTTTTAACAGCAATCCAATGACTGTTTCCTGGGTTATTCTGGTATCTACTTGTCAAGCTTAGAGCGCATGACACATCCGGTCTAGTACATATCATCGCATACATGATAGACCCAATAGCAGATGCGTATGGGACTTTCTTCATTCTCTCTTGTTCATCTTTCGTGGTAGGACACTGAGATGAATTGAGAACGGTTCCTCTTTGAATAGGTACCAAACCTTTCTTAGAGTTTTCCATCTTGAACCTTTTCAAGATTTTATCAATGTATGTACTTTGACTTAAACCTATCAATCTCTTGGATCTATTCCTATAGATCCCTATCCCCAATATGTATTGTGCGTCTCCAAGATCCTTAATGGAGAAGCAACTCTTTAGCCAAGTTTTGACTCCTTGCATTGTGGTAATATCATTCCCAAATAATAATATATCATCCACATATAGTACAAGGAACATTATAGAGCTCCCACTAGCCTTCTTGTACACACAAGCTTCATCACCATTTTTAATGAAGCCAAATTTCTTTGCCTCTTCATTAAAGCGATGATTCCACATTCTAGATGCTTGTTTCAATCCGTAGATTGATTTCTTCAACTTGCATACCTTTTTAGGATTTTTCAGATCAACAAAACCTTCGGGCTGTACCATATAGACATCTTCCTCAAGATATCCATTTAGGAAAGCGGTTTTGGCATCCATTTGCCATATTTCATAGTCATAGTGAGCAGCAATGGCAAATAATATCCTAATAGACTTTAGCATTGCCACTGGCAAGAAAGTTTCATCATAATCAACCCCTTGAGTTTGAGTGAAACCTTTTGCTACAAGTCTAGCTTTGTATGTATCCAAGTTTCCATGTATGTCGGTTTTCTTCTTGAAAATCCATTTGCAATCAACTAGCTTGGAGCTAGGAGGTTGCACAACAAGTTCCCAAACTTGGTTTTCATACATGGATTGCATCTCGGCGTTCATGGCTTCCTGCCATTTATCTTTATCAATTCTTGATAAAGCATCTTTGTAGTTTGTCGGTTCATCCAAATCAACCGTATAGCAACCTTCCACGAGAAACCCATATCTCTCAGGAGGATTACTAATCCTACTAGATCTTCGAACGTCTTGTGTACCTTGATCATCCACTTGATCATTTTCAACATCCTCATGTTGAGTACTAGTGCCAACCAATTGTGTATCATCGGCTTGATCTTGTACCTCTACAAGATCTATCTTCCTTTCACCATCACCTTCCATAAGGAACTTGGTTTCAAGGAATTCCGCTTTCCGAGCAACAAATACGGTTTGCTCGGATGGATCATAGAAGTAATATCCCATGTCATCTTTGGGATATCCTATGAAGATACACTTTGTGGATCGAGCATGTAGCTTATTTGCTACATAACGCTTAGGATAAGCTTCACATCCCCATACTTTCAAGTATGAAAGAGAAGGAGGTTTTCCAAACCACATCTCATGAGGAGTTCGTTCCACCTTCTTGGTTGGGGCCATATTTAAAATACGAGCCGCGGAGCTTAGACAATAACCCCAAAATGATAGAGGCAACGAGCTTCTTGCCATCATAGATCGAACCATATCCATTAGGGTTCGGTTCCTCCTTTCGGAAACTCCATTAAGTTGGGGTGTTCCGGGTGGAGTAAGTTGTGAGATAATCCCACAACTCCTAAGATGACCTTGGAAGGCATCGCTTAGGTATTCACCTCCTCTATCGGTACGTAGTACCTTAATTGTCTTATTGAGTTGATTTTGTACTTCGTTTTGATATTCTTTGAATGCTTCAAACGTTTCGTCCTTGTGTCTTAATAAGTAGACATATCCGAAACGACTAAAGTCATCAATGAAAGTAACAAAGTATCTTTCACCTTTCCTAGTCATGGGTTTAAAGGGTCCACATACATCCGAATGTATTAATCCCAATAAATCTTTAGCCCTTTCATAGGTCCCTTTGAAAGGTGCTTTAGTCATCTTGCCTTGTAAACAAGATTCACATACTTCAAACGAATCCATTTCATTTGATTTCAAAAGTCCATTCTTTTGAAGTGTATGTATTCGGTTCTTGTTTATGTGACCAAGGCGACAATGCCATAAGTAGGAATCACTCAAATCCCTTTTGAGTTTCTTGGTGCTTGTATGGTACATTGAGCTACTAGATGATGTGTCATCATGAACCAATTCATAAATTCCATTTGAAGGCGAAGCCTTGAAATAGAATACATTATCTTTAGAAACATGAATATTATCATCAATAAAATTAACAACGTAACCACATTGTTTTAAGCGAGAAATAGAAATAATGTTTCTACACAAATCCGGAGCATACAAAACATTTTCTAAAATAAGTTCCAATCCGCTTGGAAGCTTCAAAATAAAATCTCCTTGAGCTTTAACATGCACCTTTGCACCATTGCCCATATAGAGACTTGATGTTCCCGCCTTGTGATCACTTCTTTTGAACCCCTGCAAAGAATTGCAAATATGAGTTCCACATCCAGTGTCTAATACCCATGTATTAGAAGAAGTAATACTTAGCTCTATATATACCATATATATATTACCTGAGGTTTGCCCTGCATCCTTCTTGTCCTTCAACTCCTTAAGGTAGACCGGACAGTTTCGTTTCCAATGACCCATCTCACCGCAACCGAAACATGGGTCTTCCTTGGGGTTTGCCTTCTCGGTGACCTTTTGCTTCTTGGCCTTGTTGATGGTTGGGGTAACCATCTTCCCCTTCCCTTTGCCTTGATAGGCGGGTCCTTTTCTCTTAGCCACCTTTGGCTTAGAGGTGTTACCTTTGGACCCACCTTGATCGATTGCTAACACGGGTAAAGCCCTTTTACCCATGCTAGTTTCCGCCGTTCTAAGCATACCGTGAAGCTCACCTATGCTCTTATCCATCCCATTCATATTGTAATTAATTACAAATTGATCAAACCTTTTTGATAGGGAATTAAGGATAAGATCGGTGGCTAACTCATTTGATATGTTTAGGTTAAGACGGTTAGCACGATCAATAAGGCTCTTCATTTTGAGGACATAAGAGGAGACGGATTGGGTGTCATCCATACGACATGCATGTAGCGCTCGAACCGTTTCGAAGCGCTCGACACGTGCTTGTTGAAGGAACATCTCCTTCAATTGCGTAATCATGTCATATGCACTATGATGTTCGAAATCCTTTTGGAGTTCGGGTATCATAGTCCCAAGCATTAGACATGAGACTTGAAGGGAGTCGTGGCAATACTTATCGTAAGAGGCCATTGCCTCCACATCATTCTCATCCGGTTGATCGGGAATGGGGTCCTCAAGCACATACATTTTATCCTCTTGTTTGAGGACAATCCGAAGATTGCGAAACCAATCCATAAAGTTTGTATGGTTGAGTTTGTATTTCTCTAAGAGAGACCTTAATGATAGGTGGTTTAGGTTAAGTGGTGCGTTAGGAATGTTGTTGTTGTTATTGGCGGCCATCTACAAAATTAACAAAGTTCGTTTAAGTATCGATTTTAATTTAACATTCAATACCCTTTAAATCAAATTGAATTATTAAATTCTAGAATCCAACGGTAAACCAAATTTCGGTTAGGTGACCTTTATCCCGCAATTTGATTTAGCTAGGTAGTCAATAAATGACAATTGCAATCCATTTGCAACTTCTAGAGTATGGGATCATGCAATCCTTTTGCATGGCATATTTATCCCATCAACGCCTATTTGTTCTTCATGCTTCGGTGACCCTAAGTTCATGATTCCCAAATCAAGTCGTCCTACTTGTATAGACTTGTAAATTTAACATACATGTGGTTAGGTGACCTTTATCCCACAAGCATGCGAAATTTACCTTAATCATATTAGTTTGCTCATAACGGTTAGGTGACCTTTATCCCATCATGAGTTCCCTAATACTTTTAAGTGTCACACAATAGGATGGCGTTAAACTTGTTTACCTTGTTAGTGAAAGGGATTTTGAGTTTTCGTTAATTCTAGTTTGAGAAAACTTTTGCACCATACACTAACATGCATTTAGTGTATGGTTTATTTGAAAATCCATTTTTCATGTTTTGTAATTAAGCCAATTAGTTGATATAAACCATTTTATATGTATGATCCTTATCATGTCCTTAATAACCGTTTATTAATGTCCTTTTAGCCATTTCAATTTAACCATTTTAAATTGTCGTTTTGCATGTGATTAATAATGTCAATTTTAACCAATTTAAATTGCCATTTTAGTTTGTTGTTAACTTGTGTGATTAACTTGTAGCATATAAACATACAATCCACATAATCATACAAAACAACCACGCATGCAAAATCAAGATGTTCACAATCTAGCCATTTTGGTAGGCATTTGTTTAGCCGAAAACAAATGCCACCGGTTAAGGGGTTATAACACAAAGTAGGAGATTTTAAAATCTCCCACTTAATCTTGCATCCAAATGCTTCTTCATGTGTTCTTCAAGTCTTGCATCTTCATCTTTTACAAAAAATATATCCTAATACATTTTTCTCTAAAAAATGAAAATACAACCTAATCTATTTTACATGCCAAATATAAAATAAATTACATAACCAAAATAATAAATATTACAACCAAATGAATGAATTAATTATTACATACCAAATGAATAATACAAATCACTCAAACATGCAACCAAGCAACCACAAGGTCTAGGCATAGATTGTGAACATTATCATACTACCAAATATGAACAACATGGAACAACCCAAAACCCATTTCGGGACCCCATGAAATTCGGCCAAAATAGCAAACCCACCCAAACCCTTAAATTTTTGCATTTCACTTGCATGCATGTTCATAAAATGCAAAGATATAGTGGGTTTAAAAATCATCTCGAAGTATATTTCAACAACTTCGGCTCTAGATACCATTGTTGGGATTTAACAAGTTCAAAATACTTAAACAAATTTAAGAATTATAAGAAAGCGGAAGCAAGTAGATTACCATTTTGAAACTTGTGAATCTTTAACCATTTAAAGTTAAATCCCAAATAGGATCAAGTTGTGAAACATACTTGCAAACTAAGAGTGGGTTTAGAGTTCATACCTCCTCAAGCTAGTTGAGGGTTGATTCAAAAGATGATGATGATGATGATGATGAAGAATGGAGCTTCAAATGGATGAAACCTCAAGTAGTTATACCCCAAACTTATAACCAACACCCTTAGTTTTGGTTAGGATTTGTTTAACACTTGTATAGAGCTTTTAATCACTCAAGAACACACTCTTTCTTCTTGTAAAATTTCGGCCAGCAACAAAAATTATTGAAGCAAGAAGTGTTTTTTGGTTATTGTGGATCTTTTATGCATGTAGTAGTGTGAGAACTTGGTTCAAGATTCTAGCATGCCCTTTGTACTTGTGCATTCTTAAACTTAACAAAAAAATAGCATGGGAGTGGTGCCTTGGGCACATAAAACCGTCCACCCCATGGGGTGGTCTTCTAGACCTTAATTTTTTTTATAAAACATCCCATTTATATGTAATAAACCATGCTTTTATTTGTTAAGTACTTTTCATTTTATAAACCATTTTATAAAACTATAACACAACATAATTATTTAAACCTATAAATAATCAAATCCATATCATTTATAAATTATCCAAATAATTTATCTCAAGTGATTATAATTTAGAAAACCGATTTTCTAAAGTACAAGTGTCGCGTATTTATTTAACAATCCAACTGTCTAAATAAATACATATAAGGTGTTGGTAAGCTTGTTGTTGGGTATGACCCGACTTGGATCATAACACAGTGGCCACATTAATTTAATATGTCTCTCGGGCATACGAAATACCTTCAAAGATCACCCTATAGTTTTTCGGTCTGGCACAAGGTCCTGTCTTCGACCATGTTATGCAACCACCGTTCTTACGGTTGACACCCGATTTGGTTCATGTGACCTAATGAATTCCAGGTGAATTCCTAGGATTTTACGTTCAATGGTAATGAACGCATTAAAAATAGGTTTTCAGAAAACAAATCGGTTTGTAATTTGATCAAAATATTTTCTCGTTCAAGCTCGAGTTTAGATATCATCGAATTCCATGAGTTTGTAATTCTCAATCTTTAAAAGTCAATCTCAAGGATTGAGTAATATCAGTCTTAAAAGCTGTTTTTTGATCTTTAAGGAGATTATCCTTTCTCGGGATCTGATTCATTAGTCTTATAAGCTAATTTTCATGGTGCCCCCCATTGTATGAGACAGATCCTCTCATGGTTAGGATAAGTCTGACCACTTGGCGACCCTGTTTGATGCTGAGGTCCGTAGATTTCCAGCTGCTTTTCGAGAAAACTTTTCAAGGTTTTTCGTAGACTCTACAACTGGTCTGGACGACAACTTCCTGACCTAAATTAAGAAGCGCGTGTATTTTTCTCTCGGAAGACTTTACTTCCTTTTAAATTCCATTTATATTACAATAAACTGGGTAAAACTGATTAATATCGTCCAAAACAAAAGTATTTTCAATTATTTGTACAAAAATATGTGATATATGTTCTAAATAACTTGGTAAATTTTTCCCACCCTTGGCTTTTATTTTCCTTTCTTTGCCTTTTTATTTTTCTCTATTCCATTTTAAATGAATTCTAACATTTTGGGTTGTTTCTCAATTTATGTCCTTTCTGAGGTAACAATAATTTCGGTGTTAACACCTAGTTTTATCGTTCATAAATTTGTATAAACATGATTTTGAGTTCATTTAATTGAAAATTTTGAAAAATTTTACTAGAATTGGGTAGTCAGTATATAAGACTAGGGCTGTTCTTTATTATCAGAGAGCACTAGATTCTAATACAACTACTGCGTTACTAGTATTTTTAATGGTAACCAAGTGTTTAAATTTAAAATTTTTAAAATCCGAAAGAATTTAACCTCTTCCCACACTTAAGATCTTGCAATGCCCTCATTTGCAAGAAATCAGTACAATTTAAATTATTGAGGGTGATTAGCGTAGAAAAATGATTAAATTTTACCAAAGTTTCCAAACATATTGGCGTTTGTTTTTTTTTTTTTTTTTTTTTTTAAGTTTTTGGCATACCTTAATTCAATAAGATTAAAAATAATGATAACAAAATTTTTCGTCCCTCCCTTGGGTAAAGCAATTTCAGTTCAACGACCTAGTCTTCAACTCACGACGAATTTTAAATATCAAACTTTTAACTTAATGAAATAAAGTAAATTTTTGTTTTTTAAAATCACACCAAACTTAAATTTAAAATGCATAAAATTAAAAATTCATATAAATATCATTAATATTTTTATACATTAATTTTACAAACTTTATATTGAAAATATTAATTTTTCAAATATATACAAACCTAAATATATTGATTTTAAAAAGTTTACAATATTAATTTAATATTTATATATTAAAAACAAGGTAAAAATTAAAATTAAAAATCTTTTTGGTCTTTTTATCCCACTTTAATCAATCAAATATTTTCAAAAATATATGCCCCTCTTTTTGGTAAAGTAATTTCAGTTCCATAACCTAGTTTTACTCCTGATGAATTTTTGAAATATTTTGGGTTGATTGATTAAAGATATTTATACCTTAAGAATAAACGGTAAATTTCGAAGTGATGTAATAAATTTTTGTATGATATCAATAATTTCGGTTACGTATACCTAATTTTATTGAATACCAATTTAATACTTTATAGCGAACGATTCAACGTTTATTATCAAAAGGTTAAAAGCAATAAAAATAAAAATAAAAACTGTACATACTTACCTATGAGAAAGAATTCTCAGAGACCTGCTTTAGCCGACTCATAAGAGAGTCTTGTGATTTGATTTTCCATAGCTACGTAAGCGTAATCTCGATTCTTCAATATCTTTTCTTCTAAACATATGAACGGTCCTTCTCTGCATAGAGTGACAAATTCGGTATTTGAATATGTTTGATTGTTCGAACATTTACCTTCGTATGACCATTTTCTGCATTTATAACATCTTTCAAGGTGTCGTGCTATTCTTTTTGTTGCAGATTTTGATTTTCCTTTACCAAAATGTATCTTATGATGATCTTTCCTGAGTTCTTTTCTTACTCCGTCCATTTTTTTCTCTTATGAATGATACCAGTTCACTCGGAAGTGTGTCATTATTACGTTTAGTAATCATAGCGTGTAACATTAGACCATGGTTCAGATCAAAGGAATTCTTCATCTCGTAAAACCTTAAAAAAATAAAAATTCAGAATGGAGGGGGAAGACTAGTTCTTTAGGGTCTGCTAGGGAAAGACCATTCGGATTCCATTCTCGAGAACTACACGAAAACAGAATATCTAACTCTAACAGAAATACATATTACCCTAAAAAGATTCGAACCTTCCCACACTTAGTTAGCTGTGGTGTCGAAATTGTGATTAACTTCATCTTCAACTTCCATTAGATTATCTATGCAATGTTTAACTCTGTGACCATTAACTTTAAATTCAATCTCATTTGAATTTATCAACTCTATTGTTCCATATGGGAAAACTCTTTTGACTATGAATGGTCCAGACCATCTTGATTTTAATTTTCTAGGAAATAGCTTGAATCGTGAATTGAAAAGAAGAACTCTGTCTCTTTCCTTAAATTCTTTTGAACTTCTGATCCTTTTATCATGCCATTTCTTCGTTCTTTCCTTATAGATTAACGAATTTTCATATGCTTCATGTCTTAATTCTTCTAATTCATTTAGTTGACTTAACCGTAGATGTCCGGCTTCATGTAAATCAAGATTACATGTCTTCAAAGCCCAAAATGCTTTGTGTTCAATTTCTACTAGAAGGTGACATGATTTTCCGTAAACGAGTTTAAAAGGTGTGGTTCCAATTGGAGTTTTTTAGGCTGTTTTAAAAGCCCAGAGTGCATCCTCCAATTTCATGGACCATTCCTTCAGATTTGATCCTACGATTTTCTCTAGAATACGTTTTAAAGCTCGATTGGTATTTTCAACTTGTCCACTTTTTTGTGGATGATAAGCGGTTGAGATTTTATGAGTTACTCCATATCTTTTGAGAACTTTCTCAAGTTGATTGTTACAGAAATGAGTACCCCGATCACTTATTAAAGCTTTCGGTGTTCTGAACCTAGCAAAAAGACGTTTTAAAAAGTTGACTACAACTAGTGCATCGTTAGTCGGGAGAGCTTGTGCTTCCGCCCATTTAGATACATAATCAATGGCAACGAGAATGTAGAGATTATTATGAGATTTTGGAAATGGACCCATAAAGTCAATACCCCAAACGTCAAATACTTCACATACTTAAATGACATTTTGTGGCATTTCATCACATTGACTTATTTTTCTGGCCCTTTGACATGCATCACAGGATTTGTAAAAAAGGTGTGCGTCTTTGAAAATTGTAAGCTAATAGAATCCAGCATCGTAAACTTTTCTTGCTGTAAGTTGAGGCCCATAATGCCCTCCTGTTGGTCCTGTGTGACAATGGTTTAAGATTTGACTAGCTTTATCTCCGAATACACATCGGCGTATTATTCCATCGGGACAACTTTTAAACAAATGTGGATCTTCCCAAAAATAGTGTTTTATATCACTAAAGAATTTCTTTCATTTTTGGTACGACAACCCTTTTTCAAGGAATCCACATACTAAATAGTTTGCATAGTCTGCAAACCATGGAATTACATTATAATCTATCTTCAATAGATATTTATCAGGAAAGTTATCTTGTATGGCTGATTCATTTAGAACTTCTAATTCGGGATTTTCAAGACGAGAAAGATGATCAGCGGCGAGATTTTCTGCTCCCTTTTTGTCTCGGATTTCAATATCGAACCCTTGTAAGAGTAAGATCCAACGGATTAATCGTGGTTTGGCATCTTGTTTTGAAAACAGGTATCTAAGAGCAGAATTGTCAGTATAGACTACCGTTTTAGCTAGAACGAGATATGAACAAAATTTGTCAAAAGCAAAGACAATAGCAAGGAGTTCTTTTTCAGTAGTTATGTAATTTGTTTGTGCTCCTTGTAACATCTTACTAGCGTAATAAATAGGTTGAAATCATTTTTCAATCCTTTGTCCTAAAATGGCTCCCATTGCAAAATCACTTGCATCGCACATGAGTTCAAATGGTAGATTCCAATTTGGAGTTATCATGATCGGTGCATTAGTGAGTTTTTCTTTAAGAATATTAAAAGATTTGATGCATTCATCTGAAAAGATGAATGGAGCATCCTTTTCTAGGAGTTTATTCATAGGAGTGGCAATTTTAGAAAAATCTTTTATGAAACGTCGGTAAAAACCTGCATGCCCTAGAAAACTCCTAACTCCTCTAACATTGGTGGGATGTGAAAGTTGAGAAATTACATCTACTTTAGCTCTATCCGCTTCAATTCCTTCCTTTGAAATTTTATGACCAAGAACGATGCCTTCTTTAACCATGAAATGGCATTTCTCCCAATTAAGTACTAGATTTGATTGTTCGCATCTAATAAGCATTCGTTCAAGATTAACTAGACATGTTTCAAAAGTATTGTTAGGACCCCGAAGTTGTATAGTGTTAATGTGAAAATAAGTTTAAATGAAGGTTCCTTAGAAGAGGACTATATAAGGAACCTAAGTAGTCCTAATTAGATAGCCATTGCATTGTAACCGAGTTCTAGAAGCTGTGGAATGTAATTGTACCGATTCTCTCTAATACCGAGTCTCATTCCTATCTACCGAATCTCTCTTTATCTTATCATTTCTCTCAATCTCAATATGATCTGACCTATCATTTGGTATCAGAGCTTCCAGGAAGTGATTCTACATCACTATATCGATCCAGAGATTGAAGATTACAGAATCTGATTACTCTCGGTATTTTGAATCACATTCGGTATCATCGAATTTGATAATCTGACGTTCAGATTCTTGTGATAAGTTCAGCAAAGGTGCATTAGGTATTTTAGAAAGAGTTTCGATCATCATTACAGCTTTTTAACTTCAATTATGGAGAATCAAGTTGATTTTTAGAGTTTGTGGCTAAAACTCTCGGTATTGCTTAATTCAAGCTTGATTCTGGATTTTTGTGAAGATTTAAGGATTCAGTTATGTTCGTGAGGTGTTAAATCACATTTTTGACGGTTCAATTTCTTCAATTCATTAAGTTTTGAAGATTTGATCAACACTCGGTATCGTAACTGTTATAACGAGTCTGCTTCATTACTTAAATTCATCTTATGTGTTGCAGATTATGGTGTGATTGTGATTCTATCACATTCGGTTTGATCATACGCAGCTAATTGGTGTGGTTTGAGAAAGGATTCTGTCATATTTCTAAGTTTTAAACTTAGACTCGGTATTGTCAACTGCTACAGTTGACATTCGGTATCCTATACTTTCGGTATCTTTGATATTTTGTGTGATACTAACATGTTTCCTTGTGCAGCAAGGTTACAGAATCAAATTCAAAAGGATTGAATTGAGATTGAACTTCAAATTCTTACAGAATCTGACTACCTAATCATATACAGAATCTGAGTTTCTGTATCACTTAATTCATTGTTTTAAGTGGTTACAGGCTACAATTCTTGTGGTTACCGAATCTATACTGAATCTGGGTGTGTCTCTTGTATTTCTGATCAGTTTCTTTTATAGAATCTGATATACAGAATCTTTACCGAATTTGCTACTTTACCGAATCTGCTACAGTACCGAATCTGTTACAGAATCTGACATTCTGATCAGATTGTTGTGATTTTTCATCTGAGATTTGTCTAATACAGAATCTTTACCGAATCTACCTCATTTTCAAGATGTCTACTCAAGATACTTTGATCATTGGATCAGATTCCCGTCCTCCAGTATTGTTTGATGGCAAGTACACTCAGTGGCTTCACCGTATCACTCAGTACATAGACTATAAGGTTGAGAAAGCAAAGTACATTTGGGCTTCTCTGAGAGATGGTCCAGTTGTTGATTATCATCCGGATACTGGTATGCCAATTCCAGTCTATGAACTTTCTGGCGATAAGCGTGAGAGAACTCAGGGTGACATAGAGGCAAAGAATATTGTTATGCAAGCTATCCTGTATGAATTGTTTGAAAATGTTGATAGCAACACAACAGCAAAAGATATATGGGATGAGATCAAACGACAGCAAGAAGGTTATGACATGTCAGATGTTACTAAATTGAATAAGGCTCTGGGATTCTATGAAGATTTCAAGCAGGAAACTGATGAACCACTCAAGGATACCTATCGTTGTTTCAATGGTGTTCTCAATGAGTTGAAAAGGTGCAAGATCATAAAAGTAAATGCTGAAGTCAACATGAAGTTTCTCAAAAAGCTCAATGCTGATTGGCTTCCTTATGGAACCATTGTTCGATCTACTAAAGAGATTGACAAGTTGACTATTCATGAGCTTGTTGGAGTTCTTATGCATTACCAACCTGAAGTGTCTAAACTTCAAGAAGGAAGGAAAGAGTCTTCTCCGGGCGATCCACTTGCCCTAATTTCTAAAAAGAAGAGCAAATCGTTGACGTCTTCCAAAGGCTTGTCCAAGAAAGTGCTTGTTGAAGAATCAACTGATTCAGAAGATTTGAATCTTTCTGATGTTGATGATTCTCACCTTGAATTAGTGAAGATGGCAGCCATGTTCACAAAAGCCTTGAACAAATACAAGTTTAAAGGCAAATCAAGCAATCAACGCAAAAACTCATCATCTTCCTCGTACTACAAGAAAGCTGATCAATCTAAACAACAATGTGCTGATGATTCCAAGAAGGAAGATTCAATTTGTTTCAATTGTGGCAAAGATGGTCATTACTCTCGTGAGTGCAAGATGCCTAAGAAGAAGGACGCAGCTTACTACAAGAAGAAAATGTTGATGGCTAAGATTGTGGAAACTGGGGGAGAGCTAAAACCGGTTGATGATACTTGGTTTAACTGGACTGACGATTCAGATTCAGAAGTGGAACATGCAAATGTTTGCAAGGTGACAAAGCTCATCAAAGCTAAGGAAGCAATGGAGAATTCTGACTCAACATCTGATGATGATGAGGTACAATCATCTGAAATCTCACCTGATTTTATCAAAATGCAAAATGACTTGATGAAGAATCTGGTCTCAATGTCAAAAGAAGTCAAAGGCTTAAAATCTGAAAACAAGGTTTTAAAAGATAAAATCAAAATGAATGAGACCAGACCTTCCTCATCCAAATTGCAAACAGATGTGCAACAATTGACTCTCCAACTCAACTCTACGGAAACTGAGTTGGAAGATCTGAAAAAGACAATTCATCCAATTAAAGTTGAAAGAACTGATTATCGTTTAAAATCGGAACGACTTGCAGAAAAAGTTCAATTTTTAGAAAAAAATCTTTCTGATTTGAAAAACCAACATGAACCTATACTTTCAAAACTAAACAAGAAAATCGTTCAATTGGAAAACACCATAATTGAAAAGAACACTGAAATTTCTTTATTGTCAAAATAATCTTTTCAAATGAAAGTACAACTTGCTCGATATGAGGAAAAATTCTATCGAACAGAGCAATCCAAAGCTATCATGGATATGGAACTTTCAAAACAAACGATTTTCATGAATAGACCAAAAATGATTCATGGTGAAAAGTGGGGGTTGGGTTATGAAGATCCAAAAATTTTGGAAAATGCTTCCAAAAAGATTCCAGGATTATATCATTCTGATTATTTTCAAGCTGGTTTACCATCGCATTTTGTACATGCTTCTGATGCTGATTTTGATGATATTATTGAAAATCGTAAATCTAGGAAATACCATCAAATTAGATTAATGTATGAAAAAATCAATGCTACGATAGGTAAATCGAATCCTGATTTCTTGAAAAATCTTGTTGAAACTGAAAAGAACATGCAACCTGAAGATTATGTGCCTAAGCATAGACTGGTTTATATCCCAACACTCATGCTAGAGAAATACATTTTAATGCTTGAGAATGAAGTGTTTAACAAACCTAGTTCTAGCATTACTGCAATAGATGAGGTGTTTGATGAACCAATTTTTGATGTGAAACCAATTCTACCAACTTTACCTGCATGTCCAGATGATGTTTTCCGTGAAGACCTAGCACATGAACTAACTGTCTTCTTTGAGACAGATTCTCTAGGTCAAAATTCTTTAGATGAAAAAGTAGAACCTCAGGATGAACCGAACATTGAACCTTTGATAGATTTTGAAAGTCAACTTCATCCTTTGCATGATTATTACTTGCATTTGCCTGCTGTACGTAATTTGAATCGTATAGTAGCTCAACTTGAACAGGAGAATATTGACTTGCAACTTAAGTGCCAATCATTAGAACAAATGCTTGCTTTGTGTGATAAATTGCCTTCACTGCCTAAGAAAGAATGTACTTATGCTTTTAAGGAGGGTGAAGTGATAGTTTCTGCTGAAGAATTATGTCTTGAGATTAAAAGCTTAAAACAAAAGATAATTTAAATGAAACAGGCTAACACACTTAAGCAAACGTCTAATGTTGCAACCAATGTGCTTGAATGTACTGATGGGATTACTATGAAGGGGAAGGGAACAACAACATCTAAGGATGTAAAACCCATTACTATTCTTAAAAATCCTCTACGTTCTCAATTTGGCAATCATGGTTCGAAAGTTGTTTCTACAACTCAATATTTTGTTAAAAAGGTTCATTCTCCAAATGGTTCTGTGTCAACTGAAAGGATTCCTATGATTCCTATGTCAAAAACTTCAAAAGAGAGTCTTTTAAAGAAATCAGTTAAGTCCACAACACACACAAGTTCTAAACCTGATTTAAGTGAGTATGATGCAAAAGAACGTACAATCAAATTGGAAATTCTGCAAAATCAGTCATCTCATGTGTCAACTGAAAAGTTTGGAAGTCTAACTAACAACGGTGTTTTTCGTGTCACAGGTCATAATTCAAACTTGAATTACAAATCTGTATGGGTTCCTAAGTCCACGACTAAGAAAGTAGCAACCAAACCAAAGCAAACTGCTAGTCGGCCTAGGAAATCCTCTCATGTTTTTCAATTTTCATCTGTGAACAAAACATCTACTTGGAATAAATTGTGTGTTAAGACTTCTGATAACGATGTAAAGATTGATATTGCGTATGATGCTTCATGTAATGTGGTTTTAAATGATGTTTTATTGTCTAAACTGCATGATGCTTTACGTGATTATTTCATCATTGATCCAAAGTTTGTTGTTAATCTAAAGTTTATTGTTGGTACTAACCGCAAAGGACCTAAAAAACTTTGGGTACCTAAACTCTAGGAAATTCACATTTACAGGGTTTCGACTTCTGTGTTTGGTATATCGATTCCGGTTATTCTCGACACATGACGGGCGATAAATCCTTGCTTGTCAACTTCATTGACAAATTCCTAGGAACGGTTACATTCGGAAACGATGAGATTGCAACAATAATGGGTTACGGAGATTTTGTGCAAAATGGCATAACAATCAAACGGGTTTCATATGTTGAGGGTTTGGGGTGCAGTTTATTTAATGTGAGCCAATTTTGCGATGGAGATCTCCAAGTTCTGTTTGAACGTCGACAATGCTCGGTGCAATCCACCGAAGGGAATGATCTTCTTGTTGGTAAACGTTGTGCTTCACTATATACTATTGACCTCAATGATGCACCATCACATGCAACTATGTGTTTGGCCACTCGTTCTACCAAAGAAAATTCATGGTTATGGCATCATCGGATGTCACACCTGAATTACAAGGGTATCAATCGACTAGTCTCTAAAGATTTAGTTGATGGTATTCCATCCTTTCAATATGATAAGCATTATGTGTGTCCATCATGTGCGATAGGTAAGCTGAAACGGACTAATCATCCGCTTAAGCAAAACCCCAGTAATTCATCGTCTTTGCAATTATTGCATATGGACTTATGTGGGCCCATGCGTATTTCTAGCCTCGGTGGCAAGAAACATGTGCTTGTCATTGTTGATGACTATACCCGGTTTACATGGATTTTTCTTTTGCGAACTAAGTCAGAAACTCCCGCCATTATCATTGAATTCATTAAAAAGATTCAACGCTCTTTTAACAAACATGTTAAGAGCATCAGAACTGATAATGGGACGGAATTTAAGAATGACCCGCTTGATAGTTATTTGAAAGACCAAGGCATTGAACATCAGTTCTCTGCTGCTCGGACCCCCCAACAAAATGGAGTCGTCGAACGACGTAATCGTACGTTGTGCGAAGCAGCACGAACGATGCTTGCCTACTCCAAATTACCTCCAAAAATGTGGGGGGAGGCCATTTCAACTGCATGCTATACCCAAAATCGTTGTATTGTAAACAAACGTTTTGATAAAACTCCATATGAGTTATTATTTGGTAGACGCCCGAATGTCAAATATTTCCGTGTTTTTGGTTGTATATGCTATGTGCTTAACGACTTTGATAGCCTCGGTGATCAGGCCATATTTCTTGGTTATTCCTCGAACAAAGTTGCTTATCGTGTTTATCATAAGCGGACAAAGATGATTAAAGAGAGCATCAACGTCAAGTTCGATGAATTTTCGGGAATGGCTTTTGAACAACTCAGTTCAAAACCCGATCCTAACCTGGCTACTACTTCTTCTGTGCAAAACTCAATTTTCTCGAAGAAGGGTGTTCCTACGGTTACTTCAGAGGACCTGGATATCTTGTTTGATAGTCTTTATACTCCTCAACGGGATTCAAATGTTCAAGCCGTACCGGTTACACCATCACAGTCAACTACTGTGGAGACTCTTCAAAGTCTTTTTGATGAAGATTCAACACCAACTGATTCACCTGTTCACCTGTTGCTTCTTCATCCTCCCTCCAACCTCCTGTTACTGATAATCTTGACCCAATTCAAGATTCATCAGTCGATACAACTCCAGCTGTTTCTCCAGATACTCTATTGAATCCATTAGATAATGTTACATCAGATCAAGCAGATCAAGGCTCAACGTCAACAACGGTTGATGTTTCAATGGATACCACTGATGTACAACCTCTTCCACACACCCGATGGATTAAAAGTCATCCAATAGATCTTATTATTGGTGACGCATCTGCTCCAGTGTCAAGTCGAAGGGCTACTCAGAATATGTGTCTATTCACAGCCTTTCTTAGTAAGATTGAACCAACTTAGTAAGATTGAACCAACAACGGTTGCTCAAGCTTTACTAGATCCATACTGGGTAGTTGCAATGCAAGACGAGATCAATCAATTTGAACGATTGAAAGTTTGGAGATTAGTTCCAAGACCAACGGGTCAACGACCAATAGGGGTAAAGTGGATTTTCAAGAACAAGAAAGATTCTGATGAAATTGTGGTTCGAAATAAGGCACGTCTTGTGGCCAAAGGATATCGACAACAAGAAGGCATTGATTATGATGAAACGTTTACTCCGGTTGCTAGGATTGAGGCAATTCGTATTTTCCTCGCATTTGCTTCTCATATGAAGTTCACGGTGTTTCAAATGGATGTCAAAACTGCTTTTCTGAATGGTTATCTTCAAGAAGAAGTCTATGTTGATCAACCAGAGGGCTTTGTCGATCCCATTCATCCAAACCACGTCTACTACTTGGAGAAAGCTTTATACGGTCTGAAGCAAGCACCGTGTGCATGGTACGAGACCTTAACAAAGTATTTGCTGGACAATGGCTTCTCTCGTGGAACGATTGATACAACGCTATTCATCCGTAAAAACCACGGTCACATTCTCTTGGTTCAAATTTACGTTGATGATATTATTTTTGGTTCCACGTCCCCGGCCTTATGCAAAGAATTTGGTGACCTTATGGCCAACAAATTCGAAATGAGCATGCTTGACCAATTAACTTTCTTTTTGGGGTTACAAGTAAAACAATTACCAAATAGGATTTTTATCAGTCAAACTAAGTATATCAATGATATGCTAAAACATTTTAAAATGACTGCTTTAAAACCAATGTCAACCCAATGAGAACTTTACTGGATGCTGATACTAATGGGGAACCCTTTGATATTACGCTTTATCGAAGCATGGTTGTTTCTTTAATGTATCTGACTGCAAGTCGACCAGACATTACACTTGCCATAACTGTCTGTGCTCGCTTTCAGTCCAACCCAAAGAAATCTCACTCCAAAGCTGTTGTTAGGATTTTTCAATACCTTAAAGGTACACCTAACCTTGGTATCTGGTATCCTCATGGATCCGATTTCAATCTCACTGCTTATACTGATGCGGATCATGGTGGTTGCCATGTTGATAGAAAAAGCACATCTGGATCAATTCAGATGTTGGGGAATAGGCTAGTTGGTTGGTCATCCAAAAAGCAGAACTGTGTGTCTTTATCAACAGCTGAGTCTGAGTACATTGCTGCAGCTCACTGTTGTTCACAAGTTTTGTGGATGCAAACTCAACTCTTGGACTATGGCTTTAAGATTTCTCAGACCCCGATCTATTGTGATTCATAAAGTGCTATTGCAATAACAAGCAACCCGGTTCAGCATTCTAAAACTAAACACATAGATATTCGTTATCATTTCATTAAGGACCATGTAGAGAAAGGGGATGTAGAATTATACTTTGTGCCTACTAAAGTGCAATTAGCTGACATGTTCACTAAACCTTTCGATGAACTTAGGCTAAAGTTCTTGATCAAAGAGATTGGCATGGTAGAGTATAGTGCTTGATATTCCTTAGATCTGTTGGGACTTATTTTTTGGGATCTTGTGTTTAGGGGGAGTATATACTTTCTAGGGGGAGCAACTAAGTTTCAGTGCTTTAGATAATTTTTCTTTAAGGGACTGCCTTTAGATTAATGATAACTTCCTAGGTACATTTGTTCAATGGTTACGCAAGGGGGAGATAACTCATTGATATCCTATTTCAAGGGGGAGTTAATTCATTTTCTTGGGAACATAATCAAAATGCTGATTTACTTTCTTGTATATCACATTTTGAGGGGGAGAAAAAAAGGAGAAAATGAGAAAATTATTCAAAAATATTGTTTTTTCAAAATGTGAATTAAAAATTTCTTTATTTTTATCTGAAATAATTCACTATGGCTTGTATACATCTCAGTATACAACTCGTGTTAACAATTGGTATCACTGAAGATTTGTACTTTGTATAAAATTCAAAGCTCTTTTGAGTACAAATCTTATTTTGAAAAATTCATAAAAATTGGAAAGTATAAAATCCAAAAATATTTAAATTTTACTGAATAAATGCTATTTTTAGCATTTTACCGAGTCTGACAACCAACTGCACAGATTCGGTAAGTTCAAAGTTTTCAAAAAAAAAAAATTTATCTCAGAATTGTTTTTCATGAAAAGATTAAAAGGGATTTCAAGAGTAAAAATCAATTTGTCAAGATTTGGAGTTAAATTGTTAATGTTTTGAAAAATTGGACTGAATTCGGTATATTAGGCCCATTCTGTAAAGCCCATTCGGTATTTTACCTTCGGTATCTATAAAAGGAGAGTCAAAGTCAAACATTACTCTTACTGTTATTAATTACCTACCGAGTCTGTTGATTATACCGAATCTGCCTAATTCTACCGAGTCCGTCATTCTGTTTCTTCAAATTCTTGATAATTGTTCATTTTAATCAATGTTTAAGATATATAATTGTAGATCTGAGATAATTATGTTTTTATCAACCAGAAAAGTTCAAAATAACTGGATTATGACCTTTAATTTTTTAAATCTTGTTGATTATACCAAGTCTGAGTCGAGTTCAATTAATCTTTGATTAAACTCAATTGATTTTGAAAATCAACATGAAATCTTATCTAATCTGAGTTAAATTGAATGATCTATCATTTGACCGAGCCTGATTACATGTTTAATTGCTTATTTGATGGATTCTGTATCTACCGAATGTGTTCTTATCCTGATACCGAATTTGTTCATACAATTAACAAGTTAATATGCTTATAATTGAATGGTTGATTGATCATGGTTGTGAAATTACATGATATATGATAGAATATGCATGTTTGAGTGACTTTCTGTTAATTGTTGAAGATACCGAATCTGGTTTTCCTTCTTGATACCGAGTCTGAAACTTGGTACCTTGAAAGTTTCTAATTCATATCTTCAAACACTTAACATGTTTATTCTATATTTTTCTGATATGAAAACTCAAGCTTATTTGGTTACAGAATCTAAAGTTTTCATAACTACCGAATCTGCTTGAATTGTGCTGAAATTGACTAAGTGTTATATAATTGACTTTGCATGATGATTTTGTACTAAGATGAATATCATATGAATGTCATGGTTGTCAATTATTTGTTCATATTTGAGAATAAAAGTCTTTTATATTTTTGAAAAATCATAAAAATCTTAAAATTTAAAAAATATAAAAAGGATTTCAAAGGCAAATAAGAATAGAGATATATGCTTTTTGTTAAATATCTTGTGGTCTTCAATTTCTTATCTTTACAGCTAAATGGCGAACAATCACTTTATCAACTCTGAAACCAATATTTCCTGCAAATATTAGACTGCAATTCTAGAGAGGCATACTTTATGGCCTGCTCTGAGCTCCACAGTTAGTGTGCCAGAAACAGACTTGGATATTCTTAACAGATCAATCAGATTTGTGGAGGCCACACAACCAAATGCTACTAATCCACAGGGCGAACCAGCCAGATTTGAATTTAGGCTGAGGGGAGTACAAGGATTCAGGAGTTTCACAAAAGCTGACTTCAGGAGGATATTCAGACTTCCTCTTGTACAGAATGCTCCTGCTTTTCCTGCTACTCAGCAAATGATGACTTCTGTCTTTGATCTTGGTTATGTTGGAGCTACCAACGTTCCACCAGCTAAGTTTTAGAAGAAATATCTGCATTCAAGGTGGTATGTGATCTTCTCAATCATCAACAGATGCTTGTTGATGACAAGAAGTGGATCTGATAGCTTAACTGTGCCGATGCTCAAACTTTTCTACTCATTCACAAGAGTAGAGAATCCTGATTATGCAGAACTTATATGGGATTTGGTTCAGGCACAGGTTGAAAAGCCAAGGGGTTCATACATCCCTTGCGAAAGGTTTTTCTGTATCTTTATCCATGATGCTATCAATGCTTGCAGAAATGAAAATATCTTTGTACCAGGTACACATGGATTACAGATGAAAAGGTTTGGAGAGCTGAAGATGAACACCCCTATGGTGTCTGATAATCAATTCACTGCGCCAATCCCAAATTGGCTAGTGAGGCTAGCTGAACCCAAAGACGCTCGTATGCGTTCTTATTTTCAGGCTGTAGGAATACCTCTTCCAAACCCGGTACAACAAGAACAAGTTGAACCTACCGTGGTTCCAGTCCCAGAGGTTGTAGGGGAACCTGTAGTTCAACCACCCGGGCCAGCTAATCCTCCACTTAGAGTAAACCTCAAACGATCTAGGGTAGCACACCAAGCTCAACCCGTGAGGATCAGGGAACCTAGTCCAACTAGGATTGAACCAACCCTTTCTACAACACCTGAAGTAAGCAGTGACACTTCAACAACATCATCTGAATCATCTCCTGAACATTCTCCTAAGAGAACTCGCTACATGCTTGATGAGATGATTCAGACTCCACCAACCCAACGAGTAACTAGATCTAGGACTTCGACACCCATCGTCCACCAAACAGTTACTCCAACCAGTGGTGATACGGACCAAGACCTAGAACCAATTAGGTCACCCTCACCCATCTCCTTATCACATTCAAGAATAACAGTAAGCCCTACGCTAAATGAAGCGCAAGCTTCGGTAGGCAAGAGATCTAAACGCACGGATGGTAAAACGACCACTAAGCCCATCCAATCTAAACATGACTTAATAATAAATCCTACAAAGCAAGGTGCTTCAGCATCTAAGGAAGTAAAGTCTTCCTCTGCAGTAAAGTCTGCGTTGACTCAATCGATTGAGGAAACTCAATCATTGAAGTCCAGAACGGCCGAAGGGGAGCCGAAAAATCTTGAAAAGGCACCCTGCGTATCGGCTGGAAATCCTCCTATACCTCAACGTACAACAGGGTCTCGAGGTCCGGCTTATCTTGATGAGGAAGATCTGCTGCGTCCCATGGAAACGATTCAACATGACAATCCTTCGGGATATTTATCAGACTTCCAGCAGACTGTTCCCTTGGTTCATGAAAGTGATCCATTGGTTCAAACCACTTCTCTTCCGGATTCTGAATCTCAGGGTCTGGAGGAAGAGTCTTTAACTGAAAGAGATGTGCCACCTCATGGTATATCAATGATTTCAGGAGTCGGGGATAGCAATATCTCTGCGAGAACTAAACAGATGGGTAGTTCTACTACTTTGTCAGAGTCCCATGAGACCAAAGTCATGGAGGCGGATGCTTCGAAAGAAACTTCGCCGGTGACAACTCCGGTTGTTACCCAACATCCAACAGAAGGGGATAACACGAATCTGACTAGTAGTACGTACAGCCCTACATATAAGAATAACATCGCACAATCATCCTTACCTGCCCTCACGGCAACTCAAACACTTCCACCGACATCGCCTTCAACAGTTGCTGCTTCTGGTGTTCCTATTGTTACTTTTCCACCATCACATTCTCGTTTACCACATTTCTATGATGCTTTGGAGCAAGAATATTTCAGCCGTATGTTTTCTAGAGTCAATCTAGATGTTCTTCGACGCACTTCACTTCAAGTATTGTTTCGTGCTCGTGTTCGATATCCACTTAATTCATGCTCTTCTCCGTTGAGTCCTCACCGTGATGATGAACATGACGATTCTGATCCTCAGAATAGTCATGAGGGGGAGATAGGAGTAGATGGAGAATATCTAATGATAAACATTTCAACTAAGGGTGGTGGTGTAAGGTCTTCATCAGCTTCACAAACTCAACAAGTTCTGATGGAATCAGAAATGGTTTCTACACATGATGAAATTGATGATAAGGAGCCTGAACAAGTTATGATTCCAGTTGTTCATAATGAGGCTGACAGTGGACTGATAGATGAGGATTTGAACTTGAGTGATTTCTATCTTGAAGAAACGGATGACGATGGATTTGTCATTCTAAGCAAGTTATCATCAGTATCTTCAATTCCGGAAGATGTAGAGATTGTAGATGAAGAGAATCCTGAACCTGTAATAGAAAGGGATGCAAATTACCAACTGAGTGAGGATGAAGAGAAAAGTATTCTTCGTTCTCCATTCATTGAACAACAAGCATATAGAATTTATGGAGATTCTGATCTCGTCCTTTCTGCATCAATGAGTGTTCTGGGTGCTTGGAAATATCATAAGAAACCAGAATTTCTCAAAGCTTATCTGAGTGTTCGTGACAAATTCAAATTGAAGAATGAAGAGAAACTTCAAATTCAGCGGAGTTCAGAGATTAAAATCATAAATAAGATTTTGATGATTAATAAGGATGGAGTGAAGATGCCATTGTTTCAAGTTACAAGAATGGATGATGAGGATTACCAATTCTCAGAAGCGGATTTTGATAAACTGAAGATGGATGACATTATTTTCATTTATAACTATCTGATTAACTTGAATGAATCTGCAACAATTTATCATGCTACTGCAATGAAGGCAGTCTACAGGTTTATTCTTGATTCGATGAGATGGATGTCAGTTCATGATTTTCAGTTGGGATTGGAATCTGGACACAAAAAGCTCGGAATCAAACCACCAAATCAAGTGATTGAAGAGCTAAGATACATGTCCTTACTTGAAGTGAGTGACTGTCCATATGGGTTTGTATTTATCAATTCTCACTATACAAAGATCTTCATCAGAGTCTCAGATTTCAGACGATACTCAGACGGAACATTGATGTATGCTTTCAAGTACATGAGATGGAGATTGATCAATAACTGCTATTCAACTGAAGACATTGAGATTGTCAAATACATTCTCACAAGATTAAAAAGTCGTCTCAAAACAAGAGTGAATATACGAAGATATTAGAATCTCAAGGGATTCAAATCTAAAGTTCACTTCAGAGGAACAAAGTTCCTTTAGATTTATTAAATAGGATTATGTTGTAAAGTTCAAATTTAACACTAAGGGGGAGATTGTTAGGACCCCGAAGTTGTATAGTGTTAATGTGAAAATAAGCTTAAATGAAGGTTCCTTAGAAGAGGGCTATATAAGGAACCTAAGTAGTCCTAATTAGATAGCCATTGCATTGTAATCGAGTTCTAGAAGCTGTGGAATGTAATTGTACCAATTCTCTCTAATACCGAGTCTCATTTCTATCTACCGAATCTCTCTTTATCTTATCATTTCTCTCAATCTCAACATGATCTGACCTATCAACTATCACCGAAGACTGAAAAGTCATCCATGAAAACTTCCATGCATTCTTCTATCATGTCGTGAAAAATCGCCATCATGCACCTTTGAAAGGTTGTAGGGGCGTTGCAAAGTCCAAATGGCATGCGTTTGTAAGCAAAAGTACCATAAGGGCACGTGAATGTGGTTTTCTCTTGGTCCTCGGGTGCTATTGGAATTTGAAAATATCCGGAGAAACCGTCAAGAAAACAATAGTAACTATTTCCGGCTAATCTTTCCAACATTTGATCAATGAAAGGTAAGGGAAAGTGATCTTTTCTGGTGGCGTCATTTAATTTTCTATAATCAATACAAACACGCCATCTTGTTACAGTCCTAGTAGGAATAAGCTCATTTTTCTCATTTATGATGACAGTCATGCCACCCTTCTTAGGTACGCATTGAACTGGGCTTACCCATGGACTATCAGAGATTGGATAAATTAAACCTGCATCTAGCAGTTTAATAATTTCTTTCTTAACAACATCTTGTATATTAGGATCTAGTCTTCTTTGGCATTGCACATATGTTTTATGGCCTTCTTCCATAAGGATTTTATGTTTGCAATACGAAGGACTTATACCTTTAATATCATGAATCTTCCATGCAATAGCTGGTTTATGAGCTTTTAGCACAGAAATGAGTCGAGATTTTTCATTTTCAGTAAGAGAAGACGATATTATTATAGGTAATTCAGATTCACCATGTAAATAAGCGTATTCCAAATGGTTTGGAAGTGGTTTTAACTCTAATGTCGGTGGTTCTTCTATCGATGATTTATATCGATATCTGTCTTCTTCTTTTAACATTTGAATTTCTTCTGTTGTTGGTTCATATCCATTAGCCATGAGTGCAGCTAACATTTCAGCTTCATCAATTGGTTCAGTTCCTTCTCCTAAAGAACATTCTCCTGTTCCTTGTAATTCTGGAAATTCTACTAACAATTCTGCATGTGAATCTATAGTTTGAATATAATAACATGTATCGTCTGCAGATTGCGGTTGTTGCATGGCTCTATCAACAAAAAAGGTAACACTCTCGTCCTCTATACTTAGGGTCAGTTTCTTACCGAACACGTCTATTATTGCTTTAGCCGTGTTTAAGAATGGTCTTCCTAATATGAGAGGAACTCGAGAATCTTATTCCATGTCCAGAATAATAAAATCTACTGGAAATACTAAAGTACCAACTTTAACTAGCATGTTTTCCATTATCCCTCTAGGATATTTTACTGATCGATCGGCTAGTTGTATGCTTATTCGTGTTGGTTTCAATTCTCCAAGGTCTAGTTTAGCGTATAATGAATACGGCATTAAATTTATACTAGCACCTAAGTCTGCCAATGCTTCTATTGAACTAAGACTTCCTAGAAAACATGGAATTGTGAAACTTCCTGGATCAGATAATTTTTCTGGTATCTTATTCAACAGCACTGCAGAACAATTAGCATTCATAGTTATAACCGAGAGTTCTTCCATTTTCTTTCTATTTGTGATTAGATCTTTCAGGAATTTAGCATATCTTGGCATTCCTGAAATCACATCAATGAAAGGAAGATTTACATTTATCTGTTTAAACATATCCAAGAATTTAGATTGCTCAGCTTCAAGTCTTTCTTTTCTCATTTTACTTGGGTAAGGAAGTGGTGGTTGTTACGGTTTAACATAAGGTTTTGCCTTAACTGTGTTATCTTCATTAACCTTTTCAACTACCAGTTCTGTTTCTTTTTCTTGCTCAGATTGTGGTTCTTGTGGAATAGGAATAGCGTCATCAGAAATTACAGGTATTTCAGGTGGTTTAAGTGTAATACCACTTCTTGTGATAATGGCTTTAGCTGTTTCATTTCGGGGGTTAGCATTTGTATCACTAGGTAGACTTCCTGGTTTTCTTTCACCTATCAACTTTGCTAGGTTACTTACTTCTTGTTCCAAATTTTGAATAGAAGCTTGTTGATTTCTAAATGCTTGAGCATTTTTTTCATTCGTTTGTTTCTGAGATGTAAAAAATTGAGTTTGAGATTCAACTAGCTTTGACATCATGTCTTCTAGATTTGGCTTTTTATCATCAGTTTGTGGTAGTTTATTTTGAAAAATAGGTCTTTGCTGATTGTAAGTATTATTAGATACTTGTTGATTGCTGATAATGCTAAAAATGAACATATATTTCATAGCATTATCCCCCAAGAAAGACAAGCTTTTAGTTGCAATTGTTCTATTTACAAGTGATATTCGTTTAAATAATAAAAGGTGAAGTCAAAAGACAGATTCGACGAATTGAAGACGCAAACGACCAAAAAGCTAAAAAGTACAAAGTACAATCAAAGTGGTTCAAATTATTGATAAGAAACGTCTCAAAATTACAAGAGTACAAGACGCAAAACGCAAAGTACAAGATATTAAATTGTACGCAAGGACGTTCGAAAATCCAGAACCGGGACCAGAGTCAACTCTCAATGCTCGACACAACGGACTAAAAATTACAAGTCAACTTTGCACACGAATATAATATAATATTTAAATAATTCTATAAATTATTTATATATTATATATATTTAATTAAAACCGTCGGCAGAAGAAAACAACAACATGTGAGCCTCCCCAGCTGGCCATGCGATTGCATGGCCCGCATGAGCCCCTTTTTCAGCTCACATGCCTATAAATTTCGAGCTTTGGTTCATCATAATCCATCAATCTTTTTCTCCTCATTCATCATACGAAATATATATATATATATATATATATATATATATATATATATATATATATATATATATATATATATATATATATATATATATTATATTTTAATTTTAATTTTAATTTCTAATAATAAGGGTATGTTAGCGAATGTTGTAAGGGTGTAAGTCGAAATTCTGTCCGTGTAACGCTACGCTATTTTTAATCATTGTAAGTTATGTTCAACCTTTTTACATTAATGTCTCGTAGCTAAGTTATTATCATGCTTATTTAATACCGAAGTAATCATGATGTTTGGCTAAAAATATTAAAATTGGGTAATTGGGCTTTGCACCATAATTGGGGTTTGGACAAAAGAACGACACTTGTGGAAATTAGACTATGGGCTATTAATGGGCTTTATACTTGTTTAACTAAATGATAGTTTGTTAATTTTAATATAAAGATTTACAATTGGACGTCCCTATAAATAACCATATACACTCGATCGGACACGATGGGAGGGATATTTATATGTACGAATAATCGTTCATTTAACCGAACACGGGAATGGATTAATAGTCTATGGAATTATTAAAAAAAGGGTGAAATTATGTACAAGGACACTTGGCATAATTGATAATAAAGTATTAAAACCTTGGGTTACACGCAGTCGATATCCTGGTGTAATTATTAAACAAAGTATTAAAACCTTGTTACAGTTTAAGTCCCCAATTAGTTGGAATATTTGACTTCGGGTATAAGGATAATTTGACGAGGACACTCGCACTTTATATTTATGACTGATGGACTGTTATGGACAAAAACCAGACGGACATATTAAATAATCCAGGACAAAGGACAATTAACCCATGGGAATAAACTAAAATCAACACGTCAAACATCATGATTACGGAAGTTTAAATAAGCATAATTCCTTTATTTTCATATTTAATTGCACTTCTAATTATCACACTTTTATTTATTGTCATTGTATTTAATTGCACTTTTAATTATCGTACTTTTTAATTATCGCAAGTTTATTTTATCGCACTTTTATTTATCGCAATTTCATTATCGTTATTTACTTTACGCTTTAAATTAAGTCTTTTATTTATTTAATATTTTACATTAGATTTTAACTGCGACTAAAAGTTTTAAAAATCGACAAACCGGTCATTAAACGGTAAAAACCCCTCTTTTTATAATAGTAATATTACTTATATATATTTGTATTTTTATAAATTAAAACTAATATAGCGTTAAGCTTTGTTTAAAAGATTTCCCTGTGGAACGAACCAGACTTACTAAAAACTACACTACTGTACCATTAGGTACAGTGCCTATAAGTGTTGTAGCAAGGTTTAGGTATATCCATTCTATAAATAAATAAATATCTTGTGTAAAATTGTAACGTATTTAATAGTTTTTCCTAGTAAAATATAAGCTATTTCATATACACCTCGCATAACATCAAGTATTTTTGGTGCCGCTGCCGGGGAACAATTCTGCTTAAACGCCGGAAGCGCAACGCTAAAAAAAAAAGATTTTTATTAATTTTTAGTTTCCTTTTGTAAAAATACGTTTTTGTAAAAATACGTTTTAAATTGCAAAAATATAAAAAGAAAAACAAAAATGTAAATATTTTTAAGAGTTTGTTAAATATATAAGTTCTATAAAAATTTTCTTTATCTTTATTTTTTAAAAATATAAGTTTTATTTAATTTATATAAATATATTATAAATATATAAATCATTAAAACAGAAAAAAATATATATAAAAACTCTCGGCCTGGTACTGTAGCAGCCCAGACCGTGGCCCAAAAACCTAGCTCATGCGATCGCATGAGTCCGAAGGCAAAAACTCATGCGATCGCATGAGGTCTTCTGACAGGCCACAAACAACCCTAATTCAGCATTAATTACGGTGTATATTTAATTATTATTATAAAACCCTAATTAGGTTATAATTAATTTATTATTTAGTTTTAGTTTTTATTTAATTTGTAATTTAAGTTATAGTTAGTTTAATTAAATTATAAAATTAATAGTTTTATAAAATAAATAATATAAAAATAATTTTTTTATAAAAATTGTACTTTTTACAACTTTAAGTATATTTTTATATTTTGTACCCTTTTTAATTGTTTTAGCGTAATATTTGTATTTTTCGCTCGTATTTAGTTTTAAGTTATAGTTTCTGCCATAGTATTTTTATTTCTAGATTTTTAGGCTTTGCCGTAAATTCCTTAAGTGCTTTTTCTTTAGACTAAGATTTAGATGCTTTAGAATTTTGCGACGCTGTTTTATTAAATTTAATACCTTTTTAAGTTATTGCCATTTGGGATATAGTATTTCTTTTAAGCTTTAGTATTTTTAGACTCAACTTTTAATTTTTAGTTTTTAGTTCCTTTTTAAGTTTCGACGCACTACTTTCTTATTTTTATTTTTCGACGCCTATTATTTTTCGACCTTTTATTTTTCGACGTTTTTCGACGCGCTCTTTTTCTTTCTTATTTCTCGCCATTCTAGTTTTTAGGACATAGAATTTTCTATCTTCTTCTCTAAAATTTCTTTAAATTACGAAAATTTATTTTAAGTGGTTAAATTGATAGACATTAAAATTTTCTGGTTCGTAGTAATAGTTGGATTTGTACGTGGACCGGGTTATTGGAGCCAAACAGTACTCAATTATATTGAGAACAAACGAATCCTGCCCCTCTGCTGCATCTTTTGGCTATTCGAAACGTGGGCAAAATCAGAAAAGTCTATTAATTGGATAACTTATATAATTTTTCTTTCTTTTAAAAAAAAAAACTAATAGGATATTCAGTGAATGCACCGAGCAAAACGTTCACCACCTTTTGTACGTTCACCACCTGTAACTCGATCAAGACATCTAGCAAACATCGTTGCCGTTGATTTTTCTTTAGAATCGTCATCCAGTCGACCAAGTACTCCAATTCAAATTTCCGATAATCCATTTTTTGAACCCGACCTCACAATTGAGAATCCGGAGAATATTCAGGGACAATTCGTAGATCCTGAACCACTAATCTTTCCTCCGGAACCACCAATCATTCAAACAGAGATTGTTGAGGAACCAACAATTAAATCAGAATCCTCTAGTGATTCAGATTCAACAAATTCAATCATGGAGAATCTGGAACCTCTAAGTATGGAAGACCGAATGAGAGCTAAACGCACTGGCCAAGGTCACGCAATTACTCAACCTGACATTAATGCGCCAGATTATGAAATCAAAGGACAAATTCTACACATGGTAACTAATCAATGCCAATTTAGTGGTGCGCCCAAGGAAGATCCAAATGAACATCTTCGTACCTTTAAAAGGATCTGCACTCTATTTAAAATAAGAGAAGTTGAGGATGAACAGATATATCTCATGTTATTTCCCTGGACTTTAAAAGGAGAAGCAAAAGATTGGTTAGAATCGTAACCTGAAGGGGCGATTGATATATGGGACGTTTTAGTTGAAAATTTTCTCAAACAATTCTTTCCGGCATCTAAATCCGTAAGACTTCAAGGAGAAATTGTTACGTTCACACAAAAGCCAAATGAAACTCTATATGAGGCATGGACCAGATTTGGAAAGTTATTAAGAGGATGTCCGCAACATGGTTTAGACACCTGTCAAATAGTACAAATATTCTACCAAGGATGCGACATCACTACAAGGAAAGACATAGACATAGCAGCTGGTGGTTCTATTATGAAGAAAATAGAAACTGATGCTTACAAAATTATTGATAACACTGCTTCCCACTCACATGAGTGGCACCAAGAAAAAGATATCGTTAGATCATCTAAAGCAGCTAGAGCCAATTCTAGCCATGACTTAGATTCCATTTTCGCAAAGATAGATGCTGTCAAGAGACGAATGGAAAAGATGACTAAAGATATTCACTCAATACGAATTAGTTGTGAGCAGTGTGGAGGACCACATTTGACAAAAGATTGTCTCAGTATTGAACTAACAATGGAACAAAGAGAGAATGTTTCATACATAAACCAAAGGCATGGAAATAATTATCAGAATAATTATCAACCGCTAAGACCGATCTACAATCAAAACCAAAATTATAATTGAAATGTTTCATACAACAACCAACAAGGTCCTAGTAATCAACAAGTATCCAATAATACTTACAATCAGCAATGACCTAATTTT
Organism: Rutidosis leptorrhynchoides; assembly: GCF_046630445.1. Taxonomy (NCBI): domain Eukaryota; kingdom Viridiplantae; phylum Streptophyta; class Magnoliopsida; order Asterales; family Asteraceae; genus Rutidosis; species Rutidosis leptorrhynchoides. The sequence goes on along the minus strand of NC_092340.1, from coordinate 135,823,860 downwards.
CAAAACAAACCACCACAAACCGATGATAAAAAGCCAAATTTAGAAGATATGATGACGAAGCTAGTTGAATCTCAAAAGCAGTTTTTCACATCTCAGAAACAAACAAATGAACAAAATGCTCAAGCATTTAGAAATCAACAAGCTTCTATTCAAAATTTGGAACAAGAAGTAAGTAACCTAGCAAGGTTAATAGGTGAAAGAACACCGGGAAGTCTACCTAGTGATACAAATGCTAACCCCCGAAATGAAACAGCTAAAGCTATTACCACAAGAAGTGGTATTACACTTAAACCACCTGAAATACCTGTAATTTCTGATGAAGCTATTCCTACTCAACAAGAACCACAATCTGATCAAGATAAGGAAAAAGAATCGATAGTTGAAAAGGTTAATGAAGATAACACAGTTAAGACTAAACCTTATGTTAAACCATACCAACCACCACTTCCTTACCCGAGTAAAATGAGAAAAGAGAGACTTGAAGCCGAGCAATCCAAATTCTTGGATATGTTTAAACAGATTAATGTAAATCTTCCTTTCATTGATATGATTTCAGGAATGCCTAGATATGCTAAATTTCTGAAAGATCTAATCTCGAATAGAAAGAAAATGGAAGAACTCTCGGCTGTTACTATGAATGCTAATTGTTCTGCAGTACTGTTGAATAAGATACCAGAAAAATTATCTGATCCAGGAAGTTTCACAATTCCATGTTTTCTGGGTAGTCTTAGTTCAATAGAAGCATTGGCAGACTTAGGTGCTAGTATAAATTTAATGCCGTATTCACTATACGCTAAACTAGACCTTGGAGAATTGAAACCAACACGAATAAGCATACAAATAGCCGATAGATCAGTAAAATATCCTAGAGTGATAATGGAGAACATGCTAGTTAAAGTTGGTACTTTAGTATTTCCAGTAGATTTTGTTATTCTGGATATGGAAGAAGATTCTCGAGTACCTCTCATATTAGGAAGACCATTCTTAAACACGGCTAAAGCAATAATAGATGTGTTCGGTAAGAAACTGACCCTAAGTATAGAGGACGAGAGTGTTACCTTTTCAGTTGATAGAGCCATGCAACAACCGCAATCTGCAGATGATACATGTTATTATATTCAAACTATAGATACACATGCAGATTTGTTAGAAGAGTTTCCAGAATTACAAGGAACAGGAGAATGTTCTTTAGGAGAAGGAACTGAACCAATTGATGAAACTGAAATGTTAGCTACACTTATGGCTAATGGATATGAACCAACAACAGAAGAAATTCAAATGCTAAAAGAAGAAGACAGATATCGATTTAAATCATCGATAGAAGAACCTCCGACATTAGAGTTAAAGCCACTTCCAAACCATTTGGAATATGCTTATTTACATGGTGAATCTGAATTACCTGTAATAATATCGTCTTCTCTTACTGAAAATGAAAAATCTCAGCTCATTTCTGTGCTAAAAGCTCATAAACCAGCCATTGCATGGAAAATTCATGATATTAAAGGAATAAGTCCTTCGTATTGCACACATAAAATCCTTATGGAAGAAGGTCATAAAACGTATGTGCAACGCCAACGAAGACCAAATCCTAATATGCAAGATGTTGTTAAGAAAGAAATTATTAAACTACTAGATGCAGGTTTAATTTATCCAATTTCTGATAGTCCATGGGTAAGCCTAGTTCTGCCCAAAAAGGGTGGCATGACTGTCATTACAAATGAGAAAAATGAGCTTATTCCTACTTGGACTGTAACAGGATGGCGTGTTTGTATTGATTATAGAAAATTAAATGACGCCACTAGAAAAGATCAATTTCCCTTACCTTTTATTGATCAAATGTTGGAAAGATTAGCCGAAAATAGTTACTATTGTTTTCTTGATGGTTTTTCCGGATATTTTCAAATTCCAATAGCACCCGAGGATCAAGAGAAAACCACGTTCACGTGCCCTTATGGTACTTTTGCTTACAAACGCATGCCATTTGGACTTTGCAACGCCCCTGCAACCTTTCAAAGGTGCATGATGGCGATTTTTCACAACATGATAGAAGAATGCATGGAAGTTTTCATGGATGACTTTTCAATCTTCGGTGATACTTTTGAATCATGTCTAGTTAATCTTGAACGAATGCTTATTAGATGTGAACAATCAAATCTAGTACTTAATTAGGAGAAATGCCATTTCATTGTTAAAAAGGCATCGTTCTTGGACATAAAATTTCAAAGAAAGGAATTGAAGTGAATAGAGCTAAAGTAGATGTAATTGCTAAACTTCCACATCCCACCAATGTTAGAGGAGTTAGGAGTTTTCTAGGGCATGCCGGTTTTTACCGACGTTTCATAAAAGATTTTTCTAAAATTGCCACTCCTATGAATAAACTCCTAGAAAAGGATGCTCCATTCATCTTTTCAGATGAATGTATCAAATCTTTTAATATTCTTAAAGAGAAACTCACTAATGCACCGATTATGATAACTCTAAATTGGAATCTACCGTTTGAACTAATGTGCGATGCAAGTGATTTTGCAATGGGAGCCGTTTTAGGACAAAGGATTGAAAAACGATTTCAACCTATATACTATGCTAGTAAGAAGTTACAAGAAGCACAAACAAATTACACAACTACTGAAAAAGAACTCCTTGCTATTGTCTTTGCTTTTGACAAATTTCGATCATATCTCGTTCTAGCTAAAACAGTGGCCTATATCGACCATTCTGCTCTTAGATAACTATTTTCGAAACAAGATGCCAAACCACGATTAATCCGTTGGATCTTACTCTTACAAGAGTTTGATATTGAAATTCGAGATAAAAAGGGAGCAGAAAATCTCACCGCTGATCATCTTTCTCGTCTTGAAAATCCCGAATTAGAAGTTCTAAATGAATCGGCCATACAAGACAACTTTTCTGATGAATATCTATTGAAGATAGATTATAGTGAAATTCCATGGTTTGTAGACTATGCAAACTACTTAGTATGTGGATTCCTTGAAAAAGGATTATCGTACCAAAAATGAAAGAAATTCTTTAGTGATATAAAACACTATTTCTGAGAGGATCCACATTTGTTTAAAAGTTGTCCCGATGGAATAATACGCCGATGTGTATTCGGAAATGAAGCTAGTCAAATCTTAAACCATTGTCACACAGGACCAACAGGAGGGCATTATGGGCCTCAACTAACAGCAAGAAAAGTTTACAATGTTAGATTCTATTGGCCTACAATTTTCAAAGACGCACACCTTCTTTGCAAATCCTGTGATGCTTGCCAAAGGGCCGGAAAAATAAGTCAACGTGATGAAATGCCACAAAATGTCATTCTAGTATGTGAAGTATTTTATATTTGGGGTATTGACTTTATGGGTCCATTTCCAAAATCTCATAATAATCTCTACATTCTCGTAGCCATTGATTATGTATCTAAATGGGCGGAAGCACAAGCTCTCCCAACTAATGATGCACGAGTTGTAGTCAACTTTTTAAAACGTCTTTTTACAAGGTTTGGAACACCGAAAGCTTTAATAAGTGATCGGGGAACTCATTTCTGTAATAACCAACTTGAGAAAGTTCTTAAAAGATATGGAGTAACTCATAAAATCTCCACCGCATATCATCCACAGACAAGTGGACAAGTTGAAAATACCAACCGAGCTTTAAAACGTATTTTAGAGAAAACTGATAAGGCTAAAAAGGAACATATATTTCATAACATTATTCCCCAAGAAAGACAAGATTTCAGTTGCAATTGTTCCATTTTCAAGTAATATTCGTTTATTTTAAATAAGTGCGAAGACAAAAGGCGAAAACGACGAATTGAAGATGGAAAGGTCCAAAAAGCTCAAATGTACAAGATTCAATTAAAAAGGTTCAAATTATTGATGAGGAACGTCTAAAAATGACAAGAGTACAAGTTGCGGAACACAAAGTATACGATATAAAATAGTACGCGAGGACGTTCGGAAATCCGAAACCGGGACCCGAGCCAAGAAGAAACGCCCGACGCAACGGACCAAAAATATCTAGTCTACTATGCACGAGAATATAATATAATATATAAATAATTATATAAATTATTTATATTTTATATTTATTTATATTTAAATCTATGTCGACGAGCAATAATACAAAAGATCATGAGCTGGAAATCAAGCTCATGCAAGTTGCATGAGAAATACACTAAAACTCATGCAACTTGCATGGAGGGAAAAAGTTGCTCACATTCTATAAAAGGCACGATATTTGGCAGAGTTTAAGGACACCAATTTTACACCAACATAAACATCATAATATATCTTTCTATCTCTCTTTTGTAATACATAAATAAATTTAATTATAATTTTAATATTAATTAATAATAATAATAAGGTTATGTTAAGAAGTGTTTTGAGTGTATAAGTCGAAATTCTGTCCGTGTAACGCTACGCTATTTTTAATCATTGTAAGTTATGTTCAACCTTTTTATATTAATGTCTCGTAGCTAAGTTATTATTATGCTTATTTAAAACGAAGTAATCATGATGTTGGGCTAATTACTAAAATTGGATAATTGGGCTTTGTACCATAATTAAGGTTTGGGCAAAAGACCGACACTTGTGGAAATTGGACTATTGACTATTAATAGATGGGGGGTATTGTCTAATTGAGTGACAACTCATTGGAGTCTGTCGAACCTATCTTCAAATTAATTATCCTAATAATTAATAATGATTATGGTTGTCCTATTTAGTGACGTTCATATGGAATCTATTATAATCATTTAATTAATTATTCGGGTTGGGTAATTGATTATTCAAACTGATCAAGTGGGTAAATTAATATTCATATCTAATCAAAACAGGGGTAGATTACATACAGTGATAACTGGTGTAATTGTTGACAGAAGTGATAACTGCGTCACAGTTTAAATCCTTAATTAGTTGGAATATTTGACTTCGGGTATAAGGGTAATTTGACGAGGACACTCGCACTTTATATTTATGACCGATGGACTATTATGGATAAAAACCAGATAGGTATCAAATAAACCATGACAAATGACAATTAACCCGAGTAACAATTAATTAAAATCAAAACGTCAAACATCATGATTACGGAAGTTTAAATAAGCATAATCCTTTTATTTCATATTCTATCGCAATTTTATTTATTGTTATTTTATTTATCGTCATTTATTTATTTTACGCACTTTAATTATTGTCATTTATCTTTACGCTTAAAAATATAAAATCGACAAACCGGTCATTAAACGGTAAAAACCCCTCTTTTATAATAATATTACTACTTATATATATATATATATTTATATAAATATAGTTGTTAAAAATATAGTACGTAATCACTAGCTCCCTGTGGAACGAAGCGGACTTACTAAAAACTACACTACTCTACGATTAGGTACACTGCCTATAGTGTTGTAGCAAGGTTTAGGTATATCCCATCCGTAAATTAATAAAACTTGTGTCATATTTTGTAGTATTTTGTATTAAAAATAATACTATTTCGTACCCTCACGCTACATCATCAAGTTTTTGGCGCCGCTGCCGGGGACTTGGCGAAACACTATATTTTTAATTTATATTTGAAAAAAAAAAATAAATAAATAAAAAATTTCTGTAAAAAAAAAAACGTAAAAAAAAAAAACGTTTTTTTTAAGAAAAAAAAATTCGTTTTTTTAAAAAAAAAATTCGTTTTTTTTTAAAAAAAAAAAAAAAATTTAAAAAATTATATATTTTTAAGATTTTGTCTATAAAAAAATTATTTTAAGTTTTATTACCTTTAGTTTTTTTTAGACTATAGTCGCAACTTTTAGTATTAAGTTTATTTTTGCCGTAGTTATTTTTATTTTTAGATTTTTAGGCTTTGCCGTAAAATCCCTTAAGTGCTTATTCCTTAGACTAAGTATTAGGTGCTTTCGAATTTTGTGACGCCATTTTTCGTGCTATTTTCTTATTTCGTATTTTTCGACGCCTTTTACCTATGTATCAATTACAATTCCAATTAGTGATCTCCATTTGTAGCTTTAATTTTAAGATAGTGATCATTATAAGGTTGGATTAACCGCGTGTTTACAAACCACTTTTCGTCTTTTTCATTTTTCGACACTTTTCGACGCGCACTCTTTTTCTCTCTTATTTCTCGCCATTCTAGTTTTTAGAACTTAGATTTTTTTCTACTTCTTCTCTAAATTTCTTAAAACTACGAAAATTTATTTTAAGTGGTTAAATTGATAGACATCAAAATTTTCTGGTTCGTAGTAATAGTTGGATTTGTACGTGGACCGGGTTATTGGAGCCAAACAGTCCTCAATTATATTGAGACCAAACCAATCCTGCCCCTCTGCTGCATCTTTTGGCTATTCAAAACGTGGGCAAAATCAGAAAAGTCTATTGATTGGATAACTTATATAATTTTTCTTTCCTTTTTAAAAACTAATAGGATATTCAGTGAATGCACCGAGCAAGACGTTCACCACCTTTTATACGTTCACCACCTATAACTCGATCAAGACATCGTTTAACAAATATCGCCGCCGTTGATTTCTCTTTAGAATCGTCATCCAGTAGACCAAGTACTTCAGTTCAAATTTCCGATAATCCATTTTTTGAACCCAACCTCACAATTGAGAATCCGGAGATTGCTGACGAAGAAACCATTAAATCAGAAACCTCTAGTGATTCGGATACAACACTTCCAATCATGGAAAATCTAGAACCTCTAAGTATGGAAGACCGAATGAGAGCCAAACGCACCGGCCAAGGTCATGCAATTACTCAACCAAACATTAATGCACCAGATTATGAAATCAAAGGACAAATTCTACACATGGTAACTAATCAGTGCCAATATAGTGGTGCGCCGAAGAAAGATCCTAACGAACACCTTCGTACGTTTAAAAGAATTTGTACACTATTCAAAATCCGAGAAGTGGAAGATGAGCAGATCTATCTCATGTTGTTTCCCTGGACTTTAAAGGGAGAAGCCAAAGATTGGTTAGAATCGTTACCTGAAGGGGCGATTGACACATGGGATGTTTTAGTTGAAAAATTTCTTAAACAATTCTTTCCGGCATCTAAAGCCGTAAGACTTCAAGGAGAAATTGTTACGTTCGCGCAAAAGCCAAATGAAACATTATATGAGGCATGGACAAGATTCGGAAGGATGTTGAGAGGATGTCCTCAACATGGTTTAGACACTTATCAAATAGTACAAATATTTTACCAAGGTGTCAATGTTGCTACACGAAAAGACATCGACATAACAGCTGGTGGTTCCATTATGAAGAAAACCGCAACCGAAGCTTACAAAATTATTGATAACACTGCTTCCCACTCACATGAGTGGCACCAAGAAAAAGATATTTTTCGTTCATCTAAAGTGGCTAGAGCCGATTCTAGCCATGACTTTGATTCCGTTTCCGCAAAAATAGATGCTTTCGAAAGAAGAATGGAAAAGATGAATAAAGATATTCACGCAATACGAATCAGTTGTGAGCAATGTGGTGGACCACACTTATTAAAAGATTGTCACATTGAACCGACCATGGAACAACGAGAGAATGTTTCCTATATGAACCAAAGGCCGGGAAATAATTATCAAAATAATTATCAACCGCCAAGGCTAAACTTCAATCGAAATCAAAACATTCTTTATAATCCAAATGGACCAAACAATAATTCGTACAACCAACAAGGTCCGAATAACCAACCGACTCAAACCAACACTTTCAATCAACAAAGACCTGGCTTGTATAAACCACCACAACAAACCGAAGAGAAAAAGCCAAATCTAGAAGAAATAATGGCAAAGCTATTTGAATCTCAAACACAATTTATTACATCTCAAACCCAAACAAATGATAGGTTTGATCAGTCATTAAGAACTCAACAAGCTTCCATTTTGAATCTAGAAAAACACGTAGGTACTCTTGCTAGCATAATGAGTGAGAGGGAACAAGGAAAGCTACCGAGTAATACTGAAGTAAATCCTCGGAATGAGAATGTTAATATGGTTTCAACAAATTCTGAAAAACCAGCTCCAGAAGATGGGAAGGTTTTAGATGAGAGTAACAATGAAGAATTTACACCACCACCACCACCCGAGTATGTAAAGCCAGTGGTGTCACCATACAAACCACCCATCCCGTTTCCAAAAAAAGGAGTTGAGTATGAGCAAGTAATAAGTAATAAAGATTGTGATACTTCTGGAAAGAAGAAGAAGAAAAAGAATAAGAAAGTACAAGAAACAAAAGCCGTAGAAGTAAACCCGGTGAATACAGTTCCACCAAAACCTCCACCTAGGGTAGGTGATCCGGGTGAATTTATTGTTCCTTGTCTACTTAGTGATTGTGTCATGTATGATGCACTGGCAGATTTAGGTGCAAGTGTGAGTGTTATGCCTCTTTCCTTATATAAGAGATTAGGTGTAGGTAAGTTAAGTCCAACGGATATGAGTGTTCGACTCTTTGATCAAACCATTAAGCACCCAGTTGGAATTGCTGACAACCTACCCGTTCAAGTAGGCAATTTAACCTTTCTAGTCGAATTTATTGTCATTGACATAGAAGAGGACCCAAACATTCCTCTAATTTTAGGTCGGCCATTCTTAGCCTCCACCAAGGCGTTATTTGATGTAGGAAATGGAAGAATGACACTTAAAAGTGGTGACAAATCGATCACCTTTATGATTCGAAAGTCTAAATCTCCACCAGCCAAAACCGTTGAACCAGTAAAAATAATTGGTAAGAACCATGTGCTTTTACCAACTCCAACGGTAATACTTAGCAATAATGAAACGCCTAAGTGTGGGGAAAATGAAGTAACACCTAATGATGACATGATAACAAAGAACCCCGTTGTTGATACGAAATTAAATGATCCCGTTATTAATAGTTCAATGAAGAAACTTATTAAACGGATTCGCGATGCTAGAACCAAGGGGAACTTTAAGTTATGTAACCGGTTAGTATCCAATCTATCACCTAAAGAAAAGGAGAAACTAGTTGAAATTGTGGATATTACACAGGAATCCGACCAATGGCTTAAAGAAAAAGTCACGGATATGCAAGTTGATTATGGACCAAGAGAAATTAACGATGAAGTTAATCACAATTTTGACACCACGGCTACCTAAGTGTGGGGAGATTCAAATGTTCTAAAAAGAAAATGCTATCTAGAGTTAGTTGTTCTGTTCTCGTGTAGTTCCGAGAATGGAACCCGATTGGTCTTTTCCGCTAGCAGACACTAAAGAACTAGTTTTCTCCCTCCATTCTGAATTTTTGTTTTGTAGTTTTTTTTTATGAAATTAATATGCATTTTAATTTAAGTTTTTAAAAACAAAATTTACTTTAATTCATTAAGTTTAAAAAAAGATTTCTAAAATTCGTCGTGAGTTAAAGACTAGGTCGTTGAGCCGAAATTGCTTTACCTGAGGACGGGGCGACAAATTTTGTTATCATTATTTTTAATTTTATTGATTTAAAGTATGCCAAAAATATTATATTTTATAAATTTTTGAACGTGGGGTAATATACCAAACTTCAAAAATATGTATATATGTTTGTATTGTATCATGAACATTTCAGGGTAAAACAGCGCATTTTCAAAGACTAGCATTAAGTTCAGCAAAAGCTACTAATTTTGACGACAAGACGCAAAATATCAAATGTGATATGACAACAACATGTTTGCAAACTCGGTATTTTTAATCACTTTTCTACACTAATCACCCTCGTGAATTTATAATTAGAGTCTGATTTCATGCAAATGAGGGCATTGCATGATCTTAAGTGTGGGGAAGGGTTATAAATTCTCTCGGGTTTACACTTGGTTTATTTGCCAAATTTTGTGAAAATTTGAAAAATTTTCAATTAAATGAAGTCAAAATTATGTTTATACATATTTATGAACGGTGAAAACTAGGTGTTAATACCGAAATTATCGTTACCTCGAAAAGGACATAAATTGAGAAACACCCTAAAATGCTTGAATTCATTTAAAATGAAATAGAAGAAAATAAAAAGGCAAAGAAAGAAACTAAGTGTGGGAAGAATGTACCAAGTTATTCAATTTAAAACATATATCACATATTTTTGTACAAGATTATTGCAGGTACTTTTGCTTTGGACGATACTAATCAGTTTTACCCGGTTTACTGTAATACATTTGAAAGAAAGATGGATCTACACGATGAATCAATTCCATCATTAAAAGGAAGTAAAGTCTTCCGAAAAAGACACGCGCTTCTTGATTTAGGTCATGAAGTTGTCGTCCAGACCAGCTGTAGGTTGACGAAAAATCTAGAAAAGTCATCACTAAAATCAGCAGGAAATCCACGGACCTCAGCATCAAACAGGGTCGCCAAGTGGTCAGATTTATCCTAACCATGAGAAGGATTTATCTCGTACAATGGGGAGGCACCGTGCAAATTAGCTTGATAAGACTAATGAATCAGATCCCCAGAAAAGGATAATCTCCTTAAAGATTAAAAATCAGCTTTTAAGACTGATAATACGCAATCCTACAGATTGACCTTAAAGATTGAGAATTCAAACTCATGGAATTCAATGATATCTAAACTCGAGCTTGAACGAGAAAATATTTTGATCAAAATTGCAAACCGATTTGTTTTCTGAAAATCCATTTTCAATGCGTTCATTACCATTGAACGTAAAATCCTAGGAATTCACCTAGAATTCATTAGGTCACCTGAACCAAATCGGGTGTCAACCGTAAGAACGGTGGTTGCATAGCATGGTCGGAGACAGGACCTTGTGCCAGACCGAAAAATTATAGGATGATCTTTACTATTGCTCCTACCAAGGATAGTTCTAGCATCCGACACGTTTAAAAAGACCATAATCATCTGCATGTCACAGGACATTGCCTTAACAGTTTCTTGTTCATCGCTTTCCTTTACAACCGGACGGTAGTTTACCGAAAGGTAATATACGGAACAAGTAAACTGGATGTGTGCTTTCCGATACCGGGATAGCAGTGGATTACACGAACCTAAAAGTTTTTAGCCAAAATATTGATCCACAAATATATTTTGCAACACCAATGGTGGGTCAAATCAGAAAACTTGTCTAGGGTAAAAGCTAGAATGAATTTTCAAAAAGATCAAATGTTTTCATAAAGATCCAATTTTCTTAAGGATCTACATTTTCATAAGTCATGTGGGACTGTAAACCGCCTTTCAAATGTGCACTTTGCTTTGGAAACTGAAAGTAAATCGGCTATTTGATTGCAAGTGTCGTTGACCTAAACCCGAGGCAACTGTGGATGACACACCCACCTTTAACCATGGTTCTATCGTTACTATCATTGTTTATACCGCTCTATCAAAATCACTGATGTATAAAGTGTGAAGAATAAAGAAGTGATTTGTATGTTTTTATTTCAAGACTGTATTGCTTGAGGACAAGCAACGTTCAAGTGTGGGGATATTGATAAGGCTAAAAAGGAACATATATTTCATAACATTATTCCCCAAGAAAGACAAGATTTCAGTTGCAATTGTTCCATTTTCAAGTAATATTCGTTTATTTTAAATAAGTGCGAAGACAAAAGGCGAAAACGACGAATTGAAGATGGAAAGGTCCAAAAAGCTCAAATGTACAAGATTCAATTAAAAAGGTTCAAATTATTGATGAGGAACGTCTAAAAATGACAAGAGTACAAGTTGCGGAACACAAAGTACACGATATAAAATAGTACGCGAGGACGTTCGGAAATCCGAAACCGGGACCCGAGCCAAGAAGAAACGCCCGACGCAACGGACCAAAAATATCTAGTCTACTATGCACGAGAATATAATATAATATATAAATAATTATATAAATTATTTATATTTTATATTTATTTATATTTAAATCTATGTCGACGAGCAATAATACAAAAGATCATGAGCTGGAAATCAAGCTCATGCAAGTTGCATGAGAAATACACTAAAACTCATGCAACTTGCATGGAGGGAAAAAGTTGCTCACATTCTATAAAAGGCACGATATTTGGCAGAGTTTAAGGACACCAATTTTACACCAACATAAACATCATAATATATCTTTCTATCTCTCTTTTGTAATACATAAATAAATTTAATTATAATTTTAATTTTAATTAATAATAATAATAAGGTTATGTTAAGAAGTGTTTTGAGTGTATAAGTCGAAATTCTGTCCGTGTAACGCTACGCTATTTTTAATCATTGTAAGTTATGTTCAACCTTTTTATATTAATGTCTCGTAGCTAAGTTATTATTATGCTTATTTAAAACGAAGTAATCATGATGTTGGGCTAATTACTAAAATTGGGTAATTGGGCTTTGTACCATAATTAAGGTTTGGGCAAAAGACCGACACTTGTGGAAATTGGACTATTGACTATTAATAGATGGGGGGTATTGTCTAATTGAGTGACAACTCATTGGAGTCTGTCGAACCTATCTTCAAATTAATTATCCTAATAATTAAAAATGATTATGGTTGTCCTATTTAGTGACGTTCATATGGAATCTATTATAATCATTTAATTAATTATTCGGGTTGGGTAATTGATTATTCAAACTGATCAAGTGGGTAAATTAATATTCATATCTAATCAAAACAGGGGTAGATTACATACAGTGATAACTGGTGTAATTGTTGACAGAAGTGATAACTGCGTCACAGTTTAAATCCTTAATTAGTTGGAATATTTGACTTCGGGTATAAGGGTAATTTGACGAGGACACTCGCACTTTATATTTATGACCGATGGACTATTATGGATAAAAACCAGATAGGTATCAAATAAACCATGACAAAGGACAATTAACCCGAGTAACAATTAATTAAAATCAAAACGTCAAACATCATGATTATGGAAGTTTAAATAAGCATAATCCTTTTATTTCATATTCTATCGCAATTTTATTTATTGTTATTTTATTTATCGTCATTTATTTATTTTACGCACTTTAATTATTGTCATTTATCTTTACGCTTAAAAATATAAAATTGACAAACCGGTCATTAAACGGTAAAAACCCCTCTTTTATAATAATATTACTACTTATATATATATATATATATATATATATATTTATATAAATATAGTTGTTAAAAATATAGTACGTAATCACTAGCTCCCTGTGGAACGAACCGGACTTACTAAAAACTACACTACTCTACGATTAGGTACACTGCCTATAGTGTTGTAGCAAGGTTTAGGTATATCCCATCCGTAAATTAATAAAACTTGTGTCATATTTTGTAGTATTTTGTATTAAAAATAATACTATTTCGTACCCTCACGCTACATCATCAAAAACCGTAGGATCAAATCCGAAGGAATGGTCCATTAAATTGGAGGATGCACTCTGGGCTTTTAGAACAGCCTACAAAACTCCAATTGGAACCACACCTTTTAGACTCGTTTACGGAAAAGCATGTCATCTTCCAGTAGAAATTGAACACAAAGCATTTTGGGCTTTGAAGATATGTAATCTTGATTTACCTGAAGCGGGACGTCTACGGTTAAGTCAATTAAAAGAATTAGAAGAATTGAGACATGAAGCATAAAAAAATTCGTTGATCTATAAGGAAAGAACGAAGAAATGGCATGATAAAAGAATCAGAAGTTCCAAAGAATTTAAAGAAGGAGACAGAGTTCTTCTTTTCAATTCACGATTCAAGCTATTTCCTGGAAAATTGAAATCAAGATGGTCTGGACCATTTATAGTCAAAAGAGTTTTCCCATACGGAACAATAGAATTAATAAATTCAAATGGGATTGAATTTAAGGTTAATGGTCACAGAGTTAAACATTACATAGATAGTCCAATGGAAGTCGACAACGAAGTTAATCATAATTTCGACACCACAGCTAACTAAGTGTGGGGAGAATCAAGTCTTTAAAGGATGATATGTATTTCTGTTAGAGTTAGATTTTTTATTTTCGTGTAGTTCTCGGAAATGGAACCCGAACGGTCTTTCCCTAGCAGACCCTAAAGAACTAGTCTTCTCCCCCCATTCTGAATTTTTATTTTTTTAGGTTTTACGAGATGAAGACTTCCTGTGAATTAAACCATGGTCTAATGCTACATGCTTTGATCACTAAACGTAATAATGACACCCTTCCAAGTGAAATAGTATCATTAATCAGAAGTAAATTGGACGGAGTAAGAAAAGAATCCAGATGCGAAAATAATAAGTTACAATTTGGTAAAGGAACATCAAAATCCGCAGTGAAAAGAAGAGCATGACACCTTGAAAGATGTCACAAATGCGGAAAATGGTCACACGAAGGAAAATGCTTGACGAATCAGACATATTCCAATACCGAGTTCATTACTTTATGCAGAGATGGACCGTTCATATGTTTAAAAGAAAAAACGTTAAATGCTCGAGGTTAAGCCTATGTAGCTATGGAAAACCAATTAATCCGACTATCTTATGAGTGGGCTAGAGCATATCACTAAGAATACTATCTCACAGGTAAGTTTGTACAGTTTTTATTTTTATTTTTATTTTTAACCTTTTGATAATAAACGCTAAATTGTTCGCTATAAAGTATTAAATTGGTATTCAATAAAATTAGGTCTTGCGACCGAAATTATTAATATCATAAAAAAATTTACTACATCACTGTGAAATTTACCGTTTATTCATAAGGTATAAATATCTTTAATCAATCAACCCAAAATATTTCAAAAATTCATCATGAGTTAAACTAGGTTATGAAATCGAAATTACTTTATCGAAAAGAGGGGCGTATATTTTTGATAATATTTGATTGATTAAAGTAGGATAAAAGACCAAAAAGATTTTTATTTTATTTTTACCATGTTTTTAAAATTAATATTAAAATAATATTGTAAAATTTTTAAATCAATATATTGTAAATATTTGAAAAATTAATATTTTTAATATAAGTTTGTATGTATAAAAACAAAAATATAATTTAAGTTTGGTGTAAATTTTTAATATGAATTTTTAATTTTATGCATTTTAAATTTAAGTTTGCTGTGAATTTAAAAATAAAAATTTACTTTATTTCGCTAAGTTAAAAATATGATTTTTAAAATTCGTCGTGAGTTGAAGAATAGGTCGTTGAACCTAAATTGCTTTACTCGAGGGAGGGACGAGAACTTTTATTATAATTATTTTTAATCTTATTGAATTAAAGTATGACAAAAACATTTAAAAAATCCAAAAATCTTTACTTTTAAAACCGCGCTTTGAATTGACAAATTTTAAAATTTTGTCGAGGGACGTACTAGGACAACGATCCGAAACACCCTCGCTCCTAAAGGAAAACAAAATTTTTAGAATTTAATTAATTAAATGTTTTAAAAAAAGTTATAATGTTTTATAAAAAAAAAAAAGCCAAAAACACTGTACCCGGGACTCCATGCGATCGCATGGAGTTTGGCCTTTGGTGCCATGCGATCGCATGGGGAGAAATTCCAAGCCAGAAACAAATAGCTCAGCGAGCTGTTCTTCACACAAAACTCACACCTACATACGAAAATACCCCAAAATACTCTCTAAAATTCGAAAATTTTCACCATAATTCGTCAATTTTCTTGCTCTAATCATGCCTAGATTCGCATTCTTCAGCAAAAAGGTAAAAATTACACCCCTAAACTCATAAATTTTCTAGTTTTTGTGATAATTACCAATATTTTACCTAATGCAATTTTGTTAATTTCTAGTGTAATTAGTGTTAAATTGTTAGTATTTTATGCATATATAACCTAGATTGATGCTATTTAACATGATTTGAAGCCAAAAACTTCAAAAATTTTAGAAATCTAGGGTTTGTGTTCTTGAGCAATTTGGGGCTTTTTGATATTAACAGGTTATGGCCGATTTTTTTCATGAATTGTTGCTAAATTAAGTAGTGTAACATGTTTAGGTAGTTAAATGATCCAAACATTAATCCTAAACATGATTTTTGGAGATTAAAGTGGACTTTTTAAGTCTAAAATTCATGAACTTGATTAATTTGATATAATTGCCATTTGAGACTTGTTTAATTATTAGTAATGACTATTTTGACATGTTATTTGAGTTAAATGCTTATGAACTTTGTCTGCATTTTCATATGTGCTTATTTGAAAAAGTATAGAATTGTAAAAAATGTGAAAATGTGTATAAGTTTAATTTTGATTTAACATGTTATTGTGATTGTTTTAAGTTGTTATTTTGCTAACACTAATGCATACTTGGATGCACAAATTTTGTGTTTAATGTGTTTTGCAGAAAGCTGATACTAGAGGTTCAGGATCATCATCATCTAGACGACCTGCTCCAGCTCCAGAACCAGAACTAGAAATGCAATACGAGCCAGAACCTGAACAAGTACCACAACAGGAACCACAACAATAGCCTGATCAACACGTACCTTATTATGATCCGCTACAGTTACCTAATGAATTCATAGTATTTCCGCCACATCCGCCTGTAGAATATCCAACAATTCCGGAACACACGTTGCATCCTAATCTGAGATTCGATAGACGATGGAGAGATTACCCGGCATATCAAAGTAATAAATTTAAATTGGTAACAAAAGAGGTAGAGGTGCCGAGGGTAACTGATTAGAATCCTTTAGAAATGGTCCATCTGAAATGTCCCGTTCTTATTGATTAAAAACGTTCCATATTAATTGATTTCGTTGCGAGGTTTTGACCTCTATATGAGACGTTTTTCAAAGACTGCATTCATTTTTAAAACAAACCATAACCTTTATTTCATAGATAAAGGTTTTAAAAAGCTTTACGTAGATTATCAAATAATGATAATCTAAAATATCCTGTTTACACACGACCATTACATAATGGTTTATGATAATGCTAAAAACGAACATATATTTCATAGCATTATTCCTCAAGAAAGACAAGCTTTTAGTTGCAATTGTTCTATTTACAAAGTGATATTCGTTTAAATAATAAAAGGTGAAGACAAAAGACAGATTCGACGAATTGAAGACGCAAACGACCAAAAAGGTCAAAAGTACAAAAGACAATCAAAGAGGTTCCAATTATTGATAAGAAACGTCTCGAAATTACAAGAGTACAAGATTCAAAACGCAAAGTACAAGATATTAAATTGTACGCAAGGACGTTCGAAAATCCGGAACCGGAACCAGAGTCAACTCTCAACGCTCGACGCAACGGACAAAAAATTACAAGTTAACTATGTATATAAATATAATATAATATATAATTAATTATATTAATTATATATATATTATATTTATAAAATAAACCGTCGGTAAACAAAGAGCCAAAATGGAGTGAGCTGTAATTACAAACTCCGCGACTCGCGGAGTTTGAAGGCAAAAGTTGCCGAAAGTCGCGGAGCCCCAAAAACTGAAACTCCCTATAAAAGCAAACGAATTCTGATCGCAAAAGACACATAATATATATCCATCCATCTATCTAAACGTATATATTTATATTTATATTTTAATTTTAATTTTAATTTTAATTTTAATCCTAATAATAAGGGTATGTTAGCGAAAGTTGTAAGGGTGTAAGTCGAAATTCTGTCCGTGTAACGCTACGCTATTTTTAATCATTGTAAGTTATGTTCAACCTTTGTAATTTAATGCCTTGTAGCTAAGTTATTATTATGCTTATTTAATCTGAAGTAATCATGATGTTGGGCTAATTACTAAAATTGGGTAATTGGACTTTGTACCATAATTGGGGTTTGGATAAAAGAACGACACTTGTGGAAATTAGACTATGGGCTATTAATGGGTTTTATATTAACTAAACAATACCTTGTTAATTTAATATACAAACTTATAATTCGACATATTTATATATAACCACATACGCTTGACTGGGTACGGTGGGCGGGATATCTATAAATACCAATAATTATTCATTTTACCGGACACGGAACTGGATTAATAGTTAATAGACTTGTTGAAACAGGGGTGAATTACATTCAAGGGTAATTGGTGTAATTGTTAACAAAGTAGTAAAACCTTGGTTTACACGCAGTCGATAACCTGGTGTATTCATTAAACAAAGTATTAAAACCTTGTTACAATTCGAATCCCCAATTAGTTGGAAAATTTGACTTCGGGAATAAGAATAATTTGACGAAGGCTTTCGCTCTTTATATTTATGACTGATGGACTATTATGGACAAATCCGTATGGACATATTAAATAATCCAGGACAAAGGACAATTAACCCATGGGCATAAAACTAAAATCAACACGTCAAACATCATGATTACGGAAGTTTAAATAAGCATAATTCTTTTATTTCATATTTTATTTCCTTTATTTTATATTTAATTGCACTTCTAATTATAGAACTTTTATTTATTGTTATTATATTTAATTGCACTTTTAATTATCGTACTTTTTAATTATCGCAAGTTTATTTTATCGCACTTTTATTATTCGCAATTTCATTATCGTTATTTACTTTACGCTTTAAATTAAGTCTTGTATTTATTTATTATTTTACATTTGGTTTTAACTGCGACTAAAGTTTTAAAATCGATAAACCGGTCATTAAACGGTAAAAATCCCCCTTTATAATAATAATATTACTTATATATATATTTGTATTTTTATAAAAGTAAACTAATATAGCGTTAAGCTTTGTTTAAAGATTTTCCCTGTGGAACGAACCGGACTTACTAAAAACTACACTACTGTACGATTAGGTACACTGCCTATAAGTGTTGTAGCAAGGTTTAAGTATATCCATTCTCTAAATAAATAAATATCTTGTGTAAAATTGTATTGTATTTAATAGTATTTCCTGCTAAAAATTAATAGTATTTTATACCCCTTAGCTTTAACTATCAAGTATTTTTGGCGCCGCTGCCGGGGAAAGTCTTAAACGCCGAAAGCGCAACGCTAAAAATTAAAAAAAAAGATTTTTTTTTAGTTTACTTTTATTAAAATTCACTTTTGTAAAAATACGTTTTTAATTATTCGAAAATATAAAAAGAAAAACAAAAATTTATATATTTTTAAGATTTTATTAAATATTTAAGTTTTATAAAGTTTCTTTATTTTTATTTTATAAAAATATAAGTCTTTTTTATTATATAAATATTTTAGATTTTAAAACAGAAAACAGAAAAAAAATATAAAATAAAAAAAAAACGCGTCAAATTTTAAACTGTACCTGAGTTGAAAATTGGAACCCCGCGACTCGCGGAGTTTGCTGCTTAGAATACCGCAACTCGCGGAGACACTCTGACACACGTGACAGAACCCTAATTTCGCATTAATTACGGATTTTATTATTATTATTATTAATAAACCCTAATTACTTAATTATTAATATAATTAGTTTAAGTTTTTAAATTAAATTATATTTTAAATTTTAATTAGTTTTATTATACATATAAATTAATAGTTTTATAAAATAAATAATATAAAAATAATATTTTTATAAAAATTGTACTTTTTACAATTTTTAGTTTATTTTAATATTTTGTCCCTTTTTAATCGTTTTAGCGTAATATTTGTATTTTTAGCTCATATTTAGTTTTAAACTTAGTTTTTGCCATAGTTATTTTTACTTCTAGATTTTTAGGCTTTGCCGTAGAATTCCTTAAGTGCTTTTTCTTTAGACTAAGATTTAGGTACTTTAGAATTTTGCGACGCCTTTTTAAGTTTTAGTTTCTTTTTAAGTTATTTCCATTTGGAATTTAGTTTTTCCTGTAAGCATTAATATTTTTAGACGACTTTTACCTATGTATCAATTATCATTCCAATTAGTAATCTCAATTTGCGATTATAATTTTAAGTTAGTTGTGGTAATAAGGTTAGGTTAGTCAAGTGTTTTTAAGTTTTATAAGTTTCTTTTATTTTTCCGTCACCTTTTATTTTTCAACCATTTTTCTTTTTCGACCTTTTTCGACACGCTCTTTTTCTTTCTTATTTCTCGCTATTCTAGTTTTTAGGACATAGATTTTTATTCTACTTCTTATCTAAATTTCTTAAAATTACGAAAATTTATTTTAAGTGGTTAAATTGATAGACATCAAAATTTTCTGGTTCGTAGTAATAGTTGGATTTGTACGTGGACCGGGTTATTGGAGCCAAACAGTCCTCAATTATATTGAGACCAAACGAATCCTGCCCCTCTGCTGCATCTTTTGGCTATTCGAAACGTGGGCAAAATCAGAAAAGTCTATTGATTGGATAACTTATTATAATTTTTCTTTCCTTTTAAAAACTAATAGGATATTCAGTGAATGCACCGAGCAAGACGTTCACCACCTTTTGTACGTTCACCACCTGTAACCAGATCAAGACATTTAGCAAATATTACTGCCGTTGATTTTTCTTTAGAATCGTCATCCAGTCGACCAAGTACTCCAGTTCAAATTTCCGATAATCCATTTTTTGAACCCGACCTCACAATTGAGAATCCGGAGAATATTCAGGGACGATTCGTAGATCCTGAACCACTAAACTTTCCTCCGGAACCACCAATCATTCAAAAAGAGATTGTTGAGGAACGAACCATTAAATCAGAATCCTCTAGTGATTCCGATTCAACAAATTCAATTATGGAGAACCTGGAACCTTTAAGTATGGAAGACCGAATGAGAGCTAAACGCACTGGCCAAGGTTACGCAATTACTCATCCAGACATTAATGCGCCAGATTATGAAATCAAAGGACAAATTCTACACATGGTGACTAATCAATGCCAATTTAGTGGTGCGCCGAAGGAAGATCCAAATGAACATTTACGTACCTTTAATAAGATCTGCACACTATTTAAAATCCGAGAAGTAGAGGATGAACAGATATATCTCATGTTATTTCCCTGGACTTTAAAGGGAGAAGCCAAAGATTGGTTGGAATCGTTACCTGAAGGGGCGATTGATACATGGGACGTTTTAGTTGAAAAATTTCTTAAACAACTCTTTCCTGCATCTAAAGCCGTAAGACTTCAAGGAGAAATTGTTACATTCACACAGAAGCCGAATGAAACTCTATATGAGGCGTGGACTAGATTTGGAAAGTTGTTAAGAGGATGTCCGCAACATGGTTTAGACACCTGTCAAATAGTACAAATATTCTACCAAGGATGCGACATCACTACAAGAAAAGACATAGATATAGCAGCTGGTGGTTCTATTATGAAGAAAACTGAAACTGATGCTTACAAAATTATTGATAACACTGCTTCACACTCACATGAGTGGCACCAAGAAAAAGATATCGTTAGATCATCTAAAGCAGCTAGAGCCGATTCTAGCCATGACTTAGATTCCATTTCCGCAAAGATAGATGCTGTTGAGAGACGAATGGAAAAGATGACTAAAGATATTCACTCAATACGAATTAGTTGTGAGCAGTGTGGAGGACCACATTTGACAAAAGATTGTCTCAGTATTGAACTAACAATGGAACAAAGAGAGAATATTTCATACATAAACCAAAGGCCTGGAAATAATTATCAGAATAATTATCAACCGCCAAGACCGATTTACAATCAAAACCAGAATTATAACCGAAATATTCCATACAACAACCAACAAGGTCCTAGCAATCAACAAGTATCCAATAATACTTACAACCAGCAAAGACCTAATTTTCAAAACAAACCACCACAACAAACCGATGATAAAAAGCCGAATTTAGAAGATATGATGACGAAGCTAGTTGAAACTCAAACGCAGTTTTTCACATCTCAGAAACAAACTAATGAACAAAATGCTCAAGCATTTAGAAATCAACAAGCTTCTATTCAAAATCTGGAACAAGAAGTAAGTAACCTAGCAAGGTTAATAGGTGAAAGAAAACCTGGAAGTCTACCTAGTGATACAAATGCTAACCCCCGGAATGAAACAGCTAAAGCCATTACCACAAGAAGTGGTACAACATTTAAACCACCTGAAATACTTGTAACTTCTGATGAGGCTATTCCTACTCCACAAGAACCACAACCTGATCAAGATAAGGAAAAAGAACCGGTAGTTGAAAAGGTTAATGAAGATAACACAGTTAAGGCTAAACCTTATGTTAAACCATACCAACCACCACTTCCTTACTCGAGTAAAATGAAGAAAGAGAAACTTGAAGCCAAGCAATCCAAATTCTTGGATATGTTTAAACAGATAAATGTAAATCTTCCTTTCATTGATGTGATTTCAGGAATGCCTAGATATGCTAAGTTCTTGAAAGATCTAATCTCAAATAGAAAGAAAATGGAAGAACTCTCGGCTGTTACCATGAATGCTAATTGTTCAGCAGTGCTGTTGAATAAGATACCAAAAAAACAATCTGATCCAGGAAGTTTCACAATTCCATGTTTTCTAGGTAGTCTTAGTTCAATAGAAGCATTGGCAGACTTAGGTGCTAGTATAAATCTAATGCCATATTCACTATACGCTAAACTAGACCTTGGAGAATTGAAACCAACCAGAATAAGCATACAACTAGCCGATAGATCAATAAAATATCCTAGAGGGATAATGGAAAACATGCTAGTTAAAGTTGGTACTTTAGTATTTCCAGTAGATTTTGTTGTTCTGGACATGGAAGAAGATTCTCAAGTTCCTCTCATATTAGGAAGACCATTCTTAAATACGGCTAAAGCAATGATAGACGTGTTCGGTAAGAAATTGACCCTAAGTATAGAGGACGAGAGTGTTACCTTTTCAGTTGATAGAGTAATGCAACAACCACAATCTGCAGATGATACATGTTATTATATTCAAACTATAGATGCACATGCAGAATTATTAGAAGAATTTCCAGAATTACAAGGAACAGGAGAATGTTCTTTAGGAGAAGGTAATGAACCAATTGATGAAGCTGAAATGTTAGCTACACTTATAGTTAATGGATATGAACCAACAACAGAAGAAATTCAAATGCTAAAAGAAGAAGACAGATATCGATACAAATCATCGATAGAAGAACCTCCGAAATTAGAGTTAAAGCCACTTCCAAACCATTTGGAATACGCTTATTTACATGGTGAATCTGAATTACCTGTAATAATATCGTCTTCTCTTACTGAAAATGAGAAATCACAACTCATTTCTGTGTTGAAAGCTCATAAACCAGCCATTGCATGGAAGATTCATGATATTAAAGGAATAAGTCCTTCGTATTGCACACATAAAATCCTTATGGAAGAAGGTCATAAAACGTATGTGCAACGCCAACGAAGACTAATTCCTAATATGCAAGATGTAGTTAAGAAAGAGATTATTAAACTGCTAGATGCAGGTTTAATTTATCCAATTTATGATAGTCCATGGGTAAGCCCAGTTCAATGCGTGCCTAAGAAGGGTGGCATGACTATCATTACAAATGAGAAAAATGAGCTTATTCCTACTAGGACTGTAACAGGATGGCATGTATGTATTGATTATAGAAAATTAAATGACGCCACCAGAAAAGATCACTTTCCCTTACCTTTCATAGATCAAATGTTGGAAAGATTAGCCGGAAATAGTTACTATTGTTTTCTAGATGGATTTTCCGGATATTTTCAAATTCCAATAGCACCCGAGGACCAAGAGAAAACCACATTCACGTGCCCTTATGGTACTTTTGCTTACAAACGCATGCCATTTGGACTTTGCAATGCCCCTGCAACCTTTCAAAGGTGTATGATGGCGATTTTTCATGACATGATAGAAGAATGCTTGGAAGTTTTCATGGATGACTTTTCAGTCTTCGGTGATACATTTGAATCATGTCTAGCTAATCTTGAACGGATGCTTATTAGATGCGAACAATCAAATCTAGTTCTTAATTGGGAGAAATGCCATTTTATGGTTAAAGAAGGCATCGTTCTTGGTCATAAAATTTCAAAAGAAGGAATTGAAGTGGATAGAGCTAAAGTAGATGTAATTGCTAAACTTCCACATCCCACCAATGTTAGAGGAGTTAGGAGTTTTCTAGGGCATGCCGGTTTTTACCGACGTTTCATAAAAGATTTTTCTAAAATTGCCACTCCTATGAATAAACTCTTAGAAAAGGATGCTCCATTCATCTTTTCAGATGAGTGTATCAAATCTTTTAATATTCTTAAAGAGAAACTCACTAATGCGCCGATCATGATAACACCAAATTGGAATCTACCATTTGAACTAATGTGCGATGCAAGTGATTTTGCAATGGGAGCCGTTTTAGGACAAAGGATTGAAAAATGATTTCAACCTATATATTATGCTAGTAAGACATTACAAGGAGCACAAACGAACTATACAACTACTGAAAAAGAACTCCTTGCTATTGTCTTTGCTTTTGACAAATTTCGATCATATCTCGTTCTAGCAAAAACGGTAGTCTATACCGACCATTCTGCTCTTAGATACCTATTTTCAAAACAAGATGCTAAACCAAGATTAATCCGTTGGATCTTATTCTTACAAGAGTTTGATATTGAAATCCGAGATAAAAAAGGAGCATAAAATCTCGCCGCTGATCATCTTTCTCGTCTTGAAAATCCCGAATTAGAAGTTCTAAATGAATCGGCCATACAAGACAACTTTCCTAATGAATATCTATTGAAGATAGATTATAATGAAATCCCATGGTTTGCAGACTATGCAAACTATTTAGTATGTGGATTCCTTGAAAAAGGATTATCGTACCAAAAACGAAAGAAATTCTTCAGTGATATAAAACACTATTTTTGGGAAGATCCACATCTGTTTAAAAGTTGTCCCGATGGAATAATACGCCGATGTGTATTTGGAGATGAAGCTAGTAAAATTTTAAACCATTGTCACACAGGACCAACAGGAGGGCATTATGGACCTCAACTAACAGCAAGAAAAGTTTATGATGCTGGATTCTATTGGCCTACAATTTACAAAAACGCA
The DNA here is from genome assembly GCF_046630445.1 of Rutidosis leptorrhynchoides. Taxonomy (NCBI): domain Eukaryota; kingdom Viridiplantae; phylum Streptophyta; class Magnoliopsida; order Asterales; family Asteraceae; genus Rutidosis; species Rutidosis leptorrhynchoides. Next base: position 135,799,031 of record NC_092340.1, on the reverse strand, counting down.
CACCTTCTTTGCAAATCCTGTGATGCTTGTCAAAGGGCCGGAAAAATAAGTCAACGTGATGAAATGCCACAAAATGTCATCCAAGTATGTGAAGTATTTGACATTTGGGGTATTGACTTTATGAGTCCATTTCCAAAATCTCATAATAATCTATATATACTCGTAGCCATTGATTATGTATCTAAATGGGCGGAAGCACAAGCTCTCCCAACTAACGATGCACGAGTTGTAGTCAACTTTTTAAAACGTCTTTTTGCAAGGTTTCGAACACCGAAAACTTTAATAAGTGATCGGGGTACTCATTTCTGTAATAATCAACTTGAGAAAGTTCTTAAAAGATATGGAGTAACTCATAAAATCTCCACCGCATATCATCCACAAACAAGTGGACAAGTTGAAAATACCAACCGAGCTTTAAAACGTATTCTAGAGAAAACCGTAGGATCAAATCCGAAGGAATGGTCCATTAAATTGGAGGATGCACTCTGGGCTTTTAGAACAGCCTACAAAACTCCAATTGGAACCACACCTTTTAGACTTGTTTATGGAAAAGCATGTCATCTTCCAGTAGAAATTGAACACAAAGCATTTTGGGCTTTAAAAACATGTAATCTTGATTTACATGAAGCCGGACATCTACAATTAAGTCAACTAAACGAATTAGAAGAATTAAGACATGAAGCATACGAAAATTCGTTAATATATAAAGAAAGAACGAAGAAATGGCATGATAAAAGAATCAGAAGTTCAAAAGAATTTAAAGAAGGAGACAGAGTTCTTCTTTTCAATTCACGATTCAAGCTATTTCCTGGAAAATTGAAATCAAGATGGTCTGGACCATTCATAGTCAAAAGAGTTTTCCCATACGGAATGATAGAATTAATAAATTCAAATGGGATTGAATTTAAAGTTAATGGTCACAGAGTTAAACATTACATACATGGTCCGATGGAAGTAGACAATGAAGTTAATCACAATTTCGATACCACAGCTAACTAAGTATAGGGAGTTTATGTATTTCTTTTAGAGTTAGATTGTCTGTTTTCGTGTAGTTCTCGAAAATGGAACCCGAATGGTCTTTCCCTAGCAGACCCTAAAGAACTAGTCTTCTCCCCCCATTCTGAATTTTTTTTTTTTTAGGAAATGAAGACTGCCTGTGAACTAAACCATGGTCTGATGCTACACGCTTTGATCACTAAACGTAATAATGACACACTTCCGAGTGAAATAGTATCAGTAATCAGAGAAAGATTGGACGGAGTTAGAAAAGAATCCAGATGCGAAGATAATAAGTTACAATTTGGTAAAGGAAAATCAAAATCCGCAGCGAAAAGAAGAGCACGACACCTAGAAAGATGTCAAAAATGCGGAAAATGGTCACATGGAGGTAAATGTTCAAATAATCAAACCTATTCAAACACCGAATTTGTTACTTTATGCAGAGACGGACCGTTCATATGTTTAGAAGAAAAAACACTGAATGCTCGAGGTTACGCCTATGTAGCCATGAAAAACCAATTAAACCGACTATCTTATGAATGGGATAGATCATATAACTAAGAAATCTATTTCACAGGTATGTTTGTACAGTTTTTATTTTTTTTATTTTTATTTTTAACCTTTTGATAATAAACGCTAATTTGTTCGCTATAAAGTATTAAATCGGTATTGAATAAAATTAGGTTTGGCGACCGAAATTATTGATATCATTCAAAAATTTATTACATCACTGCGAAATTTAACGTTTATTCTTAAGGTATAAATATCTTTAATCAATCAACCCAAAATATTTCAAAAATTCGTCATGAGTTAAATTAGGTCTTGGAACCGAAATTACTTTACCGAAAAGAGGGGCGCATATTTTTGATAATATTTGATTGATTAAAGTGGGATAAAAAGTCAAAAAGATTTTTAATTTTATTTTTACCATATTTTTAAAATTAATATATAAATCTTAAATTAATATTGTAAACTTTGTAAAAACAATATATTTAAAATTGTAAATATTTGAAAAATTAATATAAGTTTGGTGTGAATTTATAATATGAATTTTTAAATTAAGTTTTGTGTGAATTTTTAATTTTTAAAATATGAATTTTATTTTTATGCATTTTAAATTGTAAGTTTGGTGTGAATTTTTAATATTAACTTTGAATTTTATATTTAAATTGTGTGAATTTAAAAACAAAAATTTACTTTATCTCATTAAGTTAAAAATATGATTTTTAAAATTCGTCGTAAGTTGAAGACTAGGTCGTTGAACCGAAATTGCTTTACCCGAGGGTGGGACGAGAACTTTTATTATCATTATTTTAATCTTATTGAATTAAAGTATGCCAAAAAAATTAAAAAAACTAAAAAAATCTAAGCTTTTAAAACAATCGCTTGAAAAAGACAAATTTTAAAATTTTGTCGAGGGACGGACTAGGACATCGATCCGAAACGACCTCGTCCTAAATAACAAGGGAAACAAAATTTTAAAATTAATTACTTAATTGTTTTAATTAGTATAAGATGTTAAAAAAAAAAAAAAAACAAAAACAAACTCCGCGACTCGCGGAGTTTGAAGGTTCAAACACCGCGACTCGCGGAGGGACCGAAATACAGAAAAAAAATAAAACGCAAAAAAACTGATCAGTTGAACACCACAACACACAAAACACTGCGATAAAACCCGCAAAAACCCGAAAAAATACTCCCAAATTCACAATTTTTGACCGTTAATCATCAAATCTTTTACTAAAATCATGTTGAGAAGGATGCTATCAAGGAATTACTCAAGAAAAATGGTAAATTTCTACACCTAAACACCATTTAATCCGAAAATTAGTGTTCTTGAGTAATTTTATACCCAATTTGATTTTGATGCTTTTTAGTGTAATTATGCTTAAATTGTTTATGTATTATGCTTGTATAACCTAGATTGATGCTATTTAACATGATTAGAAGTCTTAAACTTCAAATTTTGAGTAATCTAGGGTTTGTGTTCTTGAGCAAATTTGGGGCTTTTTGATATAAGCAGGTTATGGCCGATTTTTGTCATGAATTGTTGCTAAATTAAGTAGTGTAATATGTTTAGGTAACTTTGAGCCTAAACATGATTTTGAGAATTAAAGTGGACTTTTTCAAGTCTAAAATTCATGAACTTGATTTTTGAGAGATAATGCCATTTGAAACTTGTTTAATTGCTAGTAATGATTATTTTGACATGTTATTAGAGTTGAATGCTTATGAACTTGGCGAACATTTTCGTATATGCTTATTTGAAAAAGTGTAGATTTGATGAAAATATGAAAATGAGCTTAAGTTTGATATAAATTCATCATGTCATTGTAATTATTTTGATTGATGATTTTGCTGACACTAATGCATATTTGAATGCACAAAAATTGTGTTTGATGTGTTTTGCAGACTGAAAGGGGTGAATCTTCATCCCAAGCTCGCAATGCTCCTGCTGAGAATGCGGAACAACAGGAGGTGGATAACTACTACAAACAAGATATACCTCATCCAGTCATGACATTTTCTGATATGCACTTGGAAGATTTGCACCCGAACCTGAGATTTGACAGCCTTTGGATAGATTATCCAAAATACTAAAGGGGTTTGCATACTCTTCATTCTAAAGTTGTTGAGGTACCTAGGGTCATAGAATGGGGACCATTAGAAGCTGTAGAATTGGCCGGGCCAATTAGGGAATTACTTGCACAGAGGTATGGTAATTCTACTTTTAACGACTGGGTACGTTTATTCACCATGCATAGACCTGTATATAAAGTATGGTGTGAAGAATTGTTGTGTAGTATAGAATTAAATGATCGGGTAGCTAGTTTAACCGATCGATCTTTTATTAGATTTTTGTTAGGAGGTTCGATGCGCCACATGTCTTTACTAGACATGGCTCAGGCTTTACGTATATATACGCCTGAGGAGTTAGCATCTGCCGATTGTAGAGGGTTGATATTGAACGGTAGGAAGATAGACGAAAATTTTGATACGCACCGTGTATGGAGTCAAATGACTAGCCATCACCGATTCAAAGGAGGAAATTACTCTTATTTAGATATAGATAGAGCTGAATTAAGAGTAATTCATAGGTTTTTAGCTAATTCGATTACACAAAGAGGTAAGAACAAGGAAAAGGTAAATGAACAGGATTTGTTTTACCACATGTGTATTCGAGACCCACAAAGCGCTGTAAGTATACCTTATTGTGGGGGTTATTATTTATCAGCTATGGTTAGGGGGATGAGACCGCATATCATAATAGGAGGTGGTATATTTATTACTTTGATTGCTGAATATTTCGGTGTGGATATAAGTCGGGGGGGATTATTAGTCGAAGAACCAGAACCCCGCGATACAATAGGTTTAAATGTATACCATGGTGCGAAAGTTTTGAAGAGGCGAAATAACGCCGCAGTACAATACCATGGTAGACATCCACAGGTTGAGAGAAACCAACAGCAAGGTAATGTAGGAGGGGGAAATGAAATGCAAGAAATGCAAAGGTTTATAGCTTCACAGGAGTACGAAAATGCTAGACATAGAGCATTTGAAGATTGGCAAGTTCATCAAAACCAAATCATAGCTTATTGCCAACATATAGGTAGAAACTATATTCCTACTCCAAAGCCCATATTCCCTCCCTGGTCTATAGAGATTCAACCACCGTATCCTACGTATAACCCAGCCGAAGCATTTTATAGCACCTATGGTTATGCATGGAACCCCTACTGGTATCAGTATCATCCTTAGTCTACTTAGTTTTATTTTATTTTATTATTTGTAATGTTGATACGTTTAATACTTATTTAATATTGTAATAGTTTTTATAATTTTCTAACTTTTATTCTTAGATTTTAATAATTTTTGAATGTGGGGTAATATACCAAACTTCAAAAATATGTATATATGTATGCAGTTTATCTTATGTACACAACAGGGTAAAACAACGCATTTTCAAAGACTGGCATTAAGTTCAGCAAAAGCAACTAATTTTGACGACAAGATGCAAAATATATGTGAAATAATAACAAGACGGAATGAACAAATGATGTGCACCATTTATCATTCAGCAAACAAACACAAATATGCTTGGAAACTTTGGTAAAATTTAATCATTTTCACACAAATCACCCTCAATAATTTAAATTGTTACTGATTTCTTGCAAATGAGGGCATTGCAAGATCTTAAGTGTGGGAAGGGGTTAAATTCTTTCGGATTTTAAAATTTTTACTTTATACACTTGGTTACCATTCGAAATACTAGTAAAGTAGTAGTTGTATTAGAATCTAGTGCTCTCTGATAATAAAGAACAGCCCTAGTCTTATATACTGACTACCCAATTCTAGTAAAAATTTTCAAAATTTTTAATTAAATGAACTCAAAATCATGTTTATACATATTTATGAATGATAAAACTAGGTTTTAACACCGAAATTATTGTTACCTCGAAAAGGACATAAATTGATAAACAAACCAAAATGTTAAAATTCATTTAAAATGGAATAGAGGACAATAAAAAGGAAAATAAAAGCCAAGTGTGGGAAAATTTTCCAAGTTATTCAAAACATATGTCACATATTTTTGTACAAATAACTGAAAATACTTTTGCTTTGGACTAAACTAAACTGTTTTACCCGATGAAAGAAAAGAAGAGATGGATCTACACGATGAATCAATTCCATCATTAAAAGGAAGTAAAGTCTTCCGAAAAAGAAACGCGCTTCTTGATTTAGGTCAGGAAGTTGTCGTCCAGACCAACTGTAGGTTGACAAAAAACCTAGAAAAGTCATCACTAAAATCAGCAGGAAATCCACGGACCTCAGCATTAAACAGGGTCGCCAAGTGGTCAGATTTATCCTAACCATGAGAAGGATTTATCTCGTACAATGGGGGGCACCATTCAAATTAGCTGGATAAGACTAATGAATCAGATCCCCAGAAAGGATAATCTCCTTAAAAGATCAAAAATCAGCTTTTAAGCCTGATATTACTCAATCCTTGAGATTGACCTTAAAGATTGAGAATTACAAACTCATGGAATTCAATGATATCTAAACTCGAGCCTGAACGAGAAAATATTTTGATCAAAATTACAAACCGATTTGTTTTCTAAAAACCCATTTTCAATGCGTTCATTACCATTGAACGTAAAATCCTAGGAATTCACCTAGAATTCATTAGGTCACCTGAACCAAATCGGGTATCAACCGTAAGAACGGTGGTTGCATAGTGGTTAAAGACAGGACCTTGTGCCAAACCTACAAATTATAAGGGTGAGCTTTACTATTGCTCCTACCAAGGATAGTAATTGCGTCTGACACGTTATAGAACATAATTAAAAGCATGTCAGGGGACATTGCCTTAACAGTTGCTTGTTCAACGCTTTCCTTTACAACCGGACGGTAGTTTACCGAAAGGTAATATACGGGACAAGTAAACTGGACGTGTTGCTTTCCAAATACAAGGTTAGCAAGTGGGTGACACAAAACCATAAGTTTTGAGCTAAAATTTTCAAATCTGAAACCCACAAAACCCACAAAAATATTTTGCAAACACCGGTGAAGGGTTATTCCAGAAAACTTATCTAGGGTAAAAACTAGATTTAATTTTCAAAAGATCAAATGTTTTCATAAAGATCCAATTTCCTTAATGGATCTAAATTTTTATAGTCATGTGGGACTGTAAACCATATCGTTACTACCATTGTTTATACCGCCGTATAGAAATCACTGATTTACAAAGTGTGAAGAATAAAGAAGTGATTCTAGTATTTCAAGACGATATTGCTTGAGGACAAGCAACGCTCAAGTGTGGGAATATTTGATAATGCTAAAAACGAACATATATTTCATAGCATTATTCCTCAAGAAAGACAAGCTTTTAGTTGCAATTGTTCTATTTACAAAGTGATATTCGTTTAAATAATAAAAGGTGAAGACAAAAGACAGATTAGACGAATTGAAGATGCAAACGACCAAAAAGCTCAAAAGTACAAAAGACAATCAAAGAGGTTCCAATTATTGATAAGAAACGTCTCGAAATTACAAGAGTACAAGATTCAAAACGCAAAGTACAAGATATTAAATTGTACGCAAGGACATTCTAAAATCCGGAACCGGGACCAGAGTCAACTCTCAACGCTCGACGCAACGGACTAAAAATTACAAGTTAACTATGTATATAAATATAATATAATATATAATTAATTATATTAATTATATATATATTATATTTATAAAATAAACCGTCGGTAAACAAAGAGCCAAAATGGAGTGACCTGTAATTACAAACTCCGCGACTCGCGGAGTTTGAAGGCAAAAGTTGCCGCAAGTCGCGGAGCCCCAAAAACTGAAACTCCCTATAAAAGCAAACGAATTCTGATCGCAAAAGATACATAATATATATCCATCCATCTATCTAAACGTATAAATTTATATTTATATTTTAATTTTAATTTTAATTTTAATTTTAATCCTAATAATAAGGGTATGTTAGCGAAAGTTGTAAGGGTGTAAGTCGAAATTCTGTCCGTGTAACGCTACGCTATTTTTAATCATTGTAAGTTATGTTCAACCTTTGTAATTTAATGTCTCATAGCTAAGTTATTATTATGCTTATTTAATCTGAAGTAATCATGATGTTGGGCTAATTACTAAAATTGGGTAATTGGACTTTGTACCATAATTGGAGTTTGGATAAAAGAACGACACTTGTGGAAATTAGACTATGGGCTATTAATGGGTTTTATATTAACTAAACAATACCTTGTTAATTTAATATACAAACTTATAATTCGACGTATTTATATATAACCACATACGCTTGACTGGGTACGGTGGGCGGGATATCTATAAATACCAATAATTATTCATTTTACCGGACACGGAACTAGATTAATAGTTAATAGACTTGTTGAAACAGGGGTGAATTACATTCAAGGGTAATTTGTGTAATTGTTAACAAAGTAGTAAAACCTTGGTTTACACGCAGTCGATAATCTGGTGTATTCATTAAACAAAGTATTAAAACCTTGTTACAATTCGAATCCTCAATTAGTTGGAATATTTGACTTCGGGAATAAGAATAATTTGACGAAGGCTTTCGCTCTTTATATTTATGACTGATGGACTATTATGGACAAATCCGTATGGACATATTAAATAATCCAGGACAAAGGACAATTAACTCATGGGCATAAAACTAAAATCAACACGTCAAACATCATGATTACGGAAGTTTAAATAAGCATAATTATTTTATTTCATATTTTATTTCCTTTATTTTATATTTAATTGCACTTCTAATTATAGCACTTTCATTTATTGTTATTATATTTAATTGCACTTTTAATTATCGTACTTTTTAATTATCGCAAGTTTATTTTATCGCACTTTTATTATTCGCAATTTCATTATCGTTATTTACTTTACGCTTTAAATTAAGTCTTGTATTTATTTATTATTTTACATTTGGTTTTAACTGCGACTAAAGTTTTAAAATCGACAAACCGGTCATTAAACGGTAAAAACCCCCCTTTATAATAATAATATTACTTATATATATATTTGTATTTTTATAAAAGTAAACTAATATAGCGTTAAGCTTTGTTTAAAGATTTTCCCTGTAGAACGAACCGGACTTACTAAAAACTACACTACTGTACGATTAGGTACACTGCCTATAAGTGTTGTAGCAAGGTTTAAGTATATCCATTCTCTAAATAAATAAATATCTTGTGTAAAATTGTATCGTATTTAATAGTATTTCCTGCTAAAAATTAATAGTATTTTATACCCCTTAGCTTTAACTATCAGTTTACAATACAAATATGTTACAACAAAATAAGTTTCTTGAATGCAGTTTTTACACAATATCATACAAGCATGGACTCCAAATCTCGTCCTTATTTAAGTATGCGATAGCGGAAGCTCTTAATAATCACCTGAGAATAAACATGCTTAAAACGTCAACAAAAATGTTGGTGAGTTATAGGTTTACCTATATATATCAAATCATAATAATAGACCACAAGATTTCATATTTCAATACACATCCCATACATAGAGATAAAATTCATTCATATAGTGAACACCTGGTAACTGACATTAACAAGATGCATATATAAGAATATCCCCATCATTCCGGGACACCCTTCGGATATGATATAAATTTCGAAGTACTAAAGCATCCGGTACTTTGGATAGGGTTTGTTAGGCTCAATAGATCTATCTTTAGGATTCGCGTCAATTAGGGTGTCTGTTCCCTAATTCTTAGATTACCAGACTTAATAAAAAGGGGCATATTCGATTTCGATAATTCAACCATAGAATGTAGTTTCACGTACTTGTGTCTATTTTGTAAATCATTTATAAAACCTGCATGTATTCTCAACCCAAAAATATTAGATTTTAAAAGTGGGACTATAACTCACTTTCACAGATTTTTACTTCGTCGGGAAGTAAGACTTGGCCACTGGTCGATTCACGAACCTATAACAATATATACATATATATCAAAGTATGTTCAAAATATATTTACAATACTTTTAATACATTTTGATGTTTTAAGTTTATTAAGTCAGCTGTCCTCGTTAGTAACCTACAACTAGTTGTCCATAGTTAGATGTACAGAAATAAATCGATAAATATTATCTTGAATCAATCCACGACCTAGTGTATACGTATCTCAGTATTGATCACAACTCAAACTATATATATATTTTGGAATCAACCTCAACCCTGTATAGCTAACTCCAACATTCACATATAGAGTGCCTATGGTTGTTCCGAAATATATATAGATGTGTCGACATGATAGGTCGAAATATTGTATACGTGTCTATGGTATCTCAAGATTACATAATATACAATACAAGTTGATTAAGTTATGGTTGGAATAGATTTGTTACCAATTTTCACGTAGCTAAAATGAGTAGTTTTTACCAATTTTGTTTTGCTCGCCATTTATTCGTTTCTAATCTGTTTTGAGTGATTTAAGCGGCCAAGGTTTCGTATTGAACTTGAATTTATGAAAATAAACAGAAAAGGTATAGGTTTATAGTTGGAAATACAAGTTACAAGTCGTTTTTGAAAGAGGTAGTCATTTCTGTTGAAAGAACGACATCTTGATGACCATTTTGAAAAACATACTTTCACTTTGAGTTTAACCATGATTTTTGGATATAGTCTCATGTTCATAAGAAAAATCATTTTTCCAGAAATATAGCTTTTAAATCAAAGTTCTTCTTAGCTTTTAATTATCCCAACCAAAACAGCCCCCGGTTTTACTACGACGGCGTATATCCAGTTTTATGGTGTTTATCGTGTTTCCGGGTTTTAAATCATTAAGTTAGCATATAATATAGATATAGAACATGTGTTTAGTTGATTTTAAAAGTCTAGTTAGAAGGATTAACTTTATTTGCGAACAAGTTTAGAATTAACTAAACTATGTTCTAGTGATTACAAGTTTATAACGTTGAATAAGACAGCTTTTTATGTATGAATTGAATGATGTTATGAACATCATTACTACCTCAAGTTCCTTGGATAAACCTACTAGAAATGAGAAATATGGATCTAGCTTCAAAGGATCCTTGGATGGCTTGAAAGTTCTTGAAGCAGAATCATGACACGAAAACAATTTCAAGTAAGATTTTCACTCGAAATAAGATTGTTATAGTTATAGAAATTGAATTAAAGTTTGAATATGATTCTTACCTTGTATTAGAAAGATAACCTACTGTAAGTAACAAAGGTTTCTTGATCTTGGATGATTACTTGGAATGGATTTAGAAAACTTGGAAGTAAACTTGCAATCTTGGAAGTATTCTTGATTTTATGAAACTAGAACTTTTGGAATTTATGAAGAACACTTAGAACTTGAAGATAGAACTTGAGAGAGATCAATTAGATGAAGAAAATTGAAGAATGAAAGTGTTTATAGGTGTTTTTGGTCGTTGGTGTATGGATTAGATATAAAGGATATGTAATTTTGTTTTCATGTAAATAAGTCATGAATGATTACTCATATTTTTGTAATTTTATGAGATATTTCATGCTAGTTGCCAAATTATGGTTCCCACATGTGTTAGGTGACTCACATGGGCTGCTAAGAGCTGATCATTGGAGTGTATATACCAATAGTACATACATCTAAAAGCTGTGTATTGTACGAGTACAAATACGGGTGCATACGAGTAAAATTGTTGATGAAACTGAACGAGGATGTAATTGTAAGCATTTTTGTTAAGTAGAAGTATTTTGATAAGTGTCTTGAAGTCTTTCAAAAGTGTATGAATACATATTAAAACACTACATGTATATACATTTTAACTGAGTCGTTAAGTCATCGTTAGTCGTTACATGTAAGTGTTGTTTTGAAACCTTTAGGTTAACGATCTTGTTAAGTGTTGTTAACCCAATGTTTATAATATCAAATGAGATTTTAAATTATTATTTTATCATGATATTATGACGTATGAATATCTCTTAATATGATATATATAATACATTAAATGTCGTTACAACGATAATCGTTACATATATGTCTCCTTTCAAAATCATTAAGTTAGTAGTCTTGTTTTTACATATGTAGTTCATTGTTAATATACTTAATGATATGTTTACTTATCATAATATCATGTTAACTATATATATATATCCATATATATGTCATCATATAGTTTTTACAAGTTTTAACGTTCGTGAATCACCGGTCAACTTGGGTGGTCAATTGTCTATATGAAACCTATTTCAATTAATCAAGTCTTAACAAGTTTGATTGCTTAACATGTTGGAAACACTTAATCATGTAAATAATAATTTCATTTAATATATATATAAACATGGAAAAGTTCGGGTCACTACAGTACCTACCCGTTAAATAAATTTCGTCCTGAAATTTTAAGCAGTTGGAGGTGTTGACGTATCTTCTGGAAATAAATGCGGGTATTTCTTCTTCATCTGATCTTCTCGTTCCCAGGTGAACTCGGGTCCTCTACGAGCATTGCATCGAACCTTAACAATTGGTATCTTGTTTTGCTTAAGTCTTTTAACCTCACGATCCATTATTTCGACGGTTTCTTCGATGAATTGAAGTTTTTCGTTGATTTAGATTTCATCTAACGGAATTGTGAGATCTTCTTTAGCAAAACATTTCTTCAAATTCGAGAAGTGGAAAGTGTTATGTACAGCCGCGAGTTGTTGAGGTAACTCAAGTCGGTAAGATACTAGTCCGACACGATCAATAATCTTGAATGGTCCAATATACCTTGGATTTAATTTCCCTCGTTTACCAAATCGAACAACGCCTTTCCAAGGTGCAACTTTAATCATGACCATCTCTCCAATTTCAAATTCTATATCTTTTCTTTTAATGTCAGCGTAGCTCTTTTGTCGACTTTGGGCGGTTTTCAACCGTTGTTGAATTTGGATGATCTTCTCGGTAGTTTCTTGTATAATCTCCGGACCCGTAATCTGTCTATCCCCCACTTCACTCCAACAAATCGGAGACCTGCACTTTCTACCATAAAGTGCTTCAAACGGCGCCATCTCAATGCTTGAATGGTAGCTGTTGTTGTAGGAAAATTCTGCTAACGGTAGATGTCGATCCCAACTGTTTCCGAAATCAATAACACATGCTCGTAGCATGTCTTCAAGCGTTTGTATCGTCCTTTCGCTCTGCCCATCAGTTTGTGGATGATAGGCAGTACTCATGTCTAGACGAGTTCCTAATGCTTGCTGTAATGTCTGCCAGAATCTTGAAATAAATCTGCCATCCCTATCAGAGATAATAGAGATTGGTATTCCATGTCTGGAGACGACTTCCTTCAAATACAGTCGTGCTAACTTCTCCATCTTGTCATCTTCTCTTATTGGTAGGAAGTGTGCTGATTTGGTGAGACGATCAACTATTACCCAAATAGTATCAAAACCACTTGCAGTCCTTGGCAATTTAGTGATGAAATCCATGGTAATGTTTTCCCATTTCCATTCCGGGATTTCGGGTTGTTGAAGTAGACCTGATGGTTTCTGATGCTCAGCTTTGACCTTAGAACACGTCAAACATTCTCCTACGTATTTAGCAACATCGGCTTTCATACCCAGCTACCAAAAATGTTTCTTGAGATCCTTGTACATCTTCCCCGTTCCAGGATGTATTGAGTATCTGGTTTTATGAGCTTCTCTAAGTACCATTTCTCTCATATCTCCAAATTTTGGTACCCAAATCCTTTCAGCCCTATACCGGGTTCCGTCTTCCCGAATATTAAGATGCTTCTCCGATCCTTTGGGTATTTCATCCTTTAAATTTCCCTCTTTTAAAACTCCTTGTTGTGCCTCCTTTATTTGAGTAGTAAGATTATTATGAATCATTATATTCATAGATTTTACTCGAATGGGTTCTCTGTCCTTCCTGCTCAAGGCATCGGCTGTAGTGACCCGAACTTTTCCATTTTATATATATTAATTGAGATTGATATTTACATGATTAAATGTTTCCAACATGTTAAGCAATCAAACTTGTTAAGACTTGATTAATTGAAATATATTTCATATAGACAATTGACCACCCAAGTTGACCGGCGATTCACGAGCGTTAAAACTTGTAAAAATGACATGACGATATATATATGGATATATATATGGTTAACATGAGATTATGATAAGTAAGTATCTCCATAAGTATATTAACAATGAGTTATATACATATAAACAAGACTACTAACTTAAGGATTTCGAAACGAGACATATATGTAACGATTATCGTTGTAACGACATTTAAATGTATATATATCATATTAAGATATATTAATATATCATAATATCATGATAATATAATAATTTAACATCTCATTAGATATAATAAACAATGGGTTAACAACATTAATTGAGATCGTTAACTTAAAGGTTTCAAAACAACACTTACATGTAACGACTAACGATGACTTAACGACTCAGTTAAAATGTATATACATGTAGTGTATTTAGATGTATTAAAATACTTTTGGAAGACTTCAAGACATATATCAAAAAACTCATACTTAACGAAAATGGTTACAGTTACTTTCCCATTCTTTTCTTTCATCAAGAATTCTAGTCGTATTCTTACCCGTATTATACACAACTTCAAAACGTACTTACTATGGGTATATACCAATAGGAACTAGCATGGGATTCCACTCTTGAATATGTCATGTATGACTAATCAATTTTAACTTCTACCATGAGCTAGTCAACTAACTAGAACTCCTTTTAACCCCACTCACCACTCACCAATTACCACTCATCATTCACTCCATTTCACTTCCAATTCTCTTTCTAATTCTATCTCAACACACACACACACTATTATGAACGTATTTTTCCAGTAGTTAATCATCATCTTCATTAAAAATCACTTCAAGAATCAAGCTATAATCATCATAGGAAGAACACTTCAAGAACACTTCAAAAATCCCTTCAAGTTTACTAATTTACTTCCAAGCTTTCTAATCCATTCCAAGTAATCATCTAAGATCAAGAAACCTTTGTTATATACAGTAGGTTATCTTTCTTATTCAAGGTAATATTCATATTCAAACTTTGATTCAATTTCTATAACTATAAACTATCTTAATTCGAGTAAAAATCTTACTTGAACTTGTTTTTGTGTCATGATCCTATTTCAAGAACTTTCAAGCCATCCAAGATCCTTTGAAGCTAGATCATTTCTTGTTACTTCCAGTAGGTTTACCTACTAAACTTGAGGTAGTAATTATGTTCATAACATCATTCGATTCATATATATAAAACTATCTTATTCGAAGGTTTAAACTCGTAATCACTAGAACATAGTTTAGTTAATTCTAAACTTGTTCGCAAACAAAAGTTAATCCTTCTAAATTGACTTTTAAAATTAACTAAACACATGTTCTATATCTATATGATATGCTAACTTAATGATTTAAAACCTGGAAACACGAAAAACACCGTAAAACCGGATTTACGCCGTCGTAGTAACACCGCGGGCTGTTTTGGGTTAGTTAATTAAAAACTATGATAAACTTTGATTTAAAAGTTTTTATTCTGAGAAAATGATTTTTATTATGAACATGAAACTATATCCAAAAATTATGGTTAAACTCAAAGTGGAAGTATGTTTTCTAAAATGGTCATCTAGACGTCGTTCTTTCGACTGAAATGACTACCTTTACAAAAACGACTTGTAACTTATTTTTCTAACTATAAACCTATACTTTTTTCTGTTTAGATTCATAAAATAGAGTTCAATATGAAACCATATCAATTTGATTCACTCAAAACGGATTTAAAATGAAGAAGTTATGGGTAAAACAAGATTGGATAATTTTTCTCATTTTAGCTACGTGAAAATTGGTAACAAATCTATTCCAACCATAACTTAATCAACTTGTATTGTATATTATGTAATCTTGAGATACCATAGACACGTATACAATGTTTTGACCTATCATGTCGACACATCTATATATATTTCGGAACAACCATAGACACTCTATATGTGAATGTTGGAGTTAGCTATACAGGGTTGAGGTTGATTCCAAAATATGTATAGTTTGAGTTGTGATCAATACTGAGATACGTATACACTGGGTCGTGGATTGATTTAAGATAATATTTATCGATTTATTTCTGTATATCTAACTGTGGACAACTAGTTGTAGGTTACTAACGAGGACAGCTGACTTAATAAACTTAAAACATCAAAATATATTAAAAGTTTTGTAAATATATTTTGAACATACTTTGATATATATGTATATATTGTTATAGGTTCATGAATCAACCAGTGGCCAAGTCTTACTTCCCGACGAAGTAAAAATCTGTGAAAGTGAGTTATAGTCCCACTTTTAAAATCTAATATTTTTGGGATGAGAATACATGCAGGTTTTACAAATGATTTACAAAATAAACACAAGTACGTGAAACTACATTCTATGGTTGAATTATCAAAATCGAATATGCCCCTTTTTATTAAGTCTGGTAATCTAAGAATTAGGGAACAGACACCCTAATTTACGCGAATCCTAAAGATAGATCTATTGGGCCTAACAAACCCCATCCAAAGTACCGGATGCTTTAGTACTTCGAAATTTATATCATATCCGAAGGGTGTCCCGGAATGATGGGGATATTCTTATATATGCATCTTGTTAATGTCGGTTACCAGGTGTTCACCATATGAATGATTTTTATCTCTATGTATAGGATGTGTATTGAAATATGAAATCTTGTGGTCTATTGTTACGATTTGATATATATAGGTTAAACCTATAACTCACCAACATTTTTGTTGACGTTTAAAGCATGTTTATTCTCAGGTGAATATTAAGAGCTTCCGCTGTTGCATACTAAAATAAGGACAAGATTTGGAGTCCATGTTTGTATGATATTGTGTAAAAACTGCATTCAAGAAACTGATTTCGATGTAACATATTTGTATTGTAAACCATTGTGTAATGGTCGTGTGTAAACAGGATATTTTAGATCATCATTATTTGATAATCTACGTAAAGCTTTTTAAACCTTTATTTATGAAATAAAGGTTATGGTTTGTTTCAAAAATGAATGCAGTCTTTGAAAAACGTCTCATATAGAGGTCAAAACCTCGCAACGAAATCAATTAATATGGAACGTTTTTAATCAATAAGAATGGGACATTTCAGTTGGTATCAGAGCGTTGGTCTTAGAGAACCAGAATTTTGCATTAGTGTATCTTATCAAGTTTGTTAGGATGCATTAGTGAGTCTGGACTTCGACCGTGTTTACTTGAAAAATGATTGCTTAACAAATTTTGTTGGAAACTATATATTTTTAACATGTGAATATTATGTGATATATTAATCTCTTAACGCGTTTGATATTATGTGATAGATGTCTACCTCTAGAACAAGACCCATTGACTCACCTAATAATAATGAAGAGTCAAATGTAAATTGGAATGATTCGTGGACTGATTCACAAGTTCCCGAAGAGGAACCGGAAGAAGAGTCGGAACCAGAAGAAGAATCGGAACCGGAAGAAGAATCGGAACCGGATGAAGAAATAGAACCGGTGGGGGAAATAATAAAACGGTTAAGTAAAAGAAAATCCTCAACCAACCGACCAAGGTTAATTATGGTCAATGGTGTTTCCGCCAAGGAAGCAAAATATTGGGAGGATTACCAATTCTCCGATGAATCGGATTTCGATGAGAATTCCGATGATGTTATAGAAATTACCCCAACTGAATTTAAAAAGGCAAAAGAAAATAATAAGGGAAAGGGCATAAAAATAGAGAAATCTAATTCCAACCCCGATGAACTTTATATGTATCGTCAACCCCCGAAGTCCTTAAGTTGTAACAATGACTCGGGAACCTCTAAACCACCAGGTTTTTCTAAACCAATGTGGATAACGACGGCTCGTATTAGGGGAACATCATATATCCCTAGAAACTTGGCAAAACGAACCAAAACCGAAGAAGAAGAAATAAGCGAGTCGGAATAAGATAGTTGTATTCGTGTGGTGTAATATAAGTAATATAGTGTGCTTATGCTTTATGATATATGTAAAAATTGCTTGTATTAATAAGTATTTTTTTTTTATGAATCTAACTCTTGTCTATTTTACAGTATAAAAACACAAAATGGATAGACAACCCAATGTTTTAAGAGACCTACCTGGAGACATGATTGATGAAATCTTGTCTAGAGTCGGTCAGAATTCTTCGGCACAACTATTTAAGGCGAAATCAGTTTGTAAGACATTCGAAGAACGTTCCAAGAATGCCTTGGTTTATAAAAGGCTTTCGTTCGAAAGATGGGGGATATCACATTGGGAAATCCATAAGTTACGATGTGTTTACTTTGACGCATATATTGCGGGGAACCCAAATGCTATTTTACGCAATGGGTTAAGAAATTATTTTGACTCAATATATCCGAATATTGGACTTCGTGATTTAGAAAAAGCGGCTAACATGCAACATAAAGAAGCATGTTATGCTTACGGATTAGTAATGTTCGCTTCTCACCAAAGTGAGAACAAGAACATCGGGCTACAACTATTAAACAAAACATTCCCACAAGTGACGGAGTCGGTAATTGGGGTAAGAAATGAGGTTTTTAGATTGTTACGGGACTGTTGGACATTACGTAACCCTCGTCCCTTTGACGACGTTACAACGCGTTGTCTTATCAACTGCCATAATGGTTATGTTCCACAAGACCAAGGATGGGAAGTAATCCTAGTAAAACCAGAATGCATGACTTGTTTCTGGACGTATGAATTACGTGTCTTTATTGCCTTTGCTGAACGACTTGTGTACTAGCTAGAATTATCTTCACAACCATCTGGTATCAAATTTATTTTGTGCTATATTTCTTGCTATATGTAAAATAAGCGGTATTGTAAGTTTGTAAAATATTGTGTAAAAGTTTGAACGCGAAATATTATTATAATCAGTTTTTCATATAGAATTGTAGTAGTTGAATTGTATATTAGCTACTAAGTATGAACTTAACGGGTAGGTACTACCCGAATTTAAACTTATAAAACGCTAATATGAAGAAAAAGCTTTTATAAATGAGTTCATATTATGCTACGAAATACTATTAACTACTCTTAATATTCTGTATGATTAACTTGTTCCATTTGGCTATTTTGAAGGAAATGGCACCGACTACTCGACACACCGTGAATATGAATGAAGAGGAATTCCGTACTTTTCTAGCTTCAAACATAGCCGCAGTACAAGCTGCGCTACATACCAACAATAACCTTGGATCTAGCAGTACAGGAAATCGTGTAGGATGCACCTACAAAGAATTCACTGCCTGCAAACCTTTGGAATTTGATGGAACCGAAGGACCGATCGGATTGAAACGGTGGACCGAGAAGGTCGAATCGGTGTTTGCCATAAGTAAGTTTACTGAAGAGGACAAAGTAAAGTACGCTACGCATACCTTCACAGGTTCTGCGTTAACATGGTGGAATACCTATCTAGAGCAAGTGGGACAAGACGATGCGTACGCACTACCGTGGTCAGCATTCAAGCACTTGATGAACGAGAAGTACCGTCCCAGAACCGAGGTCAATAAGCTCAAGACATAACTTAGAGGGTTACGAACCCAAGGATTTGATATTACCACGTACGAAAGACGATTCACGGAATTATGCCTATTGTGTCCGGGAGCATTCGAAGATGAGGAAGAGAAGATCGACGCGTTTGTGAAAGGATTACCGGAAAGAATCCAAGAAGATATAAGTTCACACGAGCCCGCCTCCATACAACAGGCATGTAGAATGGCTCACAAACTAGTGAACCAGATTGAAGAAAGAATTAAAGAACAGACTGCTGAAGAGGCCAATGTGAAGCAAGTCAAAAGAAAGTGGGAGGAAAACGGTGATAAGAATCACCAATACAACAACAACAGCAATTACAACAATAATCGCAACAATTATCCCAACAATTTCAACATCAATCGCAACTACAACAAACGGCCCAACAACAACAACAACAACAACAACAACAACAACAACAACAACAGCAACTACAACAATCATCCCAACAACAATAATAACCGCAACAACAACAACAATCAGAAGCAGCTATGCCAAAGGTGTGAAAAGTATCACTCGGGGTTCTGCACCAAATTTTGCAACAAGTGTAAAAGAAATGGTCATAGCGCGGCGAAGTGTGAGGTCTACGGACCAGGGGTTAATAGAACAAAAGGAACAAATGGTGTCGGAATGAGTAATGACGGAGCAAGTAGTGTCGGAGCAAGTTATGCCAATGTAGTTTGTTATAAATGTGGAAAACCGGGCCACATTATTAGAAATTGCCCGAACCAGGAGAACACGAATGGACAAGGCTGCAGAAGAGTTTTCAATATTATTGCGGCAGAGGCACAGGAAGACCCGGAGCTTGTTACGGGTACGTTTCTTATTGACAATAAATCTGCTTACGTTTTATTTGATTCGGGTGCGGATAGAAGCTATATGAGTAGTGATTTTTGTGCTAAATTAAGTTGTCCATTGACGCCTTTGGATAGTAAATTTTTACTCGAATTAGCAAATGGTAAATTAATTTCAGCAGATAATATATGTCGGAATCGAGAAATTAAACTGGTTAGCGAAACATTTAAGATTGACTTGATACCAGTAGAGTTAGGGAGTTTTGATGTGATAATTGGTATGGACTGGTTGAAAGAAGTGAAAGCAGAGATCGTTTGTTACAAAAATGCAATTCGCATTATACGAGAAAAAGGAAAACCCTTAATGGTGTACGGAGAAAAGGGCAACACGAAGCTACATCTTATTAGTAATTTGAAGGCACAAAAACTAATAAGAAAAGGTTGCTATGCTGTTCTAGCACACGTCGAGAAAGTACAAACTGAAGAAAAGAGCATCAATGATGTTCCCGTCGCAAAAGAATTTCCCGATGTATTTCCGAAAGAATTACCGGGATTACCCCCACATCGATCCGTTGAATTTCAAATAGATCTTGTACCAGGAGCTGCACCAATAGCTCGTGCTCCTTACAGACTCGCACCCAGCGAGATGAAAGAACTGCAAAGCCAATTACAAGAACTTTTAGAGCGTGGTTTCATTCGACCAAGCACATCACCGTGGGGAGCTCCTATTTTGTTTGTCAAGAAGAAAGATGGTACATTCAGGTTGTGTATCGACTACCGAGAATTGAACAAACTTACCATCAAGAACCGCTACCCACTACCGAGAATCGACGACTTATTTGATCAACTACAAGGCTCGTCTGTTTATTCAAAGATTGACTTACGTTCCGGGTATCATCAAATGCGGGTGAAAGAAGATGATATTCCAAAGACTGCTTTCAGAACATGTTACGGTCATTACGAGTTTATGGTCATGCCTTTTGGTTTAACTAATGCACCAGCTGTGTTCATGGACCTTATGAACCGAGTGTGTGGACCATACCTTGACAAGTTTGTAATTGTTTTCATTGATGACATACTTATTTACTCAAAGAATGACCAAGAACACGGTGAACATTTGAGAAAGGTGTTAGAAGTATTGAGGAAGGAAGAATTGTACGCTTGTTCATCCTTCCATTCAAATTTCTTCCCTTTATGCGTTAATGCAGTCAAGGGTTTTGCTATTCTGGAAAAGTCTTGGATGAACCTTCTGTAGTAACCAGCTAGTCCTAAAAACTGGCGTATGTGTTTCGGAGTTTTTGGGGTTTCTCACTTTTCAACAGTTTCTATCTTTGCCGGATCCACCTTAATACCTTCTTTGTTCACTATGTGACCGAGGAATTGAACTTCTACTCCTTGTTGTGCCTCCTTTATTTGAGTAGTAATGTTATTATGAATCATTATATTCATAGATTTTACTCGAATGGGTTCTCTGTCCTTCCTGCTCAAGGCATCGGCTACCACATTTGCCTTCCCCGGGTGGTAACGAATCTCAAAGTCGTAATCATTCAATAATTCAATCCACCTACGCTGCCTCATATTCAGTTGTTTCTAATTAAATATGTGTTGAACACTTTTGTGGTCGGTATATATAATACTTTTGACCCCATATAAGTAGTGCCTCCAAGTCTTTAATGCAAAAACAACCGCGCCTAATTCCAAATCATGCGTCGTATAATTTTGCTCGTAATTATTTCCCTCTTTTAAAACTCCTTGTTGTGCCTCCTTTATTTGAGTAGTAATGTTATTATGAATCATTATATTCATAGATTTTACTCGAATGGGTTCTCTGTCCTTCCTGCTCAAGGCATCGGCTACCACATTTGCCTTCCCCGGGTGGTAACGAATCTCAAAGTCGTAATCATTCAATAATTCAATCCACCTACGCTGCCTCATATTCAGTTGTTTCTAATTAAATATGTGTTGAACACTTTTGTGGTCGGTATATATAATACTTTTGACCCCATATAAGTAGTGCCTCCAAGTCTTTAATGCAAAAACAACCGCGCCTAATTCCAAATCATGCGTCGTATAATTTTGCTCGTGAATCTTCAATTGTCTAGACGCATAAGCAATCACCTTCGTTCGTTGCATTAATACACAACCGAGACCTTGCTTTGATGCGTCACAATAAATCACAAAATCATCATTCCCTTCAGGCAATGACAATATAGGTGCCGTAGTTAGCTTTTTCTTCAATAACTGAAACGCTTTCTCTTGTTCATCCTTCCATTCAAATTTCTTCCCTTTATGCGTTAATGCAGTCAAGGGTTTTGCTATTCTGGAAAAGTCTTGGATGAACCTTCTGTAGTAACCAGCTAGTCCTAAAAACTGGCGTATGTGTTTCGGAGTTTTTGGGGTTTCTCACTTTTCAACAGTTTCTATCTTTGCCGGATCCACCTTAATACCTTCTTTGTTCACTATGTGACCGAGGAATTGAACTTCTACCAACCAAAATGCACACTTTGAAAACTTAGCGTACAGTTTTTCTTTCCTCAATACTTCTAGCACTTTTCTTAAATGTTCTTCGTGCTCTTGATCATTCTTTGAGTAAATAAGTATGTCATCGATGAAAACAATGACAAACTTGTCAAGATATGGCCCACACACTCGGTTCATAAGGTCCATGAACACAGCTGGTGCGTTAGTTAATCCAAACGGCATAACCAAAAACTCGTAATGACCATAACACGTCCTAAAAGCAGTTTTTGGAATATCATCCTCCTTTACTCGTATTTGATGATATCCAGAACGTAAATCGATCTTTGAATAAACCGACGAGCTTTGTAGTTGATCAAATAAGTCGTCAATTCTCGGCAGTGGATAACGGTTTTTGATGGTAACTTTGTTCAACTCTCTGTAGTCAATACACAACCTAAATGTACCATCCTTCTTCTTGACAAACAAAACAGGAGCTCCCCATGGTGATGTGCTTGGTCGAATGAAACCACGTTCTAATAGTTCTTGCAGTTGGCTTTGCAGTTCTTTCATCTCGCTGGGTGCGAGTCTATAAGAAGCACGAGCTATTGGTGCAGCTCCTGGTACAAGATCTATTTGAAATTCAACATATCGATGTGGAGGTAGTCCCGGTAATTCTTTCGGAAATACATCGGGAAATTCTTTTGCGACGGGAACATCATTGATGCTCTTTTCTTCAGTTAGTACTTTCTCGACGTGTGCTAGAACAGCATAGCAACCTTTTCTTATTAGTTTTTATGCCTTTAAATTACTAATAAGATGTAGCTTCATGTTGCCCTTTCTCCGTACACCATTAAGGGTTCTCCTTCTTCTCGTACAATGCGAATTGCATTTTTATAACATACGATCTCTGCTTTCACCTTCTTCAGCCAGTCCATGCCAACTATTACATCAAAACTCCCTAACTCTACTGGTATCAAATCAATCTTAAATATTTCGCTACCCAGTTTAATTTCTCGATTCCGGCATATATTATCTGGTGAAATTAATTTACCGTTTGCTAATTCGAGTAAAAATTTACTATCCAACGGCGTCAATGGACAACTTAATTTAGCACAAAAATCTCTACTCATATAGCTTCTGTCCGCACCAGAATCAAATAAAATGTAAGCATATTTATTGTCAATAAGAAACGTACCCGTAACAAGCTCTGGGTCTTCTTATGCCTCGGCCGCATTAATATTGAAAACTCTTCCGCGGCCTTGTCCATTCGTGTTCTCCTGGTTCGGGCAATTTCTATTAATGTGGCCCGGTTTTCCACATTTATAACAAACTACATTGGCATAACTTGCTCCGACACTACTTCCTCCGCCATTACTCATTCCGACACCATTTGTTCCTTTCGTTCTATTAACCCCTGGTCCGTAGACCTCACACTTCGCCGCGCTATGAACATTTCTTTTACACTTGTTGCAAAATTTGGTGCAGAACCCCGAGTGATACTTTTCACACCTTTGGCATAGCTGCTTCTGATTGTTGTTTTTGTTGCGGTTATTATTGTTGTTGGGATGATTGTTGTAGTTGCTGCTGCTGTTGTTGTTGTTGTTGTTGTTGTTGTTGTTGTTGTTGTTGTTGTTGTTGTTGTTGTTGTTGTTGGGCCGTTTGTTGTAGTTGCGATTGATGTTGCGATTGTTGGGATAATTGTTGCGATTATTGTTGTAATTGCTGTTGTTGTTGTATTGGTGATTCTTATCACCGTTTTCCTCCCACATTCTTTTGACTTGCTTCACATTGGCCTCTTCAGCAGTCTGTTCTTTAATTCTTCCTTCAATCTGGTTCACTAGTTTATGAGCCATTCTACATGCCTGTTGTATGGAGGCGGGCTCGTGTGAACTTATATCTTCTTGGATTCTTTCCGGTAATCCTTTCACAAACGCGTCGATCTTCTCTTCCTCATCTTCGAATGCTCCCGGACACAATAGGCACAATTTTGTGAATCGTCTTTCGTACGTGGTAATATCAAATCCTTGAGTTCGTAACCCTCTAAGTTCTGTCTTGTGCTTATTGACCTCGGTTCTGGGACGGTACTTCTCGTTCATCAAGTGCTTGAATACTGACCACGGTAGTGCGTACGCATCGTCTTGTCCCACTTGCTCTAGATAGGTATTCCACCATGTTAACGTAGAACCTGTGAAGGTATGCGTAGCGTACTTCACTTTGTCCTCTTCAGTACACTTACTTATGGCAAACACCGATTCGACCTTCTCGGTCCACCGTTTCAATCCGATCGGTCCTTCGGTTCCATCAAATTCCAAAGGTTTGCAGGCAGTGAATTTTTTGTAGGTGCATCCTACACGATTTCCTGTACTGCTAGATCCAAGGTTATTGTTGGTATGTAGCGCAGCCTGTACTGCGGCTATGTTTGAAGCTAGAAAAGTACGGAATTCCTCTTCATTCATATTCACGGTGTGTCGAGTAGTCGGTGCCATTTCCTTCAAAATAGTTAAATGGAACAAGTTAATCATACAGAATATTAAGAGTAGTTAATAGTATTTCGTAGCATAATATGAACTCATTTATAAAAGCTTTTTCTTCATATTAGCGTTTAATAAGTTTAAATTCGGGTAGTACCTACCCGTTAAGTTCATACTTAGTAGCTAATATACAATTCAACTACTACAATTCTATATGAAAAACTGATTATAATAATATTTCGCGTTCAAACTTTTACACAATATTTTACAAACTTACAATACCGCTTATTTTACATATAGCATGAAATATAGCACACAATAAATTTGATACAAGATGGTTGTGAAGATAATTCTAGCTAGTACACAAGTCGTTCAGCAAAGGCAATAAAGACACGTAATTCATACGTCCAGAAACAAGTCATGCATTCTGGTTTTACTAGGATTACTTCCCATCCTTGGTCTTTTGGAACATAACCGTTATGGCCATTGATAAGACAGCGTGTTGTAACATCGTCAAAGGGACGAGGGTTACGTAATGTCCAACAGTCCCGTAACAATCTAAAAACCTCATTTCTTACCCCAATTACCGACTCCGTCACTTTTGGGAACGTTTTGTTTAATAGTTGTAGCCCGATGTTCTTGTTCTCACTTTGGTGAGAAGCGAACATTACTAATCCGTAAGCATAACATGCTTCTTTATGTTGCATGTTAGCCGCTTTTTCTAAATCACGAAGTCCAATATTCGGATATATTGAGTCAAAATAATTTCTTAACCCATTGCGTAAAATAGCATTTGGGTTCCCCGCAATATATGCGTCAAAGTAAACACATCGTAACTTATGGATTTCCCAATGTGATATTCCCCATCTTTCGAACGAAAGCCTTTTATAAACCAAGGCATTCTTGGAACGTTCTTTGAATGTCTTACAAATTGATCTCGCCTTAAATAGTTGTGCCGAAGAATTCTGACCGACTCTAGACAAGATTTCATCAATCATGTCTCCGGGTAGGTCTCTTAAAATATTGGGTTGTCTATCCATTTTGTGTTTTTATACTGTAAAATAGACAAGAGTTAGATTCATAAAAAAATACTTATTAATACAAGCAATTTTTACATATATCATAAAGCATAAGCACACACTATATTACTTATATTACACCATACAAATACAACTATCTTATTCCGACTCGCTTGTTTCTTCTTCTTCGGTTTTGGTTCGTTTTGCCAAGTTACTAGGGATATATGATGTTCCCCTAATACGAGCCATCGTTAACCACATTGGTTTAGAAAAACCTGGTGGTTTAGAGGTTCCCGGGTCATTGTTACAACTTAAGGACTTCGGGGGTTGACGATACATATAAAGTTCATCGGGGTTGGAATTAGATTTCTCTATTTTTATGCCCTTTCCCTTATTATTTTCTTTTGCCTTTTTAAATTCAGTTGGGGTAATTTCTATAACATCATCGGAATTCTCGTCAGAATCCGATTCATCGGAGAATTGGTAATCCTCCCAATATTTTGCTTCCTTGGCGGAAACACCATTGACCATAATTAACCTTGGTCGGTTGGTTGAGGATTTTCTTTTACTTAACCGTTTTATTATTTCCCCCACCGGTTCTATTTCTTCATCCGGTTCCGATTCTTCTTCCGGTTCCGATTCTTCTTCCGGTTCGGACTCTTCTTCCGGTTCCTCTTCGGGAACTTGTGAATCAGTCCACGAATCATTCCAATTTACATTTGACTCTTCATTATTATTAGGTGAGTCAATGGGACTTGTTCTAGATGTAGACATCTATCACATAATATCAAACGCGTTAAGAGATTAATATATCACATAATATTCACATGTTAAAAATATATAGTTTCCAACAAAATTTGTTAAGCAATCATTTTTCAAGTAAACACGGTCGAAGTACAGACTCATTAATGCATCCTAACAAACTAGATAAGACACACTAATGCAAAATTCTGGTTCTCTAAGACCAACACTCTGATACCAACTGAAATGTCCCGTTCTTATTGATTAAAAACGTTCCATATTAATTGATTTCTTTGCGAGGTTTTGACCTCTATATGAGACATTTTTCAAATACTGCATTCATTTTAAAACAAACCATAACCTTTATTTCATCAATAAAGTTTTAAAAAGCTTTACGTAGATTATCAAATAATGATAATCTAAAATATCCTGTTTACACACGACCATTACATAATGGTTTACAATACAAATATGTTACAACAAAATAAGTTTCTTGAATGCAGTTTTTACACAATATCATACAAGCATGGACTCCAAATCTCGTCCTTATTTAAGTATGCGACAGCGGAAGCTCTTAATAATCACCTGAGAATAAACATGCTTAAAACATCAACAAAAATGTTGGTGAGTTATAGGTTTAACCTATATATATCAAATTATAATAATAGACCACAAGATTTCATATTTCAATACACATCCCATACATAGAGATAAAAATCATTCATATGGTGAACACCTGGTAACCGACATTAACAAGATGCATATATAAGAATATCCCCATCATTCCGGGACACCCTTCGGATATGATATAAATTTTGAAGTACTAAAGCATCTGGTACTTTGGATGGGGTTTGTTAGGCCCAATAGATCTATCTTTAGGATTCGCGTCAATTAGGGTGTCTGTTCCCTAATTCTTAGATTACCAGACTTAATAAAAAGGGGCATATTCGATTTCGATAATTCAACCATAGAATGTAGTTTCACGTACTTGTGTCTATTTTGTAAATCATTTATAAAACCTGCATGTATTCTCATCCCAAAAATATTAGATTTTAAAAGTGGGACTATAACTCACTTTCACAGATTTTTACTTCGTCGGGAAGTAAGACTTGGCCACTGGTTGATTCACGAACCTATAACAATATATACATATATATCAAAGTATGTTCAAAATATATTTACAACACTTTTAATATATTTTGATGTTTTAAGTTTATTAAGTCAGCTGTCCTCGTTAGTAACCTACAAATAGTTGTCCACAGTTAGATGTACAGAAATAAATCGATAAATATTATCTTGAATCAATCCACGACCCAGTGTATACGTATCTCAGTATTGATCACAACTCAAACTATATATATTTTGGAATCAACCTCAACCATGTATAGCTAACTCCAACATTCACATATAGAGTGTCTATGGTTGTTCCGAAATATATATAGATGTGTCGACATGATAGGTCGAAACATTGTATATGTGTCTATGGTATCTCAAGATTACATAATATACAATACAAGTTGATTAAGTTATGGTTGGAATAGATTTGTTACCAATTTTCACGTATCTAAAATGAGAAAAATTATCCAATCTTGTTTTACCCATAACTTCTTCATTTTAAATCCGTTTTGAGTGAATAAAAATGCTATGGTTTCTTATTGAACTCTATTTTATGAATCTAAACAGAAAAAGTATAGGTTTATAGTCGGAAAAATAAGTTACAAGTCGTTTTTGTAAAGGTAGTCATTTCAGTCGAAAGAACGACGTCTAGATGACCATTTTAGAAAACATACTTCCACTTTGAGTTTAACCATAATTTTTGGATATAGTTTCATGTTCATAATAAAAATCATTTTCTCAGAATAAAAACTTTTAAATCAAAGTTTATCATAGTTTTTAATTAACTAACCCAAAACAGCCCGCGGTGTTACTACGACGGCGTAAATCCGGTTTTACGGTGTTTTTCGTTTTTCCAGGTTTTAAATCATTAAGTTAGCATATCATATAGATATAGAACATGTGTTTAGTTAATTTTAAAAGTCAAGTTATAAGGATTAGCCTTTGTTTGCGAACAAGTTTAGAATTAACTAAACTATGTTCTAGTGATTACGAGTTTAAACCTTCGAATAAGATAGTTTTATATATATGAATCGAATGATGTTATGAACATCATTACTACCTCAATTTTAGTAGGTAAACCTACTAGAAGTGACAAGAAATGATCTAGCTTCAAAGGATCTTGGATGGCTTGAAAGTTCTTGAAGTAGGATCATGACACAAAAACAAGTTCAAGTAAGATTTTTACTCGAATTAAGATAGTTTATAGTTATAGAAATTGAATCAAAGTTTGAATATGAATATTACCTTGAATAAGAAAGATAACCTACTATATATAACAAAGGTTTCTTGATCTTAGATGATTACTTGGAATGGATTAGAAAGCTTGGAAGTAAATTAGTAAACTTGAAGGGATTTTTGAAGTGTTCTTGAAGTGTTCTTCCTATGATGATTATAGCTTGATTCTTGAAGTGATTTTTGATGAAGATGATGATTAACTACTGGAAAAATACATTCATAATAGTGTGTGTGTGTGTTGAGAGAGAATTAGAAAGAGAATTGGAAGTGAAATGGAGTGAATGATGAGTGGTAATTGGTGAGTGGTGAGTGAGGTTAAAAGGAGTTCTAGTTAGTTGACTAGCTCATGGTAGAAGTTAAAATTGATTAGTCATACATGACATAATCAAGAGTGGAATCCCATGCTAGTTCCTATTGGTATATACCCATAGTAAGTACGTTTTGAAGCTGTGTATAATACAGGTAAGAATACGACTAGAATTCTTGATGAAAGAAAAGAATGGGAAAGTAACTGTAACCATTTTCGTTAAGTATGAGTGTTTTGATATATGTCTTGAAGTCTTCCAAAAGTATTTTAATACATCTAAATACACTACATGTATATACATTTTAACTGAGTCGTTAAGTCATCGTTAGTCGTTACATGTAAGTGTTGTTTTGAAACCTTTAAGTTAACGATCTCAATTAATGTTGTTAACCCATTGTTTATTATATCTAATGAGATGTTAAATTATTATATTATCATGCTATTATGATATATTAATATATCTTAATATGATATATATATACATTTAAATGTCGTTACAACGATAAGCGTTACATATATGTCTCGTTTCGAAATCCTTAAGTTAGTAGTCTTGTTTATATATATATAACTCATTGTTAATATACTTATGGAGATACTTACTTATCATAATCTCATGTTAACCATATGTATATCCATATATATATATCGTCGTGTCGTTTTTACAAGTTTTAACGTTCGTGAATCGCCGGTCAACTTGGGTGGTCAATTGTCTATATGAAACATATTTCAATTAATCAAGTCTTAACAAGTTTGATTGCTTAACATGTTGGAAACATTTAATCATGTAAATATCAATCTCAATTAATATATATAAACATGGAAAAGTTCGGGTCACTACAATAAAGACACGTAATTCATACGTCCAGAAACAAGTCATGCATTCTGGTTTTACTAGGATTACTTCCCATCCTTGGTCTTGTGGAACATAACCGTTATGGCCGTTGATAAGACAGCGTGTTGTAACGTCGTCAAAGGGACGAGGGTTACGTAATGTCCAACAGTCCCGTAACAATCTAAAAACCTCATTTCTTACCCCAATTACCGACTCCGTCACTTGTGGAAAAGTTTTGTTTAATAGTTGTAGCCCGATGTTCTTGTTCTCACTTTGGTGAGAAGCGAACATTACTAATCCGTAAGCATAACATGCTTCTTTATGTTGCATATTAGCCGCTTTTTCTAAATCACGAAGTCCAATATTCGGATATATTGAGTCAAAATAATTTCTTAACCCATTGCATAAAATAGCATTTGGGTTCCCCGCAATATATGCGTCAAAGTAAACACATCGTAACTTATGGATTTCCCAATGTGATATCCCCCATCTTTCGAACGAAAGCCTTTTATAAACCAAGGCATTCTTGGAACGTTCTTCAAATGTCTTACAAACTGATCTCGCCTTAAATAGTTGTGCCGAAGAATTCTGACCGACTCTAGACATGATTTCATCAATCATGTCTCCGGGTAGGTCTCTTAAAATATTGGGTTGTCTATCCATTTTGTGTTTTTATACTGTAAAATAGACAAGAGTTAGATTCATAAAAAAAATACTTATTAATACAAGCAATTTTTACATATATCATAAAGCATAAGCACACTATATTACATATATTACACCACACGAATACAACTATCTTATTCCGACTCGCTCGTTTCTTCTTCTTCGGTTTTGGTTCGTTTTGCCAAGTTTCTAGGGATATATGATGTTCCGCTAATACGAGCCGTCGTTTTCCACATTGGTTTAGAAAAACCTGGTGGTTTAGAGGTTCCCGGGTTATTGTCACAACTTAAGAAATACGGGTGTTGACGATACATATAAAGTTCATCGGGTTTGGAAACAAATTTCTCTATTTTTATGCTCTTTCCCTTATTGTTCTCTTTTGCCTTATTAAATTGTGTTGGGGTAATTTCTATAACATCATCGGAATCCTTGTCAGGATCCGATTCATCGGAGAATTGGTAATCCTCCCAATACTTTGCTTCCTTGGCGGAAACACCATTGACCATAATTAACTTTGGTCGGTTGGTTGAGGATTTTCTTCTACTTAACCGTTTTATTATTTCCCCCATTGGTTCTATTTCTTCTTCCGGTTCCGATTCTTCTTCCGGTTCCGATTCTTCTTCCGGTTCCGACTCTTCTTCCGGTTCCTCTTCGGGAACTTGTGAATCAGTCCACGAATCATTCCAATTTACATTTGACTCTTCATTATTATTAGGTGAGTCAATGGGACTTGTTCTAGAGGTAGACATCTATCACATAATATCAAACACGTTAAGAGATTAATATATCACATAATATTCACATGTTAGAAATATATAGTTTCCAACAAAATTTGTTAAGCAATCATTTTTCAAGTAAACACGGTCGAAGTACAGACTCACTAATGCATCCTAACAAACTCGATAAGACACACTAATGCAAAATTCTGGTTCTCTAAGACCAACGCTCGGATACCAACTGAAATGTCCCGTTCTTATTGATTAAAAACGTTCCATATTAATTGATTTCGTTGCGAGGTTTTGACCTCTATATGAGACGTTTTTCAAAGACTGCATTCATTTTTAAAACAAACCATAACCTTTATTTCATAGATAAAGGTTTTAAAAAGCTTTACGTAGATTATCAAATAATGATAATCTAAAATATCCTGTTTACACACGACCATTACATAATGGTTTACAATACAAATATGTTACAACAAAATAAGTTTCTTGAATGCAGTTTTTACACAATATCATACAAGCATGGACTCCAAATCTCGTCCTTATTTAAGTATGCGACAGCGGAAGCTCTTAATAATCACCTGAGAATAAACATGCTTAAAACGTCAAAAAAAATGTTGGTGAGTTATAGGTTTAACCTATATATATCAAATCATAATAATAGACCACAAGATTTCATATTTCAATACACATCCCATACATAGAGATAAAAATCATTCATATGGTGAACACCTGGTAACCGACATTAATAAGATGCATATATAAGAATATCCCCATCATTCCGGGACACCCTTCGGATATGATATAAATTTCGAAGTACTAAAGCATCCAGTACTTTGGATGGGGTTTGTTAGGCCCAATAGATCTATCTTTAGGATTCGCGTCAATTAGGGTGTCTGTTCCCTAATTCTTAGATTACCAGACTTAATATAAAGGGGCATATTTGATTTCGATAATTCAACCATAGAATGTAGTTTCACGTACTTGTGTCTATTTTATAAATCATTTATAAAACCTGCATGTATTCTCATCCCAAAAATATTAGATTTTAAAAGTGGGACTATAACTCACTTTCACAGATTTTTACTTCGTCGGGAAGTAAGACTTGGCCACTGGTCGATTCACGAACCTATAACAATATATACATATATATCAAAGTATATTCAAAATATATTTACAATACTTTTAATACATTTAGATGTTTTAAGTTTATTAAGTCAGCTGTCCTCGTTAGTAACCTACAACTAGTTGTCCATAGTTAGATGTACAGAAATAAATCGATAAATATTATCTTGAATCAATCCACGATCCAGTGTATACGTATCTCAGTATTGATCACAACTCAAAGTATATATATATTTTGGAATCAACCTCAACCCTGTATAGCTAACTCCAACATTCACATATAGAGTGTCTATGGTTGTTCCGAAATATATATAGATGTGTCGACATGATAGGTCGAAACATTGTATACGTGTCTATGGTATCTCAAGATTACATAATATACAATACAAGTTGATTAAGTTATGGTTGGAATAGATTTGTTACCAATTTTCACGTAGCTAAAATGAGTAGTTTTTACCAATTTTGTTTTGCTCGTCATTTATTCGTTTCTAATCCGTTTTGAGTGATTTAAGAGGCCACGGTTTCGTATTGAACTTGAATTTATGAAACTAAACAGAAAAGGTATAGGTTTATAGTCAGAAATACAAGTAACAAGTCGTTTTTGAAAGAGGTAGTTATTTCCGTCGAAAGAACGACATCTTGATGACCATTTTGAAAAACATACTTTCACTTTGAGTTTAACCATGATTTTTGGATATAGTTTCATGTTCATAAGAAAAATCATTTTTCCAGAAATATAGCTTTTAAATCAAAGTTCTTCTTAGCTTTTAATTATCCCAACCAAAACAGCCCCCGGTTTTACTACGACGGCGTATATCCAGTTTTATGGTGTTTATCGTGTTTCCGGGTTTTAAATCATTAAGTTAGCATATCATATAGATATAGAACATGTGTTTAGTTGATTTTAAAAGTCTATTTAGAAGGATTAACTTTATTTGCGAACAAGTTTAGAATTAACTAAACTATGTTCTAGTGATTACAAGTTTATAACGTTGAATAAGACAGCTTTTTATGTATGATTGAATGATGTTATGAACATCATTACTACCTCAAGTTCCTTGGATAAACCTACTAGAAATGAGAAAAATGGATCTAGCTTCAAAGGATCCTTGGATGGCTTGAAAGTTCTTGAAGCAGAATCATGACACGAAAACAATTTCAAGTAAGATTTTCACTCGAAATAAGATTGTTATAGTTAGAGAAATTGAATTAAAGTTTGAATATGATTATTACCTTGTATTAGAAAGATAACCTACTGTAAGTAACAAAGGTTTCTTGATCTTGGATGATTACTTGGAATGGATTTAGAAAACTTGGAAGTAAACTTGCAATCTTGGAAGTATTCTTGAATTTATGAAACTAGAACTTTTGGAATTTATGAAGAACACTTAGAACTTGAAGATAGAACTTGAGAGAGATCAATTAGATGAAGGAAATTGAAGAATGAAAGTGTTTGTAGGTGTTTTTGGTCGTTGGTGTATGGATTAGATATAAAGGATATGTAATTTTGTTTTCTTGTAAATAAGTCATGAATGATTACTCATATTTTTGTAATTTTATGAGATATTTCATGCTAGTTGCCAAATGATGGTTCCCACATGTGTTATGTGACTCACATGGGCTGCTAATATCTGATCATTGGAGTGTATATACCAATAGTACATACATCTAAAAGCTGTGTATTGTACGAGTACAAATACGGGTGCATACTAGTAGAATTGTTGATGAAACTGAACGAGGATGTAATTGTAAGCATTTTTGTTAAATAGAAGTATTTTGATAAGTGTCTTGAAGTCTTTCAAAAGTGTATGAATACATATTAAAACACTACATGTATATACATTTTAACTGAGTCGTTAAGTCATCGTTAGTCGTTACATGTAAGTGTTGTTTTGAAACCTTCTAGTTAACGATCTTGTTAAGTGTTGTTAACCCAATGTTTATAATATCAAATGAGTTTTTAAATTATTATATTATCATGATATTATGATGTATGAATATCTCTTAATATGATATATATACATTAAATGTCGTTACAACGATAATCGTTACATATATGTCTCCTTTCAAAATCATTAAGTTAGTAGTCTTGTTTTTACATATGTAGTTCATTGTTAATATACTTAATGATATGTTTACTTATCATAATATCATGTTAACTATATATATATCCATATATATGTCATCATATAGTTTTTACAAGTTTTAACGTTCGTGAATCACCGGTCAACTTGGGTGGTCAATTGTCTATATGAAACCTATTTCAATTAATCAAGTCTTAACAAGTTTGATTGCTTAACATGTTGGAAACACTTAATCATGTAAATAACAATTTTATTTAATATATATATAAATAAACATGGAAAAGTTCGGGTCACTACACCATCTAGCTGACCGTGTTAGACAGCATTTGATTCAAAGGTATGGCAGTTCTTCTTTTATAGATTGGGAACGTCTTTTCACCATTCGTAGACCTGTATATAAGGAATGGTGTGTTGAGCTGATGAGTACTATAGCGTTAAATGTAGATGTAGATAGGTTAGATGATAGAAGTTTTCTTAGATTTATCCTTGGCGGTAGGATGTACAGAATGTCCATGATGGACATGGACAGGGCATTACAGATTTACACTCCTAGTGAATTGCTACTACCTGACTGTATGAGTTTGATTTATCGTGGTGAAAGGGTAGATAGGAATTTTGACGCGAACGCCGTTTGGAGGCGTATGTCAAACTATAATGTTTTTACACTAGGAGGAAAACACTCCTACTTACATATTAACAAAGCCGAGCTTCGTGTAATTCATAGATTTTTTGCTAACTCAATTACACAGAGAGGTCATAATAAGGAGAAAATTACCTTACATGATTTATTTTACCTAAAGTGTATTCGAGACCCGAGAAGCTTTGTTAATATCCCCTACTGTGTTGGTTTTTATTTATCTAAAATGGTAGAAGGAATGCAGGACGGGAGTATAATAGGAGGAGATATTTTTGTTACTCTCATTGGAGAGTATTTAGGTGTTGATAGGAACCATGGGGGTCCATTACAGGTTTGTAGAGAACAGGATGAGACCATAGGATTGCGGGTTTATACGGGTGCTAAGGTATTGAAGAGTAGACGCAACCAGGCAATTCCCTATGAAGGTAATCATCCTCAAGTAGAGAGAAAGGCTCAGACGAGGAAATGGAGGAAGCGGAAGACATTAGGGATGTCTTTCGAGATGCAATTCTTGACGTCCACGTTCGTATAGATGAGGAAGCAATGACGAGCGCGGCCAGACATAGTATGTACGAGCAGTGGAACTCCGAGCGAGTATACGAGGATTATAGGCGACGCCAACACGATAGCTGGTTAGTTCATCAGCACCAAATCATGAGCCAGCTATCATATCAGGTACTAAATAATTACGTGCCTACTCGACCTGCTCATTTTCCGCCACACAACCCCGACATTCGACCACCGTTTAACCGATATGACTATAACCAAGCCTATCAGAACACCTATAACCAATAATGGAACCCACCTGACGAGATGAACTGGAACCCCTATCCATACTGATTTGGTTCCATTGGTTATTTTTATGATTTTTATGTTTTTATCTTTTTACTTATTCATGTTTAAACTTATGTTATTGGATATATTTGTGTAATTTTTATCATTTTTATTAATATTGTGTACTAATATTTCCCATTTAGGATTTAAAAGTATGAAAGTGGGATTTTAAGTCCCATTTCAAATTGACATGCATGTATATATTTGTATTGTATGTATATTGTCGATTGTACAAAACAGGGTAAAACAGCGCATTTTCAAAGACTGACATTAAGTTCAGCAAAAGCTAGTACGTTTGACGACAAAACGAAAAACAAATGTGATGTAACAATAAGACGGAATGAACAAATGATGTGCACCATTTATCATTCAGCAAACAAACGCCAATATGTTTGGAAACTATGGTAAAATTTAATTATTTTTCTACGCTAATCACCCTCAATAATTTAAATTGTTACTGATTTCTTGCAAATGAGGGTATTGCAAGATCTTAAGTGTGGGAAGGGGTTAAATTCTTTCGGTTTTTTAAAAATTTTTAACTTATACACTTGGTTAACATTAAAAATACTAGTAACGCAGTAGTTGTATTAGAATCTAGTGCTCTCTGATAATAAAGAACATCCCTAGTCTTATATACTGACTACCCAATTCTAGTAAAATTTTTCAAAATTTTCAATTAAATGAATTCAAAATCATGTTTATACATATTTATGAACGATAAAACTAGGTGTTAACACCGAAATTATTGTTACCTTGGAAAGGACATAAATTGAGAAACAAACCAAAATGTTAGAATTCATTTAAAATGAAATAGAGGACAATAAAAAGGCAAATAAAAGAAAATAAAAGCCAAGTGTGGAAAAATTTACCAAGTTATTTAAAACATAAGTCACATATTTTTGTAACAAAAAAATGAAGATACTTTTGCTTTGGACTAAACTAAACAGTTTTACCCGATTTACTGTAATATATTTGAAAGAAAGATGGATCTACACGATGAATCAATTCCATCATTAAAAGGAAGTAAAGTCTTTCGAAAAAGACACGCGCTTCTTGATTTAGGTCATGAAGTTGTCGTCCAGACCAGCTGTAGGTTGATGAAAAATCTAGAAAATTCATCACTAAAATCAGCAGAAAATCCACGGACCTCAGCATCAAACAGGGTCGCCAAGTGGTCAGACTTATCCTAATCATGAGAGGATCTGTCTTGTAAAATGGGGAGGATGCCGTGCAAATTAGCTGGATAAGACTAATGAATCAGATCCCCAGAAAGGATAATCTCCTTAAAGATTAAAAATCAGCTTTTAAGCCTGATATTACTCAATCCTTGAGATTGACCTTAAAGATTGAGAATTACAAACTCATGGAATTCAATGATATCTAAACTCGAGCTTGAACGAGAAAATATTTTGATCAAAATTACAAACCGATTTGTTTTCTGAAAACCTATTTTTAATGCGTTCATTACCATTGAACGTAAAATCCTAAGAATTCACCTGGAATTCATTAGGTCATCTGAACCAAATCGGGTGTCAACTGTAAGAACGGTGGTTGCATAGCATGGTCGAAGACAGGACCTTGTGCCAGACCGAAAAATCATAGGATGATCTTTACTATTGCTCCTACAAAGGATAGTAATAGCATCCGACATGTTTTTGGATCATAATCAAATGCATGTCATTAGACATTGCCTTAACAGTTGCTTGTTCATCACTTTCCTTTACAACCGGACGGTAGTTTGCCGAAAGGTAATATACGGGACAAGTAAACTGGACGTGTTGCTTTCCTAAATACAAGGTTAGCAAGTGGGTAACACAAAACTGCAAGTGTTGAGCTAAAATTTTCAAATCTAAAACCCACAAAACCCACAAAAATATTTTGCAAACACCGGAGAAGGGTTATTCCGGAAAACTTATCTAGGGTAAAAACTAGTTTTAATTTTCAAAAGATCAAATATTTTCATAAAGATCCAATTTCCTTAATGGATCTAAATTTTTATAGTCATGTGGGACTGTAAACCACATCGTTACTACCATTGTTTATACCGTCGTATAGAAATCACTGATGTACAAAGTGTGAAGAATAAAGAAGTGATTCTAGTATTTCAAGACTATATTGCTTGAGGACAAGCAACGCTCAAGTGTGGGAATATTTGATAATGCTAAAAACGAACATATATTTCATAGCATTATCCCTCAAGAAAGACAAGCTTTTAGTTGCAATTGTTCTATTTACAAGTGATATTCGTTTAAATAATAAAAGGTGAAGACAAAAGACAGATTCGACGAATTGAAGACGCAAAAGACCAAAAAGCTCAAAAGTACAAAATACAATCAAAGTGGTTCCAATTATTGATAAGAAACGTCTCAAAATTACAAGAGTACAAGAAGCAAAACGCAAAGTACAAGATATTAAATTGTACGCAAGGACGTTCAAAAATCCGGAACCGGGACCAGAGTCAACTCTCAACGCTCGACGCAACGTACTAAAAATTACAAGTCAACTATGCACATAAATATAATATAATATATAAATAATTCTTAAAATTATTTATATATTATATATATTTAATTAAAACCGTCGGCAGAAGAAAACAACAACATGTGAGCCTCCCCAGCTGGCCATGCGATCGCATGGCCTTGAAGAGCAAAGCTCATGCGATCGCATGAGCCCCTTTTTCAGCTCACAGGCCTATAAATTTCGAGCTTTGGTTCATCATAATCCATCAATCTTTTTCTCCTCATTCATCATACGATATATATATATATATATATATATATATATATATATATATATATATATATATATATATATATATATATATATATATATATATATATATATATATATATATATATATATTATATTTTAATTTTAATTTTAATTCTAATTTCTAATAATAAGGGTATGTTAGCGAATGTTGTAAGGGTGTAAGTCGAAATTCTGTCCGTGTAACGCTACGCTATTTTTAATCATTGTAAGTTATGTTCAACCTTTTTACATTAATGTCTCGTAGCTAAGTTATTATTATGCTTATTTAATACTGAAGTAATCATGATGTTGGGCTAAAAATATTAAAATTGGGTAATTGGGCTTTGCACCATAATTGGGGTTTGGACAAAAGAACGACACTTGTGGAAATTAGACTATGGGCTATTAATGGGCTTTATACTTGTTTAACTAAATGATAGTTTGTTAATTTTAATATAAATATTTACAATTGGACGTCCCTATAAACAACCATATACACTCGATCGGACACGATGGGCGGGATATTTATATGTACGAATAATCGTTCATTTAACTGGACACGGGAATGGATTAATAGTCTATGGAATTATTAAAACAAGGGTGAAATTATGTACAAGGACACTTGGCATAATTGATAACAAAGTATTAAAACCTTGGGTTACACGCAGTCGATATCCTGGTGTAATTATTAAACAAAGTATTAAAACCTTGTTACAGTTTAAGTCTCCAATTAGTTGGAATATTTGACTTCGGGTATAAGGATAATTTGACGAGGACACTCGCACTTTATAGTTATGACTGATGGACTGTTATGGACAAAAACCAGACGGACATATTAAATAATCCAGGATAAAGGACAATTAACCCATGGGAATAAACTAAAATCAACACGTCAAACATCATGATTACGGAAGTTTAAATAAGCATAATTCCTTTATTTTCATATTTAGTTGCACTTCTAATTATCGCACTTTTATTTATTGTCATTGTATTTAATTGCACTTTTAATTATCGTACTTTTTAATTATCGCAAGTTTATTTTATCGAACTTTTATTTATCGCAATTTCATTATCGTTATTTACTTTACGCTTTAAATTAAGTCTTTTATTTATTTAATATTTTACATTAGGTTTTAACTGCGACTAAAAGTTTTAAAAATCGACAAACCGGTCATTAAACGGTAAAAACCCCTCTTTTTATAATAATAATATTACTTATATATATTTGTATTTTTATAAATTAAAACTAATATATCGTTAAGCTTTGTTTAAAAGATTTCCCTGTGGAACGAACCGGACTTACTAAAAACTACACTACTGTACGATTAGGTACACTACCTATAAGTGTTGTAGCAAGGTTTAGGTATATCCAGTCAATAAATAAATAAATATCTTGTGTAAAATTGTATCGTATTTAATAGTTTTTCCTAGTAAAATATAAGCTATTTCATATACACCTCGCATAACATCAATTGCTAGGACCTTGTTGGTTGTTGTATGGAACATTTTGGTTATAATTCTGATTTTGATTGTAGATTGGTCTTGGCGGTTGATAATTATTCTGATAATTATTTCCAGGCCTTTGGTTTATGTATGAAACATTCTCTCTTTGTTCCATTGTTTGTTCAATACTGAGACAATCTTTTGTTAAATGTGGTCCTTCACACTGCTCACAACTAATTCGTATTGAGTGAATATCTTTAGTTATCTTTTCCATTCGTCTCTCGACAGCATCTATCTTTGCAAAAATGGAATCAAAGTCATGGCTAGAATCGGTTCTAGCTGCTTTAGATGATCTAACGATATCTTTTTCTTGGTGCCACTCATGTGAGTGGGAAGCAATGTTATCAATAATTTTGTAAGCTTCAGTTGCGATTTTATTCATAATGGAACCACCAGCTGCTATATCGATGTCTTTTCGTGTAGTGATGTCGCATCCTTGGTAGAATATTTGTACTATTTGATAAGTGTCTAAACCATGTTGCGGACATCCTCTCAACAACTTTCCAAATCTTGTCCACGCTTCATATAAAGTTTCATT
This sequence comes from Rutidosis leptorrhynchoides, assembly GCF_046630445.1. Classification (NCBI taxonomy): domain Eukaryota; kingdom Viridiplantae; phylum Streptophyta; class Magnoliopsida; order Asterales; family Asteraceae; genus Rutidosis; species Rutidosis leptorrhynchoides. Next base: position 135,758,064 of record NC_092340.1, on the reverse strand, counting down.
TGGCTTTTGTGTGAACGTAACAATTTCTCCTTGAAGTCTCACGGCTTTAGATGCCGGAAAGAATTTTTTAAGAAAATTTTCAACTAAGACATCCCATGTATCAATCGCCCCTTCAGGTAATGATTCTAACCAATCTTTGGCTTCTCCCTTTAAAGTCCAGGGAAATAACATGGGATATATCTGTTCATCCTCCACTTCTCGGATTTTAAATAGAGTACAAATCCTATTAAAGGTACGAAGATGTTCATTTGAATCTTCCTTCGGTGCACCACTAAATTGGCATTGATTAGTTACCATGTGTAGGATTTGTCCTTTAATTTCATAATCTGGCGCATTAATGTCTGGTTAAGTAATTGCATGACATTGGCCAGTGCGTTTAGCTCGCATTCGGTCTTCCATACTTAGAGGTTCCAGATTTTCCATTATTGAATTTGTTGAATCTGAATCACTAGAGGATTTTGATTTAATGGTTTGTTCCTCGACAATCTCTGTTTGAATGATTGGTGGTTCTGGAGGAATGATTAGTGGTTCAGGATCTCTGAATTGTCCCTGAATATCTTTCGGATTCTCAATTGTGAGGTCGGGTTCAAAAAATGGATTATCGGAAATTTCAATTTGAGTACTTTGTCGACTGGATGACGATTTTAAAGAAAAATCAACGGCGACAATATTGGCTAGATGTCTTGATCTGGTTACAGGTGGTGAACGTTTTGCTCGGTGCATTCACTGAATATCCTATTAGTTATAAAAGATAAAAATTATATAAGTTATCAAATTAATAGACTTTTCTGATTTTGCCCACGTTTCGAATAGCCAATAGATGCAGCAGGTAGCCAGGGCCCTTTAAATTGGAAGCCCACAACTCGCCACTAACAAATCCAACTATTACTCCGAACCAGAAAATTTTGGATGTCTATCAATTTAACCACTTAAAATAATTTTTCGTCGAAATTTAAAGAAATTTTAGAGAAGAAATAGAAAATTCTATGTCCTAAAAACTAGATCGTCGAGAAATAAGAAAGAAAAAGAGCGCGTCGAAAAATAAAAGGTCGAAAAATAATAAAAAGAACGTAGCGCGTCGAAATTAAAAGTCTAAAAACTAAGAATTAAAAGTTGCGTCTAAGAGGTATTAAAGCTTAAAAGAAATACTATATCCAAAACGGCAATAACTTAAAAAGTACTAAAATCTTAAAACGGCGTCGCAAAATTCTAAAGCACCTAAATCTTAGTCTAAAGAAAAAGTACTTAAGGGATTTTACGGCAAAGCCTAAAAATCTATAAATAAAAATAACTACGGCAAAAACTATATCTTAAAACTAGTTACGAACAAAAAAAATATACAATTATGCTTTAACTAATAAAAAAATACAAAATATAAAATAAGTTTAAAGTTATAATAATACAATTTTATAAAAATATTATTTTTATATTATTTATTTTATAAAATTATTAATTTTATATATTAATAAAACTAAATAAAACGTAATATTACAAATTAATTAATAAACTAAAACTAAATATTAAATAATTAAACCCTAATATTAATTAATAATAATAATTATTATTAATTACCACCCTAATTCGATCAGACCGAGGTACCAGACCTGTCTTTTCACCTCATGCGACCGCATGAGGTTTGTGAACGTTTTCCATGCGTTTGCATGGATCTGGTTACTAGGCCGGAAAGTTTGGGCCGCTGCAGTTGAGCCCGTAAACTTTTTATTTATATTTTTAATTTTTAATTTTCTGTTTTATATTTATATAAAGTATTTATATTAAATAAATAAAACATATATTTAAAAACTTAAAATAGAAATAAAAATACTTTATAATTTTATATATTTTGAACAACTCTTAAAAATATATATTTTGTTTTTCTTTTTATATTTTTGTATTTTTAATATTTAAAACGTATTTTTACAAAAGCGTATTTTTACAAAAGTAAACTAAGACTTAATAAAAATCTTTTTTTTATATAGCATTTCGCTTCTGGCGTTTAAGCAGTCCCCGACAGCGGTGAAATGTCCCGTTCTTATTGATTAAAAACATTCCATATTAACTGATTTCGTTGCGAGGTTTTGACCTCTATATGAGACGTTTTTCAAAGACTGCATTCATTTTTAAAATAAACCATAACCTTTATTTCATAAATAAAGGTTCAAAAAGCTTTACGTAGATTATCAAATAATGATAATCTAAAATATCCTATTTACACACGACCATTACATAATGGTTTACAATACAAATATGTTACATCGAAATCAGTTTCTTGAATGCAGTTTTTACACAATATCATACAAACATTGACTCCAAATCTTGTCCTTATTTTAATATGCAACAGCGGAAGCTCTTAGTATTCACTTGAGAATAAACATGCTTTAAACGTCAACAAAAATGTTGGTGAGTTATAGGTTTAACCTATATATATCAAATCGTAACAATAGACCACAAGATTTCATATTTCAATACACATCCCATACATAGAGATAAAAGTCATTCATATGGTGAACACCTGGTAACCGACATTAACAAGATGCATATATAAGAATATCCCCATCATTCCGGGACACCCTTCGGATATGGTATAAATTTCGAAGTACTAAAGCATCCGGTACTTTGGATGGGGTTTGTTAGGCCCAATAGATCTATCTTTAGGATTCGCGTCAATTAGGGTGTCTGTTCCCTAATTCTTAGATTACCAGACTTAATAAAAAGGGGCATATTCGATTTCGATAATTCAACCATAGAATGTAGTTTCACGTACTTGTGTCTATTTTGTAAATCATTTATAAAACCTGCATGTATTCTCATCCCAAAAATATTAGATTTTAAAAGTGGGACTATAACTCACTTTCACAGATTTTTACTTCGTCGGGAAGTAAGACTTGGCCACTGGTTGATTCACGAACCTATAACAATATATACATATATATCAAAGTATGTTCAAAATATATTTACAACACTTTTAATATATTTTGATGTTTTAAGTTTATTAAGTCAGCTGTCCTCGTTAGTAACCTACAACTAGTTGTCCACAGTTAGATGTACAGAAATAAATCGATAAATATTATCTTGAATCAATCCACGACCCAGTGTATACGTATCTCAGTATTGATCACAACTCAAACTATATATATTTTGGAATCAACCTCAACCCTGTATAGCTAACTCCAACATTCACATATAGAGTGTGTATGGTTGTTCCGAAATATATATAGATGTGTCGACATGATAGGTCGAAACATTGTATACGTGTCTATGGTATCTCAATATTACATAATATACAATACAAGTTGATTAAGTTATGGTTGGAATAGATTTGTTACCAATTTTCACGTAGATAAAATGAGAAAAATTATCCAATCTTGTTTTACCCATAACTTCTTCATTTTAAATCCGTTTTGAGTGAATCAAATTGCTATGGTTTCATATTGAACTCTATTTTATGAATATAAACAGAAAAAGTATAGGTTTATAGTTGGAAAAATAAGTTACAAGTCGTTTTTGTAAAGGTAGTCATTTCAGTCGAAAGAACGACGTCTAGATGACCATTTTAGAAAACATACTTCCACTTTGAGTTTAACCAAAATTTTTGGATATAGTTTCATATTCATAATAAAAATCATTTTCTTAGAATAACAACTTTTAAATCAAAGTTTATCATAGTTTTTAATTAACTAACCCAAAACAGCCTACGGTGTTACTACGACGGCGTAAATCCGGTTTTACGGTGTTTTTTGTGTTTCCAGGTTTTAAATCATTAAGTTAGCATATCATATAGCTATAGAACATGTGTTTAGTTGATTTTAAAAGTCAAGTTATAAGGATTAACTTTTATTTGCGAACAAGTTTAGAATTAACTAAACTATGTTCTAGTGATTACAAGTTTAAACCTTCGAATAAGATAGCTTTATATGTATGAATCGAATGATGTTATGAACATCATTACTACCTCAAGTTCCTTGGATAAACCTACTGGAAATGTGAAAAATAGATCTAGCTTCAAAGGATCCTTGGATGGCTTGAAAGTTCTTGAAGCAGAATCATGACACGAAAACAATTTCAAGTAAGATTTCCACTCGAAATAAGATTGTTATAGTTATAGAAATTGAATTAAAGTTTGAATATGATTATTACCTTGTATTAGAAAGATAACCTACTGTAAGTAACAAAGGTTTCTTGATCTTGGATGATTATTTGGAATGGATTTAGAAAACTTGGAAGTAAACTTGCAATCTTGGAAGTATTCTTGAATTTATGAAATTAGAACTTTTGGAATTTATGAAGAACACTTGGAACTTGAAGATAGAACTTGAGAGAGACCAATTAGATGAAGAAAATTGAAGAATGAAAGTGTTTGTAGGTGTTTTTGGCCGTTGGTGTATGGATTAGATATAAAGAATATGTAATTTTGTTTTCATGTAAATAAGTCATGAATGATTACTCATATTTTTGTAATTTTATGAGATATTTTATGCTAGTTACCAAATTATGGCTCCCACATGTGTTAGGTTACTCACATGGGCTTCTAAAAGCTGATAATTGGAGTGTATATACCAATAGTACATACATCTAAAAGCTGTGTATTGTACGAGTACGAATACGGGTGCATACGAGTAGAATTGTTGATGAAACTGAACGAGGATGTAATTGTAAGCATTTTTGTTAATTAGAAGTATTTTGATAAGTGTCTTGAAGTCTTTCAAAAGTGTATGAATACATATTAAAACACTACATGTATATACATTTTAACTGAGTCGTTAAGTCATCGTTAGTCGTTACATGTAAATGTTGTTTTGAAACCTTTAGGTTAACGATCTTGTTGAATGTTGTTAACCCATTGTTTATTATAACAAATGAGATCTTAAATTGTTATATTATCATGATATTATTATATATAATATATCTTAGTATGATATATATACAGTTAAATGTCGTTACAACGATAATCGTTACATATATGTCTCGTTTCGAAATCATTAAGTTAGTAGTCTTATTTTTACATATGTATTTCAATGTTAATACACTTAATAATATATTTACTAATCATTTAACATAATTAACCAAGTGTATCAATATCTTAATATGATTCATATGTACCTAGTAAGACGTTGTTATAACGATAATCGTTATATATATCGTTTTCGAGTTTCTTAAATTAATAGTCTCATTTTTATGTATATAACTCATTGTTAAAATACCTAATGAGATACATACTTATAATAAAATCATGTTAACTATATATATAACCATATATATGTCATCGTATAGTTTTTACAAGTTTTAACGTTCGTGAATCACCGATCAACTTGGGTGGTCAATTGTCTATATGAAATGTATTTCAATTAATCAAGTCTTAACAAGTTTGATTGCTTAACATGTTGGAAACACTTAATCATGTAAATAACAATTTCATTTAATATATATATACACATGGAAAAGTTCGGGTCACTACAGTACCTACCCGTTAAATAAATTTCGTCCCGAAATTTTAAGCAGTTGGAGGTGTTGACGTATCTTCTGGAAATAAATGCGGGTATTTCTTCTTCATCTGATCTTCATGC